>NW_026591643.1:9965878-10137112 GCF_907164565.1 Psammomys obesus | reverse complement strand
CTTTCTAAATGAGGATTAATCACCTTCGCCTGTGTCCACTTTCTTGAGAGGAGGACTTTGCAGCCAGCCCTGAACATACCTGATAAAACAGGGTCAGATGAAAGGGGAGGAGGTCCTCCCCTATCAGGGGACTTGGAAAGGGGCAGGGAGGAGACAAGGGAGGGAGTGTGGGGTTGGGGAGGGAATGAGGGAGCGGGATACAGCTGGGACACAGAGTTAACAAAATGTAACTAAAAAGAAAAATAAAATAAACTTGCATTTCAGATGAAAAAAATAAATAAATAAAAATATATTTAAAATGAGAAAAAAAAAAAAAGAAACACAAAGCCTCTGTCTACTGATATTCTAGTACTAGCCTACAAAAAGTCAAGTCAGGGTATGAACAAAAGAGTTGTACAACAGCCTTTTTAGAACATAACGTGGCCTTTATTAAAAGAAAAAAATTCAGTGTCTGTAAACTTACAGGAAGTCTTGTTCAAGATAGCCACATCCCAGTGTTGCAGGAAAAATGACCATTATTACAGTTATTTTTTATTTCTTTATTTTTTAAGTTTCTATTTTTTGTTTTTATTCAATTTACATCCTTGTTGTAACTCCATCTCTCCTTTGCTCCAAGCCTCACCCTTCCTTCCACTCCCTCCCTCCTTTTCTTCTCAGAATAGGGGAGCTTCCTTTCCCATCCACCCCAGCTCATTAGTTGTATCAGGATTGAGAATGTCCCTTTCCCCTGTTGTTAGCATGGCAGTTTGCCAGGAGGAAGTTATCAAAACCTGGCAAGAGATTCCAGGTCTGATGCAATCTCCACTTTCCTTCCTAGAGGACCCACAAAAAGCCTAAGCTGGATATAAAGAACTCAAGAATTCAAACAGCAAAAAGTCAGTTACTCCAATTAAAAAATGGGGTACAGAGCTAAACATATAATTCTCAATAGAGGAATATGAAATGGCAGAGAAACACTTAAAGAAATGTTGAGCATCCTTAGTCATCAGGGAAATGCAAATCAAAACAACCCTGAGATTTCACCTTACACCCATCAGAATGGCTAAGATTAAAATCTCAAGTGACAACACATGCTGGAGAGGTTGTGGAGAAAGGGGAACCCTCCTCCACTGCTGGTGGGTATGTAAACTTGTGCAACCACTTTGGAAATCAATCTGGCGCTTTCTCAGACAATTAGGAATATCGATTCCTCAAGATCCAGCCATACCACTCCTAGGCATATACCCAAAAGAGGCTCAAGTACACAATAAGGACATCTGCTCAACCATGTTTGTAGCAGCTTTATTTGTAATAGCCAGAAGCTGGAAACAGCCCAGATGCCCCTCAATTGAGGAATGGATACAGAAATTGTGGTACATCTATACAATGGAATATTACTCAGGGAAGAAAACAAAACAAAACAACAACAACAACAACAACAAAAAGGAAATGAAATTTGCAGGCAAATAGGGGGAACTGGAAAAGATCATCCTGAGTGAGGTATCCGAGAAGCAGTCCGATACACAGGGTATATAATCACTTGTAAGTGGATACGAGACTAATATAGGATAAACATACTAAAATCTGTACACCTAAGGAAGCTAATCAGGAAGGAGGACTCTGGTTAGGATGCTCAGTCTTCATTCATAAAGGCAAAGAGGATGGACATTGGAGGAGGGAGAAAACAGGAAAGAGGAAAGAAGCCTACCAGAGAGGGCCTCTGAAAGGCGCTACTCTGTAGGGAATCAGAGCAGATGCTGAGACATATAGCCAAACTTTGGGTGGAGTGCAGGGAATCTTATGAAAGAAGTGGGAGTCAGGAACATCTGGAGAGGACAGAAGCTCCACAAGGAGAACAAAAGAACCAAAACTCTGGGCACAGGGGTCTTTTCTGAGACTGATACTCCAATCTAGGACCATTCATGGAGATAACCTAGAACTCCTGTACAGATGTAGCCCATGGCAGTTCAATGTCCAAGTGGGTTCCATAGTAATGGGAATAAGGACTGTCTCTGATATGAACTGATTGGCCTGCTGTTTGATCATCTCCCCCTGAAGGGGAGGGGGGAGCAGCCTTAGCAGGCCACAGAGGAAAACAATGCAATCTCCCAGTCCTTTTCTCTTTCCTCCTACTTTTCCACAAGACTCCCTATATAACACCCAATGTTTGACTGTGAGTCTTTGCATCTGTTTTGAGGAGCTTCTGGGTAGAGCCTCTCAGAGGACAACTCTGTGAAGCTCCTGTCTGCAAGTTTAGTAGAGTATCGTTCATAGTGTCAGGGGTTGGCATTCTCCGATGGGGTGGGTCTTTGGTCATGCCAAAAATTGGTTGGTCATTCATTCACTCTCTGCTCTATATTTACCCCTGCACATCTTGTAGGCAGGGTAAATTGTGGGTCACAGTTTTTGTGGTTTGGTTGGTGTTTCCCTTCTGCTGCTAAGAAGGTAAGTAGCATATAGGATCCAAGGGAGGATACATAAATTTATCTTAGAGGAGGAGATATAGTAGACAAATTTAGTGACTGAAGAGAGGGAACAATGTAGAAGAGGGGGAGCAGAGAGGTAAAAGGATAGAGATCAGAACTGGAGAGAGTGAGGGTAAGAGGACAGAATGTCTATAAAAAAGAGAAACTGGGGGTGGGTATATCTCTGTGAAAAACTGGAGACATCCCAGGAAGATATGATGGGCATTCAAGCGGAGACTCCTAGTAGCACAGGCCATAGAGATCGAAGAGGAAATCCTCTAACTAGACTAGTTTATACTCCTTTGTGGACTATTTTGCACTAATTTTAGGTACAGTTATGTCTTTTACATGATTGAAAGGACGCTGTAGAGAAAGATGGATTGTAGTATGTTTGCCGTACAAGACTAAAGATTCAGGTTTGCTCTTTAGCACCTAAATAAAAGTACAGTGTAGTGTAGTGTTCTACAACTGTAATTCTAGTCCTGGAACAATGAAGGCAATATATTCCAGAGCTCAGAGGCCTGCCAGGCTAGCCCAATCTACAGGTTCTAGATCCAGTGGAAACAATATCCCCCAAATAAAACAATACCATTATGGTCATCTTCTGAGGAATGACTCTTGATGGAGATGTCTGGCTTCTGTATACATGCAGGTACACAAGCACATACACTCCCCAGAAAATGCGCACTTACATGCACACATACATGCACATGCTTAGATGTGTGTATACATACCCACACACATGCATCTACCTCAAAGGCCAGACTGTTGCTAGCCTGGGCTTTTTGGACCATACTGGCTCTGTTGAAATACCCAGTTCTGCCTTTAGAGCAAAGAAGCAGCTGCGGATGGCAGGTGAATGGCCAGGGCATCTGTTGCTAAAACTAACTTAAGAGACAACCTCAGGCAGAGCAAGATGTGGTCCTCTTTGCAAACGCTGACCTTGTCCAAGAGGACCAACATAGCTCCTGCCTGGGCTTCAACAGTCCCTGCTAGGGTGTCATCAGGGGCCCTCTCGGCTTCTCTTGACTGATGGTTTGGGGTTTTGAGCCATAGCCATAGTCTCTCAAGGACAGACCTTGAGAGATGAGGTGCATAGTCCACTGGGGCTACACTAGGCTTGATGGCTGCAGGGGAGGGAGGGTTCACAGAGCACCAGTGATAGCTTGCTGCCTGGAACTCCATGGAAGCCTCCAGAATGTGCCCTGAAGTGAGAGCTGTATACACACAAAGAGACAGAGAGACAGAAACAGAGAGAGAGAGTCTGAAATGTCCTTAAACATTAATGTAAGTATCATGAATCATCATAAAGTAACAAGTACACAGCGAGCTGTAAGACCACTTCATGTTGCATGTCAAAAAAAATGTTTTGCATCCTTAATCCATTGATTCCATACAGCAGCTACATAAGATAAATAATTTGGAGCGTCTTATAATGAGGATTTATATGATTGAAACTTAGGTTAATGATCATTTGACACTGTGATTTGCTGGCCAGTATAACTACGCAATATGCACAGGATGCATTTTTTTTTTTTTTAATGTTGGGAGTTTTTGCTAATTAGAGAACTCTTTGTTTAACTGAACAACTGTAACTATTTTGAATAAGTACTATTGGAAGAAGAAAGTAGTTTACAACTGAAATTTATGGTGTCTAATGGGGGAAACGAAAATTTGAAATTCATGGAATGAAACAATTGTAGAGAAGAGTATGAAATAAAGTAAATCAGCCTTTCCTCATATGAGGAGTAAAAGAAAGTAGAAATGCAGCCCAGGAGTAATTATAGTGGTATCTGGTTGTAACCCTGGCATGTGGAAGTTAGAAGCTATTAACTTCTTAATTCAGAGCCCTCCCTAGGATACACAGTAAATTATAAGTCAGCAGAGGCTACATAGAAATTTTTCATCTTGAAGTAAATGCAGAAAAAAAAACAACTAAAAATAATTCAATCAAAAGCTAAAAGGTATGTTATCTAACTGTACATTGGAATTTTCAGGTCTTTTTTAGTGAAACAAGATTTGTAGGTATATGCATTCAAATGCCAATCCTAGCCAATTCTCTTCTCATAACCAATACATAGTTCAGTCACTCTGGAGGTATGGAAGTACCAGCAAAGCCATTTTCTCAGAGTCCTGTCCATTCTGACAGTCAAGACATAATAATGCTTTAATTTCTAAATTGCTTATGTTAGTATTGCAAATATGCATGGCAATTCTTTTCTTGACAAATCATTTCTTTGGTTCCTGAGACTTTTGCCAAATGTTTAACTGAAAGTTGTGTTTTTACTCTGTGACATTATTAAGATATGAGCAGTGTTCCCTCGACTTTCTAATGTATTTTCTTAAGCAATATTTCCACAGAATAGTAAGCTTCATGAAAACATGTTGGCATGGTAAATAATACTTAACATTTTGCCTTAAAATAAAGTCAGACTACCTAATAATTTGCATATTTTTCTTTCTTAACAAGCATTTTCAGGCTAAAAAAAAAAAGACACATTTTTCATTAAAAAAAAGCAGAGAATCATTTCCTGTTTGTCTTGTTTCTTAGGTCTTCCGAAATAATTTTAAACATTCTAAAAATAGCAATATACTTAGCAGAAAAATGAATGTGACAGGGCAGTGCAAAATAGCTTGTGACAATGACTTAGCCAGTGATAGCAAAGAGACACGTCCAAGCACAGAAGTAAATGTCTAGTAATTCATAGGAAAAATAGTAGCATTGAGTGTTCAGGACATTACAAGCAATTTAGCCTGCCTACGTCATAGATCTGGTGAGAGGTATTCAATGATAAGAGAGAAATAGTCAGAGTCTGGCTCTTAAAGTCTCTAAGTTTTGGACTCTACCTATTGTTTAATTAGCAACCTTCAAAAGGTTTCAACAATAGAAAGCATACTACAGAATGCATTTTCAGTAGTTCACCTTTCCAAACACTGAAAAATGTTTTGGATGGTGAGAAAAGAAACGCTGGTGTATGGTCCAGGGTGATGACTGTGAAAATATTTAGGTCAAGCAATTTTGAGGTAAGTTATTGTTTGGATTTATAGTTTGTCAAATTGTTCTATGTGTTGAGGCTTTATATGCAGATGGTAGTATTTTTACCTATGATTCGTTCATGAGGGAATTGACTTTATCAATGGATGAACTTAGTCATGAGCCCATAGCTTAATGAGCTGTCAGAGTGGAACTTAGTAGGAAGTAGTAGGATACAGGGCACATTTCCCTGGGGGGAGGGGACCTAGAACCTTTTTTATTGAATTACCTTTTTATACACATTTTTATTAACTTAGTTCATTTATTTATTTATTCACTTTACATCCTGGTCATAGCCTCCTCCCTCCTCTCCTCCTATTCTCACCATCCCTCACTCTTCTTCCTATCCACTCCTTCCTTATTAGAGAAGGGGACCCTCCTTCCACCAACCCACCCCAGCACATCAATTTTAATCAGGACTGAGCACATCCTCTTACCCTGAAGCCTGAATAGGAAGCTCCTCCAGGGAGAAGTGATCAAAAACCAGGCAAAGAGTTCATGTCAGAGGCAGCCCTCATTCCACTTACTAGGGATCCCACACGAATCAGGAGATGACTATCAGCTACATCTGTGTAGAGCAACTAGGTCTAGTCTATGCATGATCCTTGGTTGGTGTTTCAGTCTCCATAAGCTCCTTTGGGCCTTAGCTAGTTGGCTCTGTTGTTTTTCTTGTGGAGACCCTGTTGCTTCCAGGTTCCTCTATCATTCACCCCATTTTCCCACAAGACTCTCTATGCTTTGCCCAGTGTTTGCTTGTGGATCTCAGAGTCTGTTTGATCAACTAAGGAATGCGAGGCTTCCATTTACAACCATTGCAGAGTATCATTAATAGTGTTGGCAGTTGGCTCTTGCCCTTGGTCCAAGCATTTTTTTCAGTATTTCCTCACTCTCTCCTATATCTCTATCCCTGTACATTTTGTAGGCAGGATAAATTTTGGGTCACAGTTTTTGTGGGTGGATTGGTGTTCCCCACCCTCTACTAGAAGACCTGTCTATTTGGAGGCTGTCATCTTTAGTCCATGACTCCTGCTATGAGGAGTCTCAGCTAGAGTCATGCCCATATCCTTCCAGAAGCCTACCCTGTCAACTGAAGAGTTTTCTTAATACTAGCTACTGTCTTGTTATCTGCTTCATGGACATTATAAACTAACCAGCTTTATTCAGCCTTGCCTTTCCATTGATACAATTCCTCATTATGCTCTCAGAAACATTGAACCTACTGAAACCAATAAAAAAGTGAAAAAAATTAAGGTTTTCTGCTTTACTTGATCAAGCATTAAAAAGAAACAAGATGCAAATAACACAGTGTTTATAAAAGAAGAAGTAGATTACACATAAGAGTTTATCATTTTATCAAAAATGTACTATTCTTTTCAATACGAGTATCAATTTCTGGATTCATTCTGTATTCAAAAAATTATGCTGCTTTAAATTATGCCCTGATACTGGGCAAAAAAAATTAAGAGAATATCTGTTTATATGTTAATACCAAGTATTATATGGTTTCTTTGTCCTAATGATATAGTCACATTAACATTGTTTTAATAAAAATGCACTTTTGAGAGCCAAACCTGTAGTAGGTTTATATCTAGACCTAGAAGAGCTAACAGTGTGGTATTAATGACACTGATATCATGAAGCCTATAGTCAACCAGTAATACAGATAAAAGTAAAGAACAAATGAATGAATATATGTACCAATGAATAAAAGAATGAATGAGAAATATAATCTGAGGTGGGGCTGAGTACCATAATAAAAGAAGATACAATAAAGAATGTTCTCATTGGGTAATTTTATAAGGTCCTTCAGAGAACTGACATGGAGATGAGACCTGAGTTCAGAGTAACTTGCAGAAATATCTAGGAATTTAGCAGTGTGAGTATTAAGGGAAAATGTATTAAGCTTGATATTTCCTAGGACCATTATTTATTTCACGAATAGAACTGTTTTTTTGGGGGGGGGGGTTCTTCTAATTGGAACAAATTTAAGGAAATGCCTTACATTTCTTTTTCTTTTCTTTCTTTTTTTTTTTTTGATATTTAGGACCCTTTCCGAGGGACAGTTTATTCAGTATATGACAGTGCGCTGCACCTGTGAAATCTTTATTATTATTATTATTATTTTATTGTTATTATTAATTACACTTTATTCATTTTGTATCCCCCCATAAGCCCCTCCCTCCTCCCCTCCCGATCCCACCCTTTCTCCCCTTTCTGCATGCATGCCCCTCCCCAAGTCCACTGATAGGGGAGGTCTTCCTCTCCTTCTTTCTGATCTTAGACTATCAGACATTTCTATAATCTTTGTGAATATAGATTTGGTATAGAAAATACTGCTTACATATATAATTCTAGGATATATGCAAAAAGATGTGAGGAATGATTTTTCAGTTTTAAAATAGTCAGTTGAAAAATAATAGCTAACAAAACCTGAATAATAGATAACATTAATTGAGTTAGAGAATTCCAAGTAAAATTTTCAGTGTTTTACATTGGTTCTTTGACTTATGGATGAATGTTGATGATAGAACAATGGAGTTAAGAGAAGTATGATATTTTCAGACACCAAAATAGAGGCTTTCACAAAAAGTCACCATCATCTCAAGTTCATTGTGTATAAACTCCCAGTCTTCTGTCTTGAACAAGTCTACTTTTCATTTTGTTTCCTTACTGACTTTATTCTGTTCTGCTTTCGTTATCCATAATTTGGAATCAGTTTGGTCTCTCTTCATTGTTCCCTTTTACTTTATAATTTACTTAACCAGTTTATTAGTTTCAACTCGGCAAACTTACATTTGTAAATCTCCATTGAAAACTGAAAGGCAGGGAGATCCACGATGGTGGTGCCATGAGGACACTGCCTCTGAGGAGCAGGAGAGCAATGTTGGTACATCAACCAAGAGTCTGAACTCTGGACCCTAAAACAACAGCAATCGTGTCTCCCAGGTGAGAGGAAACTCCGAGGTGTGGGAATCAGTTGGGTCCATGCTCAGGTCACCCAGCCAGAACCCAGAAGAGATCCCGGGTCACAAAGGCACTCCATCGCCAGACCAGAGCCACATGCCTGCTTGGCCTGATCACCTTCCCAGGTTAAACAGTGTGCAAAAAAACCACCAGAGACTGGGAGTCCCAGTCACGAGAAAAACCCACAGGGAAGGAAGGAAACGGGACTGACCACCCAGTCTATCCTTGGAAAAGCTCCCGCAGACCAGTGGGCACATGCCACCAGACCTCAGTGGGCTTCCAGCACAGAGACCTGCTGCACTCCCAACTCTCCTTCACAGACAGAACTGTGTGCCCCAGGGCATCAGAGGCTGGGAGTCCTTGTCAGGAGAAAATCCCACAGGGAGGGAAACAGCTTAGAGCACTCAGCTGACCCCCATCACCACCACCGCCAGCACACAAGGGAAAGTTCTGGAGAAAATGTCTCAGGTTCCTGCCCAGTCACCAGCTTGGAGGCACCACCCGCCGGCACCTGCATGCTCTACGTGCCACCCCAAACACCACAATCTGGGACTTCCTGTTGGGAGAAAACTCCATGGTGGGGGAAACATCTGATCTTACCTGAGGACACCTAGCTCCAAAAAGGTTTCTGGCTATCCACAGGCTGCTGATTTTAGCCTCCAGGTGCACACATGAGAATAGAGCTCACCTGCCACTTATTACTCTTGGGTAATGGGGCACAGAACCCCAACCTCAGAACTACAGAAGCCTGAGATCCCCGAGATCAACCTTCAGATACTGCTCCAAGGGGCAACCAGTTATCCCTAATTAAACTGACCAAACCACAGGCACCCAGGTTACAGCAACAGCTCACTAACTTTACAGCAAGAAATCCAGAAACAGGGCAGGTGTCTCCAGGACTTCTCTGAGTGAGAGAAGAGCCCTCTTGACTAACAAGGACCACAGTTACCACTCAGGTCTGTATGCCTAAGGTAAGCTGTGGTAATTCCTGAAAAACCCTGGGCATTCAGTGATCATAACAAGAAAGCTAAGGAGACTTCCTTCAGGAAAAGTCATCTTCCTGCCAAGGGGATTCTCTCTACCACAGGATTCCAGGAAGCACCAAAACTAACACCCAACACCTAAGATAGCCAATGGGTAGAGGCCAGTGTAAAAGCTCAGCCAACAAAAGACAACAATATGGCATCTCCAGAACCTAGTTATCCAGGGGCAAGCAACCCTGGACACACCAGCATAATTGAAATTCAAGAAGATTACCAAACATCTATGCTTATGAAGAGGATAATAGAGGAAACAATTAAAAACATAGAGGAAGATAAAGACAAACAAATTATGGCCATCTGTAAAGAAATAGAGGAAGATAAAAACAGTTTATGGTCGTCCATAAAGAAATACCGGAAGCTGAAGCCAAACAGTTTGTGGCATTCCAAGAGGAAATACTTAAATCACTGAATGAAAGAAAAGAAAGAGAGGAGTGTTCAAACAGGTGAGGGAATTGAAAGAAAAACAGGAAAATGCAGTCAGACGGGTAAAGTAAATCGACAAAACGGTTCAAGATCTGAAGACAGAATTGGAAAAATTAAAGAAAACACAAATGGAGGAAATTGTGGAGAGAAAGAATTTAGGGAAAAAAAACAGGAACTACAGAGTAAGCATAACCAATAGACTACAAGACATAGAAGAAAGAATCTCAGGTGTGGAAGATACAATGGAAGAAATTGATATATCCATCAAAGAAAATGTTAAATCTAAAAAATTCCTGACATAGATCATCCAAGAAATCCACGACAACATGAAAAGACAAAACCTAAGAATAATAGGAATAGAGGAAAAAGAAGATTCCCTCCTTCAAGGCCCAGAAAATATTTTCAACAAAATCATTAGAGAAAATTTCCCCAACTTAAAGAAGAGGCCTATAAGAAAACAAAAGGCCTACAGGACACCAATAAATTAGACCAGAAAAAGAAAACCTCCTGCCACATAATAATCAAAACTGTAAGTATACAGAACAAAGAAAAAATACTAAAAGCTGCAAGAGAAAAGGCCAAGTAACATATAATTGCAAACCCATCAGAATCACACCTGACTTCTCAACAGAGACTATGAAAGCCAGAAGGGCTTGGATTGATATCATGAAGACCCTAAGAGAACACAGATGTCAGCCCAGGCTACTATATCCAGCAAAACTCTCAGTTCTCATAGTCAGAGAAAACAAGATATTTAATGACAAAACATTTCAACAATACCTACACACAAATCCAGTATTACAGAAGACACTAGAAGGAAAAATACAACCCAAGAAAACTAGCTATATCCAAGAAAACACAGGAAATAAATAACCACACTACAGTAAAACAAAAATCAACCAAGCACACAACCATATGACCACAGCCAACATCAAATTGAAAGGATCTAACAGCCACTGGTCATTAATCTCTCTCAACATCAATGGACTCAATTCTCCAATAAAAAGACACAGACTAACAGAATGGATGCATAAACAAGACCCAAAAATATGTTGCATACAAGAAACACACCTAAGTCACAAGGATAGATATTACCTGAGGGTAAAGGGCTGGAAGACAGTTTTCCTAGCAAATGGACCAAAGAAGATAAAATAGTCTTTCAACCAAAATTAATCAAAAGAGATGGGGAAGGACACTTCATACTCATCAAGGGAAAGTTCCACCAGGAAGACATCACAATCATAAACATCTGTCCCCCAAAATACAAGGGCATCCACACTTGTAAAAGAAAGATTAATAAAACTTAAACCACACATTGATCCCCACACATTCACAGTGAGAGATTTCTCTACCCCACTCTCAATGAAGGACAGGTAAAAAAAAAAAAAAAAAACAAACCAGAAATTAAACAAAGAAACAATGTCTCTAACAGATATCATGAATCAATCAAATGGACCTATACAGAACCTTACACCCAAACACAAAAGAATTTAACTTCTTCTCAGCACCTCATAGAACCTTCTCCAAAATAAACTATATGGGTGGTCACAAAGCAAGGTTCAACAGATACACGAAGATTTAAATAATTCCTTGTATCCTATCTGATCACCATGGATTAAAACTGGACCTTAACAACAATAGAAATAAAAAAAAAGCCTACACATACATGGAAACTAAACAACTCGCTACTAAATGACAGCTGGGTCAGGGAAGAAATAAAGAAAGAAATTAAAGCTTTCCTAGAACTCAATGAAAATGAAGACACAACATACCCTAACTTGTGGGACACAATGAAAGCAGTGCTAAGAGGAAAGTTCATAGCACCAATTGCCTTCAAGAAGAAATTTGAGATGTCTCCTTCAAGCAACTTAATGGCTCACCTAAAAGCCCAAGGGGGGCGGGGAAGAAGCAGATACACCAAAAAGGAATAAAAGGCTGGAAATAATCAAACTAAGGGCTCAAATCAATCAATTAAAAACAAATAATATAATTCAAAGAATCAATGAAACCAAGAGCTGGTTCTTTGAGAAAATCAACAAGATAGACAAATCCTTAGCCAAACTAAGTAAAATGCAGAGAGACACTATCCAAATCAACAAAATCAGAAATGAAAAGGTGGACATAACAAGAGACTCTGAGGAAATCCAAACAATAATTAGGTTTTACTTCAAAAGTCTATATGTCACAAAATTTGAAAATCTAAATGAAATGAACAACTTCATTTAGATCGATAGATAGACTACAAGACATGGAACAAAGAATAGATATTTTCTTGATAGATTCTACTTACCAAAGCTGAATCAAGAACGGGTAAATCAATTAAATAGTCCTATATCCCCTAAGGAATTAGAAGCAGTCATCAAAAGTCTCCTATCCAAAAAAAAGCCCAGGACCAGATGGTCTCAGTACAGAATTCTACCAAACCTTCAATGAAGACCTAACTCCAATTCTCTTCAAACTATTCCACAAAATAGAAACAGAAGGAGCATTAACAAACTCATTCTATGAAGCCACAGTCACGTTGCTACCTAAACCTCACAAAGACCCAACAAAGGAAGAGAATTTAAGGCCAATCTTCCTTATGAACATCGATGCAGAAATACTCAACAAAACACTTGCAAACTGAATACAAGAAGACATCAAATATAAAATCCACTATGACCAAGTAGGCTTCATCACAGGTGTGCAGGGGCGGTTATATGTATGGAAATCCATCACTGTGGTCTGTCATCTTAATAAACAGAAAAAAAAACCACATGGTAATCTCCTTATATGCTGAAAAAGCATTTGACAAAATCCAACATCCATTCATGTTTAAAGTCCTGGAGAGATCAGGTATACAAGACACATATCTAAACATAGTAAATTCAATATACAGCAAGCGTATAGCCAACATCAAACTAAACAGAGAGAAACTTAAAGCAATCACACTGAAATCAGGGACAAGGCAAGGTTCCCCACTCTCTTAATATCTCTTCAATATAGTTCTGGAAGTCCTTGCTAGAGCAATAAGACAATTGAAGTAGATCAAAAAAAATACAAATCAGAAAGGAAGAAGTCAAAAAGCATCACTATTTGCAGATGAAATGATAATATACCTGAGTGACCCTAAGTATTCTACCAGAGAACTCCTACATCTGATAAACACCTTCAGCAATGGAGCTGGATACAAAATTAACTAAAAAAAAAAAAAAAAAAAAAAAAAAAAAAAAGTTCAGTAGCCCTCCTGTATACAAAAGACAAAAGGGCTGAGAAAGAAATTAGGGAAACAAAACCCTTCACAATAGCCACAAAGGACATAAAGTACCTTGTTGTGATTCTAACCAAGTCATTCAAAGACTTAGATGAAAAAAATTTCCAGTCTCTGAAGAAAGAATTAGAAGAATATATCAGAAGATGGAAAGATCTCCCATGCTCATGGCTTGGCAGGATTAATATAGTAAAAATGGCCATCTTACAAAAAAAGATCTACAGATTCAATGCAATTCCCATCAAATTACCAACACAATTCTTTACAGAACTTGAAAGAAAAATTCTCAACTTCATTTGGAATAATAAGAAACCCAGAATTCCTAAAACCATCCTCTAATATAAAAGATCTGGAGGTATATCTATCCCTGATCTCAAGCTGTACTATACAGCAACAGTAATAAAAACTGCATGGTACTGGCATAGAAACAGAATGATGGATCAATGGAACAGAACAGAAGACCCAGAAATAAACCCATACACTTATGGACACCTGATCTTTGACAAAGATGCCAAAACCATACAATGGAAAAAAGACAGCATCTTCAACAAATGGTGCTTGTCTAACTGGATATCGTGTAGAAAAATGCAAATAGATCCATACTTATCACCTTGCACAAAACTAAAGTCCAAGTGGATCAAAGACCTCAACATAAAACCAGACACATTAAACCTGTTAAAAGAAAACTTGGGGAATACCCCTGAACTCATTTCACAGGAGACAACTTCCTGAACAGAACACCAACAGCACAGGCTCTAAGAGCAACAACCAATAACTGGGACCTCATGAAACTGAAAAGCTTCTGTAAAGCAAAGGACACTGTCATCAAAACAAAATGACTGCCTACAGATTGAGAAAGAATCTTCACCAACCCTATATCTGACAGAGGGCTAATATACAGTATATATAAAGACTTCAAGAAGTTAAACAGCAACAAATCATGTAATCCAATTAAGAAATGGGGTACAGAGCAAAACAGAGAATTATTAATAGAGGAATATCAAATGGCAGAGAAACACTTAAAGAAATGTTCAATGTCCTTAGTCATCAGGGAAATGCAAATCAAAACGACCCTGAGATTTCACCTTACACCCATCAGAATGGCTAAGATGAAAAACTCAAGTGACAACACATGCTGGACTGGATGTGGAGAAAGGGGAACCCTTCTCCACTGCTGGTGGGAATGTAAACTTATACAACCACTTTGGAAATCAATCTGTTGCTTTCTCTGACAACTAGGAATAGCGCTTCCTCAAGATCCTGCTATACCACTCCTAGGCATGTACCCAAAAGACCCTCAAGTATACAACAAGGACATCTGCTCAACCATATTTGTAGCAGCTTTATTTGTAATAGCCAGAAGCTGGAAACAGCTCAGATGCCCCTCAGATGAGGAATGGATACAGAAATTGTGGTACATTTATACAATGGAATATTACTCACAGATAAAAAAACAAAACAAAACAAAACAAAACAAAAAACAAAACAAAACAAGGAAATCATGAAATTTGCAGGTAAATGGTGGGAACTAGAAAAGAACAACCTAAGTGAGAAGCAGAAAGACACACAGGGTGTATACTCACTCGTAAGTGAATACTAGACTAATACAGGATAATCTAAAATATGTACACCTAAGGAAGCTAATCAGGAAGGAGGACTCTGGCTAAGATGCTCAATCCCCATTCAGAAAGGCAAAGAGGATGAACACTGAAGGTAGAAAACAGGGAACAGGACCGGAGCCTACCAGAGAGGTCCTCTGAAAGGTGCCACCCTGCAGCTTATCAAGGCAGATGTTGACTCATAGCCAAACTTTGGGCAGAGTACAGGGAATCTTATGAAAGAAGTGGGAGACAGTAAGACCTGGAAAGGACAGGAGCTCCACAAGGACAGCAACAGATCCTAAAAGTCTGGGCACAGTGGTGTTTTCTGAAACTGATAATTAGGCCAAGAACCACTCATGGAGATGGTCTGGAACCCCTGCACAGAGGTAGCCTATGGCAGTTCACTATCTAAGTGGCCTACATAGTAATGGGGCCAAGGACTGTTTCTGAGGTGAAGTGATTGGCCTGCTCTTTAATCACTTCCCCTGAAGGGGAGGGGGGAGCAGCCTTCCCAGGCCACAGAAGAAGACAATGCAGCCACTCCTGATGAGACCTGATAGACTAAGATCAGAGGGAAGGGGAGGAGGACCTCTCTTTTCAGTGGACTGGGAGAGGGACATGGGTGGGGAAGAAGGAGGCACAGTGAGATTGGAGGGGAGGAGGGAGAAACAGGGGGATACAAATTGAATTAACTGTAATTAATCAAAAGAAAAAAATGAGGAAAAAAACTGAAATGCAATACACGTGCTGTTGCTCTTGATTTTATTTGACAAAGAAAGGCAAAATAAGGAACATTGTAGTTTTGCACTAGGACAGCCATTACACTAAGCATTTTACATTTTGACCACCTATTAACAATTTTCTTCTATATTTTATTCAGATGTACTTTAAGTATAAACATATACTTGCTTATGTTCATTATTTAGGTTAGAGGAGTCATAAGTTTCTAAGTGATACATTCAGGTATCATAGTATAATATATGCTTGACATATTAGACATCAAGATTCTACACACTCAGTATTAATTATATAATATAATTTCATTCAATGATATGCTTTAAATTACTAATTTAATAATTTCCTATATTTATTTTCTTTTATTTTTATTTGCTTTTTATTTATTTATTATTAATTTTCATTTTTTATTTTAATCACAGGTTATTTACTTTGTATCCCAGTAGTAGCCTCCTCCCTCATTTCCTCCCAATCCCACCCTCCCTCCCTCCTCTACTCCTTGCCTCTTTCCAAGTCTTCCTCCCCTTCCATCTGATCCTAGCTTTGTGCAACTTATGTCTGAGCCTATTAGTGATATTTTTTTTTCTTAGTTCATATAGCAACCCCTAACTTCTGACACCGCTTACCCTTTATTTTCACCTCTTTGATTGTTTACCTGTGGTCTGCCCCTGGACATAAGTTACAAAAGTCCTCCATTTTTATAGATATATACCTAACACCTAGGTGAGTTCTTAGCAAAACTATGAAAACAATTTAATTATTTATGCTAAGGATGCATGAGTAGTAAGGGATTAGGAACAAAATCAGGGCAGAGACAGAAAGACAGTGTGATAGAAACATGGTGAGTACAGGAACATGTGACTATTACTTATATAAATTTTCTAATCAACAGACTCTAGAATAATCCTAGAGATAATTTTTTCTGAGTCTGTTAGTAAGAGCAGGAAAGCCCACCATAAGAGTCACATACATATAAACAAGAAAGTTAGTGGACTACTAACCTTTCTCACCCCTGTTTCATAATTCCACACACACTGTGTCCGGCTCCTCCAAGTCCCTGTCACCTTGCTTCTGTGATGGGGTGTGTCTGTGAACTGTGAATCAAAATAAACTCCCCACCCTTTAAGTTGCCTTGTCAGGTGTTTGATCGCAGAGACAAGAAATCTAACTGTCACAAGAAATAGGGGATAATGTGAAAAGGGCACAGTAACATAAATCATGAATAATTACATAGACTGTATTGCATTCTGATTCTTACTTTAAAGATGTTCTCCCTCCCCAGGAAGGCTGTGGTGAGAGAATAAATATGCTGGATTTATAAGGTATTAACAGAGTACTTTGGCAATTGACCTGAGGACCTAGAGGGATAATGGAGAAAAGATATTCCAGGAAGTGAGAATTCACATCCTCAGCCCTAATGGATTGCCTGATGTTCTTTCTTCTACACTGAGCATTTACATTAGTTTCACAATCATGCATTATAGGGGATCTGGCAACTTCTTTTCTGCTGGCATAGCCAAAGGTAACAACAGCCTGGAGCATAGTACAAAACTAATTTGTGGGAGCATAGTTATGCCAAGAAAACATTAACATGCTTCAGAGATGAAGCATTGATTAAAAATACATGGATACTCTGTGGATCTGAGCTATGGCCTTTGATTGTTTGGCATTTTCAATTCTTACATGATCATTATGGGGCTGCATTATAGATGAGAAGACACATTTCACTCTCTTAAGCATAGGGCTTTATGTCTCTCCCTTTCTACTCCCTATCTTCCATACTCCATCCCACTCTTAGAGACTTAACTCTTCAATTAAGTCCTGTTCATCTGTACTTCCAATTTTATCATAGTGGTTTCCAATGCCTCAGCTACTTTATTCACAGAGATAAGGGCCTTTGTTTACTCAGAAATAAAGAAAAGCCCATGCTTCTTGCTCTTTGTTGGAAAGGTCTTGTCAGGTTTCCTTTTCCTTCTGTGCCTCAGCTTTTACTCAAGCCTCAAAAAGGTGAAGTAGCTAAATTTAATGTAAAGTAGTTTTACATACGATTTTTGTATGTTTTGTCTAAGTGGTGCCAGATATTCTACTGCTTTCCTTACTGTAGAGGTCAAGACAGAATCATGGTTGTGAATATAAACTCAATCATAATTATACATATAAAAATTTGCGTAAGAGCTTAAATACACAGAGATATAAATTAAAATGTAAACCTATTTCAAGTTATCTGTGAAAACATGGGTCGTGATAATGGATATTATTCATTCTTAATATTTTTCCTATGAGGGGAAAATTATAGATCCTTACTGTTGGATTCATACCGTGATATAATATTTTATAAGGATGAGGGACATAATTCTTTCCTTAGAAGTTCTGGTAACTTGTACTACTATAAATACTATAAATATTCTTATTTATATTTCTTTTATATTTGTTAGGTTCTTTGTTTTTTAAATAAATTGTTAAGCAAAGTCATGATCAATTACAATTATATAGGTATCAGGTCAAGAATCTTTCTACATGATTGCTTTTCCTAGTGCACCAAACAGAGCCCCCTGTTCTTGTCTACCAACAGAGTAGAAACCAGATCGTGTTCATTTAAATTAGGGTCAAAAAATATTCATTCTGGATATTTATGTAACTCTGCAGATATATTATATTATGGCACATTTGGAATGATGTTTGTTTCTGAAGGTTTCTCATTAGTGGATAGAATTAATACTTGAACAAAGAATCCCATAGGATCTTGTTCTTCCCTTGTGAAAAAGGATGAACCATGGGAGTAAGGAGGCCATAAGGTTCAAATGACAAAAGATATCAAAAAGGAAGACTGTAAAAAGTATGCCAAGGCAACCACATGATTGGGAGAAATATTTCTCCTAAACAAAGTAAGAAAATTAAATATTTGCTCCAATAAAAAAAAAAGGAGTAAGCAGAAGACAAAAAAGAAGGAGTAAGAAAAGGAGGTGGAAGGGGAGGAAGAAAGAAAGAAAATCAAATAGCCTGCCTTTATTAGCATAGTATTATGCCCAAATTTCTAAGTTTTATCAAGAAAAATGATCCTAATACTATTCCTAGAGCTCATTTTACAAGATAGGCTTCTGCAATGTGCATCACATCATCCAATTTACTTTTCTATCTATCAAATGTTATATTAGTTGTCTACTTACTTTTGCAAACAGTATCTCTGGGAGTGAGATTCAAATTTGAGTTTCTTTTAAAACTCTCCAGATAATTGCAGTATGTACATGTACCTGCTACGTTTTAAATTTAATAATGTGAGGTCAACACGGATAAGGGACATTTTAGAAATTATCTCAGGTACACTATGTTATATAAGGCTGTAAATGTAGCTTTGTGGTAGAACAATTACCAGCTATGTAAAAAGTTCTTGGTTCAACTTCCAAGAGAGAGATGGGTAGATGATTAGATAGATAGATAGATATATAGATAGATAGATAGATAGATAGATAAAGAAAAAAGAAAAGAAATAATTGATGACCAGACATTTAAACTGGCCCAATGCATGATGAAACTTGCTTATAACCTCTGAATTTGGAAGATTGAAATAGAAAGGATATGCCTTTTATTTTAGCCTGTCAGTACAGTAAGATCCTGACACATAAATAAATTGCATGTTCTATCAGAATCTAGGCATGTGATCTTCTCTGGAAATGGATCTTTGCAGATAGAAAATTAAGATATAAACACCTGAGGATGGTGGTGACCTGTGACCTGTGATAGGATGTAGCCAATATGCAGCTCAGTCTCTATGTGGGTTCCCTAATAAGGTAGCAGGGCCTGTCTCTGACATGTCTCTGACATGGGATTCTGTTGCCCATTCTTTGATCACTTCCCCTTAGTAGGAGAGAGCATTGCTAGGCCTCAGAGGAAAAAGATCCAATTGGTTCTAATATGACTTGATATGCTAGAGTCAGAGGGTAGGGGAGTAGGGCTCCCTCTTTCTGAGAATTAGGAAAGAGATATATGGGGAAAGAGGGAGAGAGGGTGAGACCAGGAGGAGACAAGTGAGGAGTCTACAATGAGTTTGTAAAGTGAATAATAATAGAAAAAGAACATAATAAATAAAAACCAGTTCATCATGGCTCCACCAGAAACCTTCCAAAACAACAGATATTTTAATGCACATGAAGCATAGGAAAATAACCTGAAATTTATACTTATGCAGTTATTAGAGGAATAAAAAGAGAAAATGAACAAATTTCTCAAAGAAATACAGGACAATACAACCAACTATAAGGCAATCAAGGGCAGACAGGAAACCACAATCAAACAGGTGAAGGAAATAAATAAAATTGCTCAAGACCTGAAAACTAAATTAGAATAAGAAAGAAAGAAAGAAAGAAAGAAAGAAAGAAAGAAAGAAAGAAAGAAAGAAAAACACTAACCAAGAAAACAAAACTTGGAAGATGGAAAACTTAGAAAAGAGATAAGTAACAACAGAGGTAGACATCAACAACAGAAGACAAGAAATGAGGAGAAAAATCTCAGGCGTTGAAGATACAACTGAAAATCTTGATACATCTCTCAAAGTAAACATTAAAATGGAAAACTCCTGACACAAAACATCTAAGAAATCAAGGAGAGCATGAAAACACAAAATGTAAGAAAAATAAGAATAGACAAAAAAGAAAATTCTAGGCTCCAAGGTCCAGAAAATATTTTCACAAAAATCATAGAAGAGAATTTCTTCAAACAAAAGAAGGAGATGCCTTCAAGCACAAAACAGGCTTAAAGAATATCAAATAGACTAGAGCAGAAAAGAAATTCTTACTGCCACATAATAATCAAAACACTAAATCTAAAGAACAAAGAAAAGATATGAAAAGCTGCAAGGGAAAAAGGCCAAGTAACATATAAAAGTAGTCCTATGAGAATCACACCTGACTTCTCAACAGAGACTATGAAAGCCAGAGGACCTGGGCAGATGTCATGCACAAACTAAGAGAACACTAATGCCAACTGAGACTACTATACCTAGCAGAACTTTTAATCACCATAGATGGAGAAAACAAGATATTCCATGACAAAACTAAATTTAAACAAGATGTATTCACTGGCCCACCCCTACAGAAGATACTAGAAGGAAACATCCAACTCAACAAGGTCAACTAGACCCAAGAAAACACAGAATATAGATAAGTTCATAACAGCAAAACCAAAAGAAAACAAGCACAAAAATACACTGTCACCACCAACTCCATAATATAGGGAACTAACAATCATTGGTCACTAATATCTATCAATATCAATGGACTCAATTCTCCAATAAAAAGTCACAGGCTAATAGAATGGTTGCAGAAACAAGATCCAATATTCTGCTGCATTCAACAGTGCAGCAACAAAGATTGACACTTCCTTAGAATAAAGGGCTGGAAAAATATTTCCCAAGCAAACAGATCCAAAAAGCAAGCTGTAGTAGCCATCCCACTAGCTAATAGAATAGACTTTTAAATAAAATAATCAAAAGAAATAGGAAAAACACTTCATTCTCATCAAAGGAAATATCTAGCAAGAGGACATCACAATCCTGAACAACTATGACCCAAATAAAAGAATGGTGCAATTATAAAAGAAACATTATTAAAACTTAAATCACACATCAATTCCAACACATTAACACCCCACTCTTACGACTGGACAGATCATTGAGACAGAAACTCAACAGAGAAATCATGAAGCTCTCAGAGGTCATGAATCAAATAGACCTAATAGAGATCTACAAAACTTTTCATCCAAACAAAAAAGAATATAATTTTTCTCAGCATCACAGTGATGCTTCTTCAAAATTGACCAAAAAAAACCTCGACAGATAAATGAAAGTAGACTTGACCCATTGTTCTTTATCAGATCACCATGGACTAAAGCTAGACATCAACAATAACAGAATCAACAAAAAGTCTACACATTCATGGAAACTGAACAACTTCCTACTCAATGATCACTGGTGAGGGAAGAAATAAAGAAAAAAAATTAAAGACTTCTTATTAGTGAAAAATATCATACAACTTCCCCAAACTTATGGGACACCATGAAAACAGTGCTAAGAGTTGCTAGTAGCACTAACTGCCTTTAGAAAAAAAATAAAGAGATCCCATAATAGCAACTTAACAGATCACCTGAAAGATTTAGAAAAAAAAAAGAAGAAAAGAAGAAGAGAAAAAGAAGAAGAAGAAGAAGAAGAAGAAGAAGAAGAAGAAGAAGAAGAAGAAGAAGAAGAAGAAGAAGAAAACACATCCAAGAGGAGTAGGTGGCAGGAAATAATCAAACTCAAAGCTGAAATCAGTAAATAAGAAACAAAGAGAACAATACAAAGAATCAATGAAACTAACAGTTGGTTCTTTGTGAAAATAAACAATATAGACAAACAATAATAGACGAATATCAAATGACAGAGAAACATTTAAAGAAATTCTCAGTGTCCTTAGTCATCAGGGAAATGCAAATCAAAAGGACCCTAAGATTTCACCTTACACCCATCAGAGTGGCCACAATCAAAAAGTCAAGTGACAATTCATGCTGGAGAGGATGTGGAGAAAGAGGAACCCTCCTCCATTGGTGCTGGGAATGTAAACTTGTACAACCACTTTGGAAATCTTGATTTGTTGCTTTATAACTTCTTGAGTTCTTTATATATTCTGGATAATAGCCCTCTGTCCAATATTGGGTTGGTGAAGATCCTACAGCTGATAAATACCTTCAGGAAAATGGCTGGATACAAAAATATCTCAAACAAATCAGTAGCCCTCCTGCATAAAAAAGACAAAAAGGCTGAGAAAGAAATTAGGGAAACAACACAGTTTACAATAGCCACAAAGGACATAAAATACCTTGGTGTGACTCTAACCAAGCCATTCAAAGACTTGTATGAAAAAAATTTCCAGTCTCTGAAGAAAGAATTAGAAGAAGATATCAGAAGATGGAAAGATCTCCCATACTCATGGCTTGGCAGGATTAACATAATAAAAATGGCCATTTACCCAAAGCAGTCTACAGATTCAATGCAATTCCCATTAAATTATCAACACATTTCTTTACAGACCTTGAAAGAAAAAAATCTCAACTTCATATGGAATAACAAGAAACCCAGAATTGCTAAAACCATCCTCTACAATAAAAGATCCTCTGGAGGTATCTCCATCCCTGATCTCAGGCTGTACTATAGAGCAACAGTTATAAAAACTGCATGGTACTGGCATAGATACTGACTGGTGGATCAATGGAATCAAATAGAAGGCCCTGAAATAAACCCACACACTTACGGACATCTAATTTTTGAGAAGGATCCCAAAACCATACAATAGAAAGACAGCGTCTTCAGCAAATGGTGCTGGTCTAACTGGATGTCTACATGTAGAAAAATGCAAATAGATCTATACTTGTCACCTTGCACAGAACTAAAGTCCAAGTGGATCAAGGACCTCAATATAAAACCAGACACACTAAACCTGTTAGAAGAAAAAGTGGGGGAGAGCCTTGAGCTCATTGGCACAGGAGACAACTTCCTGAACAGAACACCAACAGCATAGGCTCTAAGAGCAATAATCAATAAATGGGACCTTATGAAACCAAAAGCTTTGGTTTTAACTCATTGGCACAGGAGACAACTTCCTGAACAGAACACCAACAACACAGGCTCTAAGAGCAATAATCAATAAATAGGACCTTATGAAACCAAAAGCTTCTGTAAAGCAAAGGACACTGTTATCAGAACAAAACGACTGCCTACAGATTGGGAAAGGATCTTCACCAACCCTTTATCTGACAGAAGGCTATTGATTTCTTAATCACCATGATATTTCTTATAGCCGCTCTCAGCTGGAAAATATGTAAAATTGTGACTTATTCCATAATACTGCTTGCACATTTGCTTGCACATTTATTCATTTGCTATATTATTTATTTGCTTTTTATTTACATATTTATGTATTTAGATTTTTATTTATTATTTTGTCTAGAGACATGACTTAGAAATTAGGAACACTGGCTGTTGCCGTTCCAGAAGATTGGGGTTCAGTTCCAAAAACACACGTGACAGTCCTTAACACCAGTTTCTAATGCCCATACACAGGGATACAAACATGAAAAACTCAAATGCACATAAGATACTTATTCATCAATTCAAGATTTTTAAAGTTTTACATTCACTGTACATTGTAATGTATTAGAAAAGACATTTCCATACAGTACATACTGAATTCTGAGCTTTTCCTCTGAAATGTAGTAAACCCCCAGCTTCTTTCTCCCATCACTCCTTTGTTTCCCTAGAAACGTCTACTTTCATATTATATACACGTAACTGCTTTTATTTATATCTATAAAATCAAGGACTTATGATTTAGAAAAATCAGATGACGTATGTCTTTCTGAAGTGGATTAATCGCATTAGTGGCTTTTTATAGACCTCCTATGACCCTCCCAGGGCTACATGGATGTTCTAATTTCAGGATTCCCACACCCAGCCCTTGTCTGTTTCTATTTTTATTCCACTTTCTTTAAAGATATTCTCTCTGTAATAACTCCACAGAGATTTTCAAAGAGAAAAGCACAATCATTACAGTTGAGAAACTGCTCTTGAAAGTTATTAGCTTGTGACTCATACCTGAAAGGAGCTAATACCTTAATTTCATATTTCTCTGCTCAAATGCAGACCAAGGCGTAAACTGAAATGAAACTTTACACTAATGGCTTCTTAATTATACCCATCTAAAAGCAATTACCTGAGTTTTAGCAGATACAAAGTTAGGGTTGATGGGACCAGCAGATGAGAAATGAGATGAAAGGTCATCTGCCAAGAAAGACCAGTGGAGAGGAGATAAAACAGCCAGGAAAGGAATAATACCCAGGTAAGTGAAGGTTGATAAATGTTGAACAATAGTCTCCTGGGTTCTGAAACGTTTGCCCCTTTATACCCTATTAGAAATGAGGCTAAAGCAGAAATGTTTTACTTAAAGATAGAAGTTCACTAGACCCAAGACCTTGTTATATGAATTAGAATTACTTTTCCTTTTTTTGTCATGTTGTGAGAAAATGTTACCCCTGGAACTAGGGTTCTAACGCAGAAGTAATTGAACAATTGCTCTTAGCATGTTGTAACTAAAAGGTGGGTATGTAGCCTTAATATCTGAACGTTGTGCATTTGTGTGCACAATGATAGAGTTTTCCCTGAGGTGTACCATTTATCTCTGACTTTTGATGATATTTTGTACCATGCACATTTTTATTATGTTCAGACTATTTGCAAAAAGCATGTATTCACTTGGAGATAAGTAGGTCTAAAATAAAAGTCATCAATGAGCCATTCTAGCTGAAAAAAAATACCAAATGGAATAAATCTATCTCTACTAAAACCTAAATTGATGGACAGATTTGATACCAGAATCATGTTTCATATTTTTTATTTTAACACAAAGAAGTGAATCAAGCTTTATTTGGGTAAACAAAGGCATTAAGCATTTTCTTTTTTTAAAATTTTTTATTAATTACACTTTATTCGTTTTGTATCCCCCCATAAGCCCCTCCCTCCTCCCCTCCCAATCCCACCCTCCCTCCCCTTTCTGCATGCATGCCACTCCCCAAGTCCACTGATAGGGGAGGTTCTCCTCTCCTTTCTTATCTTAGTCTATCAGTTCTCATCAAAAGTGGCTGCATTGTCCTCTACTGTGGCCTGGTAAGGCTACTCCCCCCTCAGGGGGAGGTGATCAAAGAGCAGGCCAAGCATTTTCTAAGTTGAAAGCCATTCTTGAGTCTTGTAAGCTCAATTTCTCTTCCTTCTATTTGTCTTCTGTACTTAAAAAAAAAAAAAAAATCTGCTCCACATCCCTTCTTATCTTCTTTGCTCCTTCCTTCCATTATCTGCCCCACCCCAACCTGTGGCACACATGGACTTACGCACAAGCACACACAGACACAGACACACACAGACACACACAGACACACACACACACACACACACACACACACACTGCTTCACTTTCACCTTTGAACCTTTCCACATTTCTCTCTGTGATTCATAGCCACAAGCTGTAGCTGTAATTTTTTTCCCTCTTCAAGAGTGAAGTACAAAAAAGAAATTGGGTGTTATTTTTTTTTTTTAATAAAACCACTTGTTGGTCAGTCTCAGTTTTCAGTTTAATGGGATCTAGAATTAGCAGGGAGACAGACTTCTGGGCCTGCTGTGAAATATCTGATTAGTTTAATTAAGCTGGGAAGATCCACCACACTATATGTGATACCATTCCCTGGGCTGGATCCTGAACAACATAACAAGAAAAGTTAGTTGAGCGAAAGCCTTCAACACTCTCTGCTTCTTGTCTGTGCATGCAACATGACTAGCTGCCTCATTTTGTTACTTTTGCTTTGTCTTCTCTGTTAGATGGAATGTATTCAGGATATGTTAGCCAAACTGAACCCTTTCTCGCTGAAGTTTCAATCTTTTATGTAATTTTTCACTGCAACAGAAAAATTAACTTAGGCACTGAACAGTTGTGATGATATAACTTAGACTCTCCAGAGTTCAAATAAAAGCTGGACACGGGACATGTATCATGAGTATTTTTAATCCTTATCTCCAGAAGAAACAGCTAAGGCAGAGAAGGTAGAGATGATATATAGACCTACACAAAGACACAGACCGACACAGACACAGACACAGACCGACAGACATAGACACAGACAGACATAGACAGACAGACAGGCACAGGCACAGACGCAGACACAGACACAGATAGACACAGACATAGAATAGATATATATTCCTGGGAATTTTCTGGCCACCACATTTGGCATACATAGCAGAAGAAAAACAGAGATCCTGTCTTTAAAAAATGTCTAAAGCAAGGAAGGATACCCAAAGTTATCTTTGACCTCCACATGAGCACCTCAGCATGCAAATGACTATATTTACATACAAACACATATTCAAATTAATGTGCAGGAACATACAGAGTATATAAATCTTACCTACATGCATCATACACACCACACACATACATAGCATGTATATCATAGCCACAAGTATCATAAACACAAACAAACTAATGCCAATGTATGTATAACTTAAGTCATGTTCAAGGACAATGCTACATCATCAAAATCTCCCAAGGATTTTAAACCTTTTCTCTAATACCTTAAAAATTTGAACCATCTCTTAAGCATCCCTGATTTTATTATTTAAAAAAATGAATGTTTTTTTTTCCCCAATGGCCAGGAACCAGTTATAGATTAAGCATTATGAATACAATACAAATTTCCAATTATTGACATGCATTCATATCCTTTCATGTTGTAATGTTTCCTTAGGCAGAATGTGTAGGAGGCATTGGTTTCTAGTCAGATAATATTTCATGCACTATTACAAAATTTAGATTCATTTTTATTTTTGTGACAGAATTTAAGACAAGAAACATTTTCTATCATATGCACAAAATAAAACAATGCTATCATATGTTACTTGTTTTGAATACTTTGATTTGGGGGTTGTATTATAAGTGATAATTTATTTAAATTATTGTATGAGTACTTTGTAATGACACTGGCACTCACTGAGATAAATAAAATTCTGAATACAGCGCAGTTGTAGGTCTTACAAAGGAATCCATAACCTATATTAATATACTCTGAAAGTATGAACTATTTTATGGGTAGAGAAGCATTCTCTGACAGAGGCATGAAAGAATGCAGCCTGCTTTAAGGTTCTGCAATTTCATCTGTTCTTCATCCCTTACTTAGGGATGTCATGTCGGTAGCCTCACGTGCTTGACGATGGCAGCATTTACACACCATTTGACATGTACTATGATTCATAGATCCACTTGGAGAGGATAGACACTTAATATATACTTGCTGGCTTAACAGTCCTTTTTAACTAGAGTCAAACTCAGTTCCTTCATTCAACAAAGGATCATGATACCAAGGGATCAAATGGTACAAAGATAACCACTAACTTTAGAAATGTGAGATTACTTAAATTTAATATAGAATGAAATTAGGGATTGCAATAGAGAACAAGCAAAGCAAAAAGTGAAATGTCACCATGTTATGCATTAAAGAAAAATAATTCTGTTTTTATAATCATAAAATGTGTGTTTATGAAGTACAGATATTGTAAAAAATATTTTTTAATAGTAACAGGTGGTGATATACACCTGCAATCTCAGTACTTGAGAGGTAGAGGCATGAAGATCAAAAAGGCAGGAAGGAAATGGAATCCTCTCTCAATCAAATACATTTTATCTAAAATTTCTTGTGAAAATAAAAAAGTAAACATTTAAATAATTTAAAGGTTATGTTAAATCTTCCAATATTCATTCACATAATAAAATGCATTTTGTTTGTCCTCTTGATTCCTTTTATTTTAAAATTTTATTTGAGTCAGAGTATTTTTTTCAATAGTCTTTGCTGGCCTCAAAGTAAAAATCCTCTTACATGTGGCTTTCAATTATTGGCGTTACAGGCTTGTATTACTTCACTCTGTTTGAATATGAAAGTTTAAATAACTGTTATCACAGTTATATCAGTCTTTCAACAGAATTTATGTTGGTTTCAGACCTTGGGCCCAAAAGAGAGGGAAATATGCTACATATCTCTTTGATCACTTTTCTTCTTGATGTATCTTGTAGAAAGTTCAGAGTCTGACTGGAAAGATGCTTTGATGGTTACAACTGCATACTAGTGACCCAAGTTTGGCAGATCACAATAGCTCATAGCTTCAGGGAATCTAATACCTTCTTCTAGACTCCAAAGGTGCCTGAGCTTACATGGGTAAGCAGCTTCCCCCAATATGCACAAAAATAAAAATTAAAAAAAAACTTTATAAAAATAAAACAATATTATCTATACTACTTATAAAATAATCAACATATTGTATTGTGCAGATATGTATGTATCTATTTTAAACTTAGAATATTTTACAATTCTTATGAGAACATATCAAACAAATATAAGGACCTTGTAGCTTCACCAGGAACCCCCAAACTTAATGGATATTTTTATTCATTGGAAACAAAGGAAAATGATCTCAAACTTATGCTTATCCAGTTATTGGAAACACTTAAAGGAGAAATAAACAAAACTCTCAAAGAAATACAGGCAAATAGAGCCACTCAAATAAAGGCACATAATGAGGAAAGGAACAAAGCAAACAAAGGAATACAGGAAAATATACCCACAGAAATAGAGGCACATAAAGAGAAAACAAGTGAAAAAAACAGAAGCCATCATGGAAATATAAGAATCCACATTCAAACTGATGAAGAAAATGGTGCAAGACATGAAGACAGAATCAGATCCAATAAAGAAATCACATAGAGAGAAACCCCTGGACCTGTAGTACTTGGAGAAAGGATCAGGAACAAAAATGTAAGCATCACCAACAGAATACAAGAGATGGAAGAGAGAATCTCAGGTGCTGAAGACACAATTGCAGAAGATGATGCATCTCTCAAAGAAAAACTAAAATCGGAAAAGTTCCGGAAAAGTTCCAAACACAAAACATCCAACGACTCCATGAAAACACAAAATTAAAGAATAATGGGAATAGATGAAAAAGAAGATTCCAGCCTCCAATGTCCAGGAAATGTTTTCAAGAAAATCATAGAACAAAAATTTCCCAGTTAAAGAAAGAGATGTCCATAAACATACAAGAGGCCTACAGAAAACCAAATAGACTAGACCAGAAAAGAAACTTTTCATGTCACATAAGAGTCAAAACACTAAATCTACAGAACCAAGAAAAAACATTAAAAGCAATAAGGGTAAAAGGCCAAGCAACATAGAAAGGTAGACCTGTCAGAATCACATTAGACTTCTCACCAGCAACTGTGAAAGAGAAGGACCTGGACAAATGTCAAACAGACTTTAAGATACCAGAGATGCCAACCCAGACTACCATACCCAGCCAAGTTTAGTTTTCAATCAACAGATGGAGAAAACAAAATATTCCATGATGAAACTAAACCTAAACAATATCTACACAGCAACCCAGCCCTACAGAAGATACTAGAAGGAAAATTCCAATCTAAGAAAATCAACTACACCCAAGAAAACACAGGCTGTTTATAATTTCATGGCAAAAAAAATTAAAAGGAAACAAGCATAGAAACATAGTAACACCATCTACACTACAATAAAAGGAACTAACATTCATGGGTCACTATTAACTATCAACATCAAGGGCCACAATTCTTCAATAAAAAGACACAGACTAATGGAATGGTTGTGGAAACAGGATCCAACATTCTGCTGCATTCAAAAAACAGACATCTACAACATATACAAACACTACCTCAGAGTAAAGGGCTGGAAAAAATGTTTTTCAAGCAAATGGACTCAGAAAAAAAGCTGGAGTAGCTATCTTAATATCTAATAAAATAGGCTTCCAACCAAAATTAATCAAAGGAGATGTAGAAAAACACTTCATTCTCATCAAAGGAAAAAACCACCAGGAGGACATCACAATCCTGAACCTAATAACCCAAATAAAAGAGCAAATGCATTTGTAAATAAAACATTATTAAAGCTTAAATCAAACATATACCCCAACACCTTAATAGTGGGAGATTTCTTTTTTTTTGGTTTATTTATTATTATTATTAGTAGTAGTAGTAGTTACATTTTATTAACTCTGTATCCCAGCTGTATCCCACTCCCTCATTCCCTCCCAATCCCACCCTCCCTCCCTCAGATCCTTCCTGCCACTTTCCAAGTCCATGGATTGGGGAAGACCTCCTCCCCTTTCTTCTGGCCCTGTTTTATCAGGTATCTTCAGGGCTGGCTGCAAAGTCCTCCTCTGTGGCCAGCAGGACTGCTCCTCCCTTGGGGGTAGGGAGGTCAAAGAGCCAGTCATTGAGTTCCTGTTAGAAATAGTCCTTGTTCCCCTCACTATGGGAAACCAATTGGTTACTGAGCTACCACGGGCTACATCTGAGCAGAGGTTCTAGGTTATATCCATACATGGTCCTTGGTTGAATGTTAGTCCCAGAAAAGACCCTGTGCCCAGATATATTTGGTCCTTGTGGAGCTCCTATCCTTTCCACGTCATACTAACTCCCTTTCTGCCGAAGGTTTGGTTATGAGTATTAGTATCTGTTTTGAAACACTGCTAGGTAGAGTCTTTCAGATGCCTTCGGCGTTAGACTCCTGTCATACATTCAATGCATATCCCATTTGTCTTTCTAAGTGAGGGTTGATCATCTTACCACGTGTCTGCTTTCTTGTTTATCATCTTTAGGTGTATAGACTTCATTATGTTTATCATATCTTGTAAGTCTATATAAGCGAATATATACCATGCTTGTCTTTCTCCTTCTGGGATACTTCACTCGGAATGATCTTTTCTAGATCCCACCATTTGCCTGCAAATTTCATGATTTCCTCCTTTTTGATTGCTGAGTAGTATTCCATTGTGTAAAAATACCACAATTTCTGTATCCATTCCTCTGTTGATGGACATCTGGGTTGTTTCCAGGTTCTGGCTATTACAAATAAAGCTACTACAGACATGGTTGAGCAAATGTCCTTGTTGTGTACTTGAGAAAATTTTGGGTATATACCTAGCAGTGGTATAGCTGGGTCTTGAGGAAGCATTATTCCTAATTGCCTGAGTAAGCGCCAGATTAACTTCCAAAGTGGTCATACCAGTTTAAATTCCCACCAGCAATGGAGGAGGGTTCCTTTTTCTCCACAACCTCTCCAGCATGTGTTGTCACTTGAGTTTTTCATCTTGGCCATTCTGATGGGTGTAAGGTGATATCTCAGGGTCGTTTTGATTTGCATTTCCCTGATGGCTAATGAGGTTGAGCATTTCTTTAAGTGTTTCTCTGCCATTTGATATTCCTCTATCCAGAGAATTCTCTCTTTAGCTCTGTTCCCCATTTTTTAATTGGATTACTGGGTTTGTTGCTTTTCAGCTTCTTTAGTTCTTTATATATACTGGATATTAGCCCTCTGTCAGATAAAGGGTTGGTGAAGATTCTTTCCCAATCTGTAGGCATTCGTTTTGTTTTGATGATGGTGTCCTTTGCTTTACAGAAGCTTTTCAGTTTCATGAGGTCCCATTTATTGATTGTTGCTCTTAGAGCCTGTGCTGTTGGTGTTCTGTTCAGGAAGTTGTCTCCTGTGCCAATGAGTTATAGGCTGTTCCCCACATTTTTTTTTCTAACCGATTTAGAGTATCTGTTTTTATGTTGAGGTCTTTGATCCACTTGGACTTTAGTTTTGTGCAGGGTGATAAATACATATCTATTTGCATTTTTCTACATGTAGACATCCAGTTGGACCAGCACCATTTGTTGAAGATGCTGTCTGTTTTCCATTCAATGGTTTTGGCTGCTTTGTCAAAAATCAAGTATTCATAGGTGTGTGGGTTTATTTCTGGGTCTTGTATTTGGTTCCATTGATCCTCCTTTCTGTTTCTATGCCAATACCATGCAGTTTTTATTACTATTGTTCTGTAGTACAGCTTGAGATTGGGGATGGAGATATGAGATATCTCCAGATGATCTGTTGTTGTACAGGATTGTTTTGGAGATTCTGGGTTTTTTGTTTCTCTATATGAACCTGAGAATCTTTTTTTCAAGTTCTGTAAAGAATTGATTTGGTATTTTGATGGGAATTGCGTTGAATCTGTAGATTGCTTTTGGCAGGATGGCCATTTTCACAATGTTAATCCTACCAATCTATGAATAGTAGGAGATTTCAACACTCCACTCTCACCAAGGTACAAATAATCTAGACAGAAATGAAACAGGGGAATAAGGACACTTAGAGAGGTCCTAAATCAAATGGACTTAATAGATATTTACAGAACTTTTCACCCAAACTCAAGAGTATACCTTCTTCTCAACATAGCAAGGAACTTTCTCAAAAATTGTCCATACAGTAGGGCACAAAGCAAGCCTCAACATATATAAGAAATAATCCCTTGTATCCTATCAGACCATCATGGCCTAATAATAGACCTCAATGACAACAGAAAAAAAAAACCTACATACACTTGGAAACTAAACAACTCTCTACTGAATGACAGCTTGGTCAGGGAAGAAATAAAAAAAGAAATTAGGGACTTCCTAAAATTCAGTGAAAATGAAGGCACAACTTACCCAAATTTATGGGATACAATGAAACCAGTGCTAAGAGGAAAGTAACCTAATTAAAAAATGGGGTATGGAGCTAAACAGAGAATTCTCTGTAGAAGAATATGGAATGGCACAGGAACACATAAGATGTTCAACATCCCTAGCCATCAGAGAGATGCAAATCAAAACGACCCTGAGATTTCACCTTACACCCATCAGAATGGCTAAGATAAAAAACTCAAGAGATAATGCATGCTGGATAGGACGTGGAGAAAGGGGAACCCTCCTCCATTGCTGGTGGGAATGTCAACTGGTACAACCACTGTGGAAATCAATCTGGTGCTTTCTTAGACAATTAGGAATAGTGCTACCTCAAGATCCAGCTATACCACTCCAAGGCCTATATCCATAAATGTTCAAGTACACAACAAGGACATTTACTCAACCATGTTTGTAGCAGCTTCATTGATAATAGCCAGAACCTGGAAACAACCCAGGTGTCCATCAATGGAGGAATGGGTACAGACATTGTGGTATTTTTACACAATGGAATACTACTCAGCAATTAAAAACAAACAAATCATGAATTTCACAGGCAAATGGTGGAATCTAAAAAAAAAATCATCCTGAGTGAGGTATCCCAAAAGGAGAAAGACACAGATGGTATATATACACTTATATACATCTATAAGATAGGATAAACATACTAAAATATGTACACATAAAGAAGATAAACAAGAAAGATGTCCAGGGGTAAGACGATCAATCCTCACCTAGAAAGACAAAGAAGATGGACATTGGAAATAGGAGAAAACAAGTAACAGGACAGTAGCCTACTACAGAAGGCACCTGAAAGACTCTACCTAGCAGTGTATCAAAGCAGATGCTGAGACCCATAACCAAGCCTTCAGCAGAGCGTAAGGAATCATATGAAGGAAGGAGGAATTAGTAGATCCTAGAGGGGACAGGGAGGCCCACAAGGTACAAATATATCTGAGCACAGGTGTCTTCTATGAGACTGTTTATCCAATCAAGGACTATGAACAGATATAACCTACAACCCCTCCTCAGACATAGTCCATGGTAGCTCAGTATCCAAGTAGGTTCCCTAGTAAGGGGGGGAGGAATTGTTTCTGACCTGAACTCATGAGCTTCTCCTCCCCCAGAGGGAGGAACATCCTTGCTAGTCCACAGATAAGGACATTGCAACCGTCCTGAAGATACCTGATAAGCTAGGGCCAGATGGAAGAAGAGGAGGACACCCCATCTCAGTGGACTCAAAGGGGGCAGGGAGTAGATGAGGGAGGGAGGAGAGGATTGGAGGGGAACGAGGAAAGGGGCTACAGCTGGGATACAAGTGAATATATAAAATTATTTAAAAATAAAAAATATTAATATAAAAAAAGAAACAGTCATAAAAATTCTCCCTTCCAAATAAAGCTTAGGGACAGATGGTTTCAGCACAGAATTCTACCAGACTTTCAAAGAAGGGCTAACCACAATTCTCTTCAAACTATTCCACAAAATAGAAACAGAGGGAACATTACCAAACTCATTCTATGCTGTCCCAGTCACCATGATACCTAAAACACACAAAGACCCAAAAGAGAAAAGAGAACTTCTGACCTATCTGTCTTATGAACATTGATGCAAAAATGCTCAATAAAATACTTGCAAACCAAATCCAAGAACACACAAAAGATATCATCCACCATGATCAAGTAGGCTTCATCCCTAGCATGCAAGGATGATTCAATATATGGAAATCCATCAATGTAATCCACCATATAAACCAACTGAAAGAGAAAAATCACATGATCATCTCCTTAGATGCCAAAAAAGCATTTGACAAAATCTAACACCCATTCATGTTTAAAGTCTTGGAGAGATCAGGGATATAAGGCACATATCTAAACATAGTAAAGGCGATATACAGCAAGCCTATAGCCAACATCAAACTGAATGGAGAGAAACTTAAAGCAATCCCACTGAAATCAGGGACAAGACAAAGCTGCCCACTCTCTCCATATCTCTTCAACATAGTACTTGAAGTCCTTGCTAGAGCAATAAGACAGTTGAAGGAGATCAAGGGGATACAGATTGGAAAGGAAGAAGTCAAATTATCACTATTTGCAGATGATATGATAGTATACATGAGTGACCCCAAAAATTCTACCAGAGAAATCCTTCAGCTGATAAACACCATCAGCCAAGTGACTTGATACAAAATTAACCCAAAAAAGTCTGAAGTCTTCCTGTATAGGAAAGATAAAGGGCAGAGAAAGAAATTAGGGAAACAACACCCTTCACAATAGCCACTAATAACATAAAATACCTTGCTGTGACTCTATCCAATTAAGTGAAGATTTGTTTGAAAAAACAAATAAAAAAAAAACTCATGTCTCTGAGAAAGAAATTGAAGATCTCAGGATATGCAAAGATCTCCCATGCTCATTGATGAGTAGGATTAACATAGTGAAAATGGCCATCTCATCAAAAGCAATCTATAGATTCAATGCAATTCCCATCAAAATACAAACTCAATTCTTTACAGACCTGGAAAGAAAAATTCCCAATTTCATATGGAAAAAGAAAAATCCCAGAATTGCTAAAACAGTCCTGTACAACTTTTCCTGATCTCACACTGTACTACAGAGCAATAGTAATAAGAACTACATGGTACTGCATAGAAACAGAAGATTCGGCAATAAACCCACACACCTATGGATACTAGATTTTTGACAAAGAAGCCAAAACCACATAATGAAAAAAGACAGCATCTTTAACAAATTGTGCTGGTCTAACTGGATGTCTACACGCAGAAAAATGCAAATTGAACCATATTTATCACCCTGCACAAAAATAAAGTCCAAGTGGATCAAAGTCCTTAGCTTAAAACCAGACACGATAAATCTGTTAGAAGAAAAATGGGGAAAGGCCTTAACTCATTGGCACAGGAGACAACTTCCTGAACAGAACACTAACAACATAGGCTCTAAGAGCAACAATTAACAAATGGGACCTCATGAAACTAAAAAGCTATTGTAAAGCAAAGGACACTGTCATCAGAACAGAATGACAGCCTACAGACTGGAAAAGGATCTTCACCAACTCTATATCTGACAGAGGGCTAATATTCAGAATATATAAAGAACTAAAGAAATTAAAAAAGCAACAAATCAAGTAATCCAATTAAAAAATGGACTACGGAGCTAAACAAAGATTTCTCAATAAAGGAATATTGAAAGCCAGAGAAACATTTCAAGAAGCGTTCAACATCATTAGCCATCAGGGAAATGCTGACCAATAGGACCCTGTGATTTCACCTTACACCCATCAGAATGGCTAAGATTAAAAACTCAAGTGACAACACATGCTAGAGAGGATGTGGAGAAAGGGGAACCCTTCTTCACTGCTTGTGGGAATTTAAACTTGTACAACCACTTTGGAAATCAATCTGGTGCTTTCTCAGACAATTAGGAATAGTGCTACTTCAAGATCTAGCTATACAACTCCTAGGTATATATACAAAATATGTTGAAGTACACAACAAGGATATTTGCTCAGCCATATTGCTAATAGCTTTATTCATAATAGCCAGATGTCCCTCAGCAGAGGAATGGATGCAGAAATTGTGGTATATTTATACAATAGAATACTACTCAGAAATTAAAAACAAGGAAATCATGAAATTTTGAGGCAAATGATGGGAAGTAGAAAAGATCATCCTGAGTGAGGTATCCCAGAAGCAGAAAGACACACATGGTATACACTCACTCATAAGTGTATATTAGACATATAGGATACTAAACATACTAAAATCTGTACACCTAAAAAGCTAATCAGGAAGGAAGACCCTGGGTCAGATGATCAATCCTCATTCAAAAAGGTAAATGGGATAGGCATTGGACATAGGAGAAAACAGGGAACAGGACAGGAGCCTACCACAGAGGGCTTCTGAAAGACTCTAGCCAGCAGGGTATTAAAGCAGATGCTGAGACTCATATTTTTTGGGCCAAGTGGCAGGGAATATTTTGAAAGAAGGAGGACATGAAAGACCTGGAAGTAACTGTAGCTCCACAAGGAGAGCAACAGAACTAAAAAATTCTGGGCACAAGGGTAAGGTCTTTTCTGAGACTAATACTCCAAGCAAGAAACATTCATGGAGATAACCTAGAACCTAGAACCGATGCACAGATGTAGCCCATGGCAGCTCAGTATCCAAGCGGGTTCCCTAGTAGTGAGAACAAGGCCTGTCTCTGATATGAACTCAGTGGCCTGCTCTTTGATCAGTTCCCCCTGAGGTGGGAGCAGGCTTACCATGCCACAGTAGAAGACAATGCAGCCAAACCTTATTGTCTAGGATCAGTTGGAAGGTGAGGAGGACCTTCCTATCAGTGAACTTGGAGAGGGGCATGGGAGGAGAAGCGGGAGGCAGGGTTTGATTGGGAGGGAAAAAAGGAGGGGGCTAAAGATGAGATACAAAATGAATAAATTGTAATTAATAAAAATAATAAATTAATTTTAAAATGATTGGAGAAGAATATAGTATTGTAAGTTGTCAGCCTTGCCACCTGAGGCCATGGTGGAGCCCCAGACCATGCCTACCTTAAGGCCATGTCTGGGTCCATGACCATGTTGCTTCAGGGGTTAGTGCTGATTAGTTCTTGGCTAATATTACCACTAAGGCCAATGTGGACCTCCCTGTTCTGGGCTGCCTTCCTGGACCGTGTTGATATTCACTGGCAGCAGCACTAAGGAAAAAGTGTCACGCACCTTGCTGGGCAGTACACCTTGCTGATCCTGGTGGCTAAGGAAGGTGTTAGACGGCCAGAGAACATGAGCATGGGAGAGCTGGCCCCAACACTTGCCTGCCCTGAGGGGGTATAAGCACAGGGAAGATGCCTTCCTTACCTACACCTACTGAGTTCGCCCTGATGTCATGGCCGTGAGGGTTCTGGTCCTGTCTCTACCAGCTGCTGGACTCTGGAGAGCAGGCTCTGAACCTGACCAGGGCAGCAAAGTAGATCTGGCTCTTATGGAGAAGGCACAGATGAGCCAGCCCTGAAGATGTGCAAGTGTAAGAGCTACCCTTACCCCTTGCCTGCTGCAGCATTAGGTGAGCTAGCCAGGGCAGTGCCTATCATGTGGGTGGCTGTGTGGTAGGGCTGGCAGGTTGGCCAACTCATCTACCACCCGCTTCCAGCTCCAGAGCTTTGAATTTTCTCACTCTAAAATCTACCGCATGTATGAAGTGCTGGAACTTGTGAAAGGGCCAGTCCTATAATCCAAATCTGAGGACTCCATGACATAGGCCAACAGGATATCCAAGGGGAATCCAGGTCAGGATCCATTATCAATGATGTAGCAGAAGCCAGAGGCCTTGAACCAGACCAATGACTCACTGTACTAAACATTTTCAAGTGAGAATGTGTGAAGAAAAGTATATACAATGGGACAACACACTGTGACACACTATGGTTTTCAGTTGAGATGTTTCCTATGCTTTGTTTATTTATTTTTAATTTTCATTATTTCCTTTTTGGGGGTAGGTTGAAAGGCAGAGGACTTATACTAAGGGATAGGGAGATGAATAGTGTTTGGATGCATGATGTACAAGTCACAAAGAATCGATAAAAATTTTTAAAAATATAATGAAATGAATTATGAGATGGGGTGAATTCATTGTTAGCATATTCATGGACTACTTAGGTAGAAAAAAATGGAGAGTTAGAAGCTGAAGATAAAATCAGATCCCTCTCTATATATCCCAAACACACAAAGACATTCTAAAAATTGTAGCTACTTACACTGTTTTGGAGGACACTGGCAGCCCCAGACTCATAACAGAAAGGTGGATAAGGCCACACCCATTTGAAGAGAAGCAATATCAAGTTGACTCAATGAGTTAAAAAAAAAAAACAAACAACTCACATTACTTTCAACTTTGGCCAGAGATGCTTCTCTTTGTAATGGGTAGTGACTAATGTAGAGACTCAGATCTGTTCAGAGTTGCTGGTTGTGCCCAGCTATGGTTCCATCACCTACATAAACCTTTAAACTCAGGTCTCAGGGAACACAGTGGGGAAAGGGAAAAAGAGGATGTAAGAGAATATAAGAAAATCTGTGAAATGACAACTTCTAGACATGACATGCAGCTGTCAACATCATCTCGTACTAGTTGTGATTACCTAAACAGGACCTGCACAAAATCAAGGACCTTTGGGACTTCAACCTTCGCAGCCTGCTATTGGCAGCTGATGGATACTGAAAGGAGATAATCCTTTCGTTTTGGGGACATTGGTACTGGTAAGTTACCTAGGTTCCACTGGTTGGCCTCATACCCATGTGTAAATGTAAAGCACTAATATAACTCAAGGCATTAACAAGAGAGAAAGAGTATATGAAGTTGGAGGGAAACAGTGCAGGGCACTAGGGGAGGTAAAAGAGGCTAATGGCACATGTTTAAAATAGATTACTGAAAGGTATGAATAAGCATCAGTGAAGTTGGAAGTTTTTTGTTTTTTGTTGTTGTTTTTATATAGTCCAGAAGGAGTTACAAAGGCAGGAAAGTAGATATTATATACTTTGTGTGTGTGTGTATATATATATTGTGTGTATATACATTTATGAAATTCTCAATTAATAAATAAAACATTTAATCTACTACTCTCCACAGACATTGCATAGAAGAAAGAAATAATGTGGGTATTTTCCTACCCTTCTGCCAAGTTCTCCAGTTGCAGATTCATGGCTTTGTTTACTCTGCATAACTCAGATTCAAATTAAACTGACACAGGACTCATTTCCATTCCCTTTTCAAAATTCGATGACTCATTAGATGGATTGGAATGGCTTTGAAGGATTCTCCACACCTAAAAAGCACCCAACTGACCCTTTAAAGATAGGAAGCTCCACTTTAAAATGGACAGATTCTTGAATGTGGGTCTTAGTATACAAACCAACCTATGTATAATTCAGATAGAGAGAAACCAGAACATTCCTTTAGATTTATTTTTTGTTATTGTCGAGTTGGGAGGATTATTCCCTTCACCAATTGGTTTCATGTTTTTAAGTTTTCTTGATTGATGCTCTGGTAAAAGCTTCAAATGAACACAATTTCTGCTAAAAGCTGTACTTACGCAATTCTCACAAACCACTGGCATTCAAAAGCTAGAAAGCACTGGTTTCTAGGGTATAGAATAAAAGGATTTAGGAACACAATTAGGAACTTGTTCCAGCAATTAGAGCTGAGTTTAATTACAAACTAACCTCTCAATAGACCATTTGACAACCAGCGCAAAGTGAGGAAGAAAGATCAGGAGGCTGCTAGAGGCAGCAATGGACAACTGTGCCCACTTATTTGTTTTTGCTCATGTTATCTCCAGGCTCAGTGTTGCTTTCATGAGGAAATAGGTAACAGATTTTTATTATTTAAAATGTCTTCCTGTTTAAATCTGCAAAAGGATTTTACTCTTACATGCTTTGTATTTCATCCATTCAGCATTCAGGCTTAAATTCTGTCTTATTCCACACCTAATGTTTATGGTACCCATGTGTCTTTTCTCCATCTCAAGGGAGATATCTTCTTAACAGACTCAAAGGTCTTACAGTGTCAAGGACTTATTGGTCTCTGAGTCTCACCCAAGCAGTATAGATGGGCACTACAGATGTGTCTTTGAGATGTTACTTCTCTAAATCCCTGATGTAGGTCTGAGGCTATGATCTCAACACGGAATTCTACAGGTTAAATTGAACAAAGGCCACTCTGGAATTGAGGACAAGTTTATAATTCCTGTGTGGCACTGGAGTCATTTATTTTTTACACATTAGCACTTCCCAAAATGGAGCCCTCAAAAAGATAAATAGGAAGCCATTGTTCCTATGCCACAATTTTCCCCTTAAGAATCAAGACTCAGATCCATTGGCTGGGTCTGTTACGTGGATACAGCTCTATGCAGGGCCACTCTGGCCCTGAGCACTGAGCCAATTACATGAGAGGCGGCCTGGGCCGAGTGGGATAAAGCGTGTCGTTAGGAATTAGAAGAATGGCACCGTGCCCCAACTCTGTTATTTTCTAGCCTTATGGTCTCAAATCACTCTCTTGACTTCTAAATTGGAAGCACAATTTCTTACCAACAAATTGCTTGAGTTCAATATTGCTTAATGCATACCATGTAACAGACATCACCTGAAGTTCTGAAAGTGTGATACAAATCAAACAAAGCCTTTGACATCACAGAGATGACATTGTAGCTTGGGACAACCTCTGAAGAAGCAGACGATTGAGCAGAGAAATGAAGAAAATTGGGGGATATGCCATTCCAGAGCAGAAGAGTTCCAAATCCAAAGATGCTGATGTTGGACAGCAGTCACCCTGCAGCAAGGCAAGAAACACCTTACAAGAAGAGGAAGCTTAGTGCATGAAATAGCAAAGGACGCTAAAAACCCATTCTAGTAATATATGTTACACTTCTAAAGTGAATTATATTATTCTCCATTTTTAATTAAATTTTTTATATTAATTACACTTTATCCACTTTTTATCCTAGCGGTAGCCCCCTCCCTCATTTCCTCCCAATCTCTTCCTCCCTCATCTCCTCCCATGTCTCTCTCCAAGTCCACTGATAGGGGAGGTCCTCCTCCCCTTCCATCTGACCCTAGGACTGGCTGCATTGTCCTCCTCTGTGGCCTGGCAAGGCTGTTCCACTCTGCCAGCCACTGAGTTCATGTCACAGACAGCCTCTCACATTCTCATTTTTAGTATTTATTTTTCACAGTGTTTACATATAAAGCTGTGAGCATTCTACTAGGATACCAGGTTATTCATCCCTCCCACACAAAGCATACTCCAAACCTCCTTCTTTTCCTCAGTCAGTCCCTCTCTTACTTTATTGTCTCATTTATAATATATTGTTATTTATTTTTTGAAATTTCCATGCACACATAATGATTTTTATCATATTCTTCTAAACCTCAGCCCTCTGCTCCCAGTTCTCCACATAGTCTCTGCCCAGCTTCATGTATCCTTTCCTTCTTTATTAACCCATTGAATCTAATTAATGCTTATTCCATGTGTATAGGTCTAGTATCATTTTTATGAGCATGGGTATGTTACCTGGTGCAGCAACACTGGAGAACACAAACTTTCCAGCTCCTACCAGCCATCAACTGCTAACAGTTCAGAAAAGAATGTATAAGCCCCTTCCTTATCCATGAAGAAATTGTGACTGTCTTAATGTTTTTGTGTATGTTTGTGTGGGTAGCCTTACCCTTTGTGTGTTTGTGAATTTATATTTCCCATGTCATAATCAGAAGACACATCCCCATTTCTAGCTCTTACCATCTTAGTATCTCTTTGTCTGTGATGTCCCCTGGGTATTGGAGGGCATGAGACAGATACTTACTTTAGGGATAAGTAATTAACAGTCACTAGTTTCTAGTATTTTGACCAGTTAAATCACTTTGTATTAACTGTTATCCATGGCCAGAATAATTTTCAGTGGCCTGGAAAGATAAAATAACTGATCTAAAGGTATAAATGTAAAACGTAGGAAACAATTTGGCTACTTAAAGTTATATATCCTTAATGAATTCCTCTGAGGGCCTATGGCATCAGTAGCTATCAGTTATTGTCCAGCTTACCAGCACTATGTATATTATATTACAATTATATGGGAGTGACACAGTATTCTGAAATATTCCAGTTTCATGAACTGAATATATAATACTTTGATAATTCAATTAAGAAGTAATTAAAACTTAGCATTTGGAGCTAGATGGGAAGTACTTAAATATGGTAGTTTGAGTCTTATTCTATGTGCTAATTTGGAGCTTCATGAGTTTAGACTTTTTTTTTTCTTCAGTCTGGACATCTAGGTTTTCTTGTCTAAGAAGGAGAATGAATCCCATATGGATTTTGTGGGGGCTTAACAATATGCTTAATAGTCAACATTATAACACCTGTGGAGCCAGAAGTGGTGTTAGGCAGTTTTACATTCATCTTCCCATGAGGTTGAAGCAGAGGATCTCCTAGGCCAATCAGTCTGGGTTAGTCTGTTAAGTCTGGACACAGTGAGATCATGTGTCCAAACCCAAACAGAATACAAAAGAAATTACCACCACCACTAACACAACCACCACCACTAACACCACCACCCTTACCAGCACCACCACTGCAAAAATAAATAAATAAATAAACAAACAGCAAACAAACAAACCAGAAAAATTAAAAGAAGGGAAAAGCAGATTCTCCAATAACATTTCCTATGTTTCTTGAGAGGACACATGATCACTTTTTTTTTCTTTTATTTAAATATATCTAATCTATGTGTGTATGTATACACACTGATAAGTTATTTTATATATATATATACACACACACACACCACTAATGATTGGTCAGATAAGATACAGAAGTGTTTATCATGCTAAATTATTTCTTTTTTTTAAAATTTTTTATTAATTACACTTTATTCATTTTGTATCCCCCCATAAGCCCCTCCCGATCCCACCCTCCCTCCCCTTTCTGCATGCATGTCACTCCCCAAGTCCACTGATAGGGGAGGTTCTCCTCTTCTTTCTGTTCTTAGTCTATCAGTTCTCATCAAAAGTGGCTGCATTGTCCTCTACTGTGGCCTGGTAAGGCTGCTTCCCCCTCAGGGGGAAGTGATCAACGAGCAGGCCAATCAGATTATGTCAGAGGCAGTCCCTCTTCCCATTACTATGTAAACAACTTGGACACTGAACTGCCATGGGCTACACCTGTGCAGGGGTTCCAGGTCATCTCCACGGATAGTCCTTGGTTGGAGTATGATTTTCTGGGAAGTTCCCTGTGTTCAAATTATCTTGTTCTGTTGCTCTCCTTGTGGAGTTCCTGTCCCCTCCAGCTCTTACTATTTCCCACTTCTTACATAAAATTCCATTCACTCTGCCCATCAGTTGGCCATCAGGCTCAGCATCTGCTTTGACAGTCTATACTGCAGAAGCTTTCAGAGGCCCTCTGTGGCAGGTTTCAAGGTTGTTTCCTGTTTTCTTCTGGCTTTCAAAGGCCCTCTGTAGCAGGTTCCGAGGTTGTTTCCTATTTTCTTTTTCTTCTGATGTCCATCCTCTTTTCCTTTCAGGATGATCACTTTTAAAGAATATATATACAGTCTCAATTAACTCAAAGAGTAATATCTATGTATCATCTACTTGTCTTTCATCTATCTATCTATCTATCTATCTATCTATCTATCTATCTATCATCTATCTATATTTATTTATCTATTCATGTATCTATCCTGTCATCATCATCTGCCTATATATCTAAGATAGATAGATAGACAGATACATACATACAAAGATACATAAATATATGGACAATGTTCCCTGTTGAATACCAAGAATGCATAGAACCTTAAGAGTTCATTGCATTTGTAGTAAGGGGTCCTTTTGCAAAAAGCAAATTGCAGATTCTGATAGATCCCTTTCACAGTCAAATTGAAATTCAAATGTTGGATTGTGTCTTTACCTCCAAATGCCCTTTAGGTACAGAAACTACATCCTATAAGTATTTTCAGAGACCACACACACTTAAAAACTGACTTGGCTCCTAGTAAAATAATTTTCCTCTAAATAGAGTCTGTGTGTGTGTGTGTGTGTGTGTGTGTGTAGGCCTCTTTTAGTCTAGAACATAAATGGAGTACTTCACAGGTTAGGAAGTTTCTCTTTTGTCTGACTCATCCCACTTGTCCCAGGATTCTGACTTCTCTGGTTTCTCTGGTATCACACAGGCAAAGGACATACTTTTGACTAAGTCAATGACATCAGCTTAATCGAGGAAGAAGCAAGTAGCTGCAGTCTTCTTCCTTTATTGAAGTGAGATTGTGGAATACTAGATAACTTTTTACCAAACTCTTATTTTTTTGTTTTATTTCTTTGCAAAGCATGTACCAATTATATTTCATTTAATTAAGTTTATAAATCATTTAGTGGTTATAAAGTAAGTGATTCAATGACTTGGACAATATGCAGGTAAATTAAATTATTTGTTATCATTATCAGTATCATTGTTAAGTTTAATTAACATGTGGATAGTTCATAATCAATGAAAGTAAATATTTAGGGAATCGGATCACTCATCCTTTCTTCAACTGAATTGTCAATATAAATCTTTGAGTTTACTTTGTGGCAGTTGTTATTCTTTAATCACAGATGAGAAAAATGACCCAAAAGTAAGGTAAAAAGCCTGCATAAGACATACATCTTCTGAATGGCACCACTTTTAGCTCGCTGACAATAGTTATCTGCTCCTGATCACTATCTGAACCACTGGGTTACAATACTGCTTTGTGTGTGTGTGTGTGTGTGTGTGTGTGTGTGTGTGTGGTAAGTTTCATTATAAATATCCCCTTTTTATAATGAGAAGGAGCTGGAGCCCACTGGCAGAGTCAAATGGTCCCCAAGTTGGGGGTGAGGACTGAAATAATTAAAGCAAGTCACACTACAAATGGGATCGGCTCCAGGGGGTTGTCAGTAAGAGTGCATGGTGAGTTTATTCCACAATTCCTTTTTATAGGCAAAGCAAAAACAAGTCACATCAATACAAAAAGAAGTTCATGGAACTGCCACATTTCTTTTCTAAAACTACTTCCCTGTATCGGATATGGTACAAGGTCACATAGACAAGCTTTAAGGGACTTGGCAAAACTTTCTCTTTTCTCTCTCTCTCAAGGTGAAGGCCAGGGTGAAACATGGTTTTTTTGCTTGTTTGTTTGCTTGTTTTATATATAAATAACAAAGCATTTTGACAAACAGACAGCTTTCCACAAGGAAACTATATCTCTGATCTCTGACAGTTAAATGATTTCAACAGATATTTACACTGTAATACATAACAGCCTCAAGATCCAAGCATCAAGTTCCTCTCTGTAGAAATACAAACACACACAGCCAGATAGACACATACAAACAAAGCTGTTGAAAATAATGGAATGGAAATTTATATATTAAGACATGAAGACTCAAGATGACATTTTTTACTGAGCAGCTATATATGTCTTTATATATTAAGACATGAAGACTCAAGATGACATTTTTTACTGATCAGAGAAAGACCTAGTTCTGGTCAAGATTTTGTTACCTTTCCCTGCTTTATTGAGTATAGGGTTGAATATTTGGCTATAGTTATCACAGAACATACAGATCATGTACTCTGTACATTGACCATTGCTTTTGTAACAATAAGATGAACCCTCACGATCTTCCAGAATGCAGATGACTCCTTCCTTCCTTCCTTCCTTCCTTCCTTCCTTCCTTCCTTCCTTCCTTCCTTCCTTCCTTCCTTCCTCCCTTCCTCCTGTCCTTGGATAAGAGCTGCATGCAGTCATGCCTCAATTTTACATGAGTACTGGTATCTAACATCACGTCTTTTTTCATATATATATATATTATTTATTACAATTTATTCACTCTGTATTCTAGCTATAGCTCTCTCCTTCATCTCCTCTCAGTCTTATCCACCCCCCCTTTCCCCCTATGCCCCTCCCCTAGTCCACTAATAGAGGAGTTCCTACTTCCCTACTTTCTGAGCCTAGCTCATCAGGTCTCATCAGGACTGCCTGGATCCTCTTTCTCTGTGGCCTAGTAAGGACATCTCACGAGGGAGAGGTGATCAAAGAGCAGGCAACCATGTTCATAACATTAGATCTTTAAAAAAAGCAAGCTCTCTAATGATGGAGGCATCTCATTTCCTAGACTAAATTCCTCTTTTCTTGCTGTCTCACTGCTAACAATTTCTCTAGAATTTTTTTGTTTTAGATTTTTGTTTGTTTATTTTGTGTTTTTTTTTCCTATTTTTTTTGTTTTGTCGTCTTAATTTTCATCCCAGTTGTTCAAATATTTTCCTATTAGACCCAAAGTAGAAAGGAGATATTTGCTAAATGATTGTGGGTCAAAGAGAGTTTATGTAGGAATGGCTTGAAAAGAGTACATAATTTTGCCTTTTTCGGATGTTTTTGTTGTTTGTTTTTCTTTTGGATTGACTTGTAATCTGTTGAATTTTCTGTTCCTCTATTTCCTCCCTAGAAAGAAAAATGCTTGCTTTGACATTTGAAGTGATATTTTCTGAGATTATAAGGTTTTCTATTTATACCATAGGGAACACAGGATTCAGGACAGTAAGTGTTCTCGTTTGTCTGTACTTTGTTGTGATAAAATATTCTGATCCGAGACAACTTGAGAAGAAAAAGGTTTACTTAAATGTATAAATCACATTCCATCATCATGGGAATCCAAGGCAGGTGCTTGAAGCAAAACCACAGAGGAACACAGCTTGCAGATTCACTCTTAGAATCATATTCATCTACCCTTCTGCTAAGCTTAGGTTTGGCTGCCTAGTGGCAATTCCATACACAGCAGACCAGGCCCTCCCAAATTACGTAGCAATCAAGAAAATGTTCCCATCAGTCTTTCTCACAGGTCAGTTTGGTGGAGGCATTACATGAATCAAGGTTCCCTCTTAGATCAACCATCATAGGGAAAAACACTGACTCTTGTCATACCGCTATCTTTTTTTCCTAAATAGGGCTCTGTTGAATGCTGCAGCTCTTGTTTTTAGCCATCAGTGTGTTCTGTGACCAGAAATGGGTTTCTAGACTCCAATAAGAACACTTTGTTTAGATCAGGCACGGTTACATCTAGGCTCTTATCTGTTACTTAAGCAAAACTTTTGTCTAGTGAGTAACAGAAACATATACAGTAGGATTCCCTTCAATATACGCTTTTAATGACTTTGTATATAACAAGAGGCCACACATTGCTTATCTTTCTTGATCTTTATTTTAAAAATAGAAGTATTATGCAGTAGTTCAGATTTTTTATTCCATATTTGGCTCATTTTCCCTCTGGGCAGATTTTTTTTTTGTAATGGTACACAGTGACTTAAAAGACAGTTCTTTGATTGGTTGACCAGTTATCCTGACTTTTACTTCAATTTTCATTATGTATGCAAATGTATTCAGGGGACTGATATGTATTTAGATGTGCTCTTTGTAAAATCCCTAGGATAAATTTCTGGGATTTTCTTTCACCAATGTAAAGAATAAAGGTAAACCCATATCCTAAATCTCTCTTTCTTCAAGAGGATTTATCCCTTTTTTATATGGTAAGTAGGCTAGCATGAGTCACGTTGAAGACTATATACTGCTTTAGTCAGGAAAAGCTAACAGTATCCATTATCTTAGCAGTGTTTTGTAATGATCATAAATTTGCTCCTAAATGGAAATAAACATCACATCTCCTAAATTCATAATATCCCTTAAGGTTCAATGTATACATACAATTTACCCATCACGATTCTATACATGGCCTTTTCGTAATAAGTCCAGCATTCTCTGCAGAAAGGAATCTGGTCATTTGCTATTTTATATTCCTTTATCTCAAGCCATATTCAGCAATAGGACTCAGTGAGAGAGCCAAAATTATATTGACTCTTTTCTCATTTTTCAGACTTTAGACCTACCTAATTTTGCTATTATCCTACTCATGTATGTCTCAGACTGCATTACATGATTCTTCTATCAAGGAAGAAAAATAAAAAAAAAATATTAGTATGACAAGTCAAAGAAACTTAATGAACCCTCCAAATACTTGCCCTATTGTTATTTGACTCAGCAAATGGAATGGAGTGTTTAAAACACAGAGGAGAGACCCATTGCTGACAGTTGGATGTTCATTCTGATATTTATAAGTGGTATCGCTTTGTGGTTATTTAACCCATATATATCACACTCAGTTTTTAATTTAAATAGCAGTTGTGGCTGCTCAGTCATAGTGAATATTATAGGAAAGAATACACATAAATTGCTTATAATTAATTATTACTTATGATAATGCAGCATGGTAAGTTAAATATTAGATCATGTCACCATTTTCTATGTAGAAATAAAACTTAGACATATTTAATAATGATTATGAATTGGCAAAGTCCTTGAGGGTAATAATAATGACAAATATAATCAGAAGTACAAATACTCTCATGACTTATTGAGCTTAATGTTCCACAGAGTTTTGCTAAAAGTTACAGATATCATCTCTTTAACATACAACAGCAAAATGAGGCCATTTCTGTCATTGACCAAATTTGCCAGATCTTGACATCTTTCCTCAGATAATACCATAACATTTCCTAGATGAAACAGCTACACAGTATTGTAGCCAAAACATGGTTTCTGAACGTATCCTGATCCCGAAGCCTTTGTAGTCTATTTCAGCTCTACCTAACTATCTCCCAATGTGGAAAGACAGTTCTTGCTGTAAAAGCCTCAGATGAGAGTTTGAGCATGTAAAATTGGTCACTGGTTAAAGACTGACTGTAAACAGCATTTGAAAAAGAAACCTTTTTTAAGTAACATTTAGAATTCCTTTGCAGATCCTCCCAGGGGCCATGTTAAAGAGATGACAGCTTGCAGGCAACTTAAGGAGAGCTAGATGAAATGCGCTGGGCTCTATGTGGGTTGGATGCACACTGAAAATTAAATACACTTTGGAAATGTTAATACATGCATACACATGTTCTTCTTTGTAGTGTGTTCCTCGTTTATCTAGTTTTTCCCATGTTAGCCCAACCACCCGCAAAGGTCTCAGAGGCATCTCCTGAGATCTGCCTTTCTCTCCCTGGCATTTTTGTATTCTCCCTATTGCTTCGTACACATCTCATGACTCCTGAATGTCATTTCACAGCTTGGGATGTTCAGAACCCAGGGATGTGGATGAGTAAGAACATTTTTGGGATTTTGAAACTATGTATCATTCAATAATAATAGTAACACTAAAACCAATGACGTAATAGTATTTCCTATCTGAAAGACATCTGAAGATTTCTTGTAGTCTCTTTAATAATGTCCATCCACTTCTGCAGGGGCCTATCTACTCTATGCCTGTCTTGCCATTCTGACTTTCCCCATCCTCTCCTTTTAGCTTATTCTATTATTCTATTCATACACAATTTAAAAGAGATCCTATTTTCATTCCATTTCTACTGCAATTCTGCACTGAAAGCTACTGGTTCTATGATGTTGGTTTATCTTGTACACCTTACTAATATTTTCTCACAGCCCTCATGTATTAAACACATATAGCTAAAAATTAAAAAAAATAAATTTTAACATTTCTGATAAAATTGTTAAATACATTTTATTTACATTTAAATTTGAATATGTCAAGACTCATATACTTCTACATACTTACAATCAACCATGGGAATACACAGAGGTAAGAGTAATTCTCTGATTCTTGTTTTTGAGTACTATGCAATAAACAGGTTCCTATCATCACTTTACATTAGTTAATAGTCTTTATCCACTTAATAGACTTTAATATTGATTCCAGAATACAGGCCAAAGAAGGAAAAGAATCACATGTTTTAAGGAGATTTAAATCTGCTTGAAATTCTAGCTGAATTCTAGATTGTGTGACTTTGGATAAGTTTCTAAATATCTCTGCAAATTCTTCATTATTCTTGAGTATTGTAAATAATAATAAGAGTTTTACAAAGCTGAAGAAAATAAAAATGTCCCGTTGCCTAATATAAATCCTATTTATTCTTCTCTCATACACTGCATCCTGAACACAGTTTCTCCTCTTTTCATTCTTCTGTGTTCTCCCAACTTGCCTACCAAGATCTGTCATTCTTCTATTCCCCTTCAGAAAAAAGCAGCTTTCCTAGGGATATCATTACAACAAGGTATAATGATAGACAATAAGCCTCATCATAGCAAGGCTGGGAGAGGCAACCAATAGGAGGAAAGGGCTCTAAAGAGCAGGCCTTTTGCCAGCTGCTTACACTTTTTCTTAGAAACTGAGATATATATTTTTAAATTTTAAATTAATATTTTTAAATTTATTGAGTTTACATGTTGATTTTAGCCCCCTCCCTCATCTCAGTGCAGTCACACCCTCCTTACCTCCTTCTCCCTCCCTCCCATACCCCTTCCATTGTTCTCAGAAAGGGAAAACCCTTCTCCCTTATCAAGTGGCCCAAGGACTATCAAGTCTCATCAGGACTGGTTGTATCCTTTTCCTCTGTGTCCTGGCAAGACTGCTCCACCAGAGGAAATTGATCAAGGAGCAGCTAATAGAGTCCATGTCAGAGATAGCGACTGCTCTCCTTATTGGGGGGGGGGGGCCACATTAATACTGAGCTGTCTATAGCCTACATCTGAGCAGGGGACATAAGTCCTTGTCATGTTCAAGTTCCTTGGTTGGTTCATCAGACTCATAAAAAAAACTTCCATATTTATGTTTCAATAGCATTAACATAGCAAAAATGGCTTTCTTAACAAATGCAATCTACAGAGTCAATGCAATTCTCATCAAAATACCAACACAAGTCTTTATACAACTTGAAAAAACAATTTTCAACTTCATATGGAGAAAGAAAAACAACAGAAAAAAAAATGTTATCTCCCACCTCTGATCTCAAGCTGTCCTGTAGAGCAACAGTAATGAAAACTGCATGGTAGTGGCATTCAAACAGACTGGTTGATCAATGGAATCGAATTTGGAGACCCTGAAATAAACCCACACACCTATGGGCATTTGATTTTTGACAAAGGAGCCAAAACCACACAATAGAAAAAAGACAACATCTTCAACGAATGGCGCTGGTCTAACTAGATGTCTACTCGTAGAGAAATGCAAGTAGATCCATATTTATCATCCTGTACAAACCTCAAATCTAAGTGGATTAAAGACCTCAACAAATAATCAGACACACTAAAAGTACTAGAAGGAAAGAGCCTTGAAATCATTGGCACAGGTGACAACTTTCTGAACAGAACACCAACAACTGCCTACTTTTTTAACTTAGGAACTGTGTGTTTTACTAAGATCCTAGTTCAGAATCAACACCCTTTGAAAGACTCATTTGGTAAAGAAGGAAATAAAGAAAGAAGAAGAAATTTTTATTTTATTGTGGTATTTAAATGAGAAACATAGCTGCACTCATGAAGAGCGATTCCCTGTGTATTTCAAACACATTAAACATGGGATTTACATTCAAGTAATGATGCAAGAAATGGAAATGTTTATTTATTTATTTATTTCAGTTTATTCACTTTGTATCCAGGATGTAGTCCTCTCTCTTCCCTTCCTAATGCTGCCTTCCTTCCCTCTTCTCCTCCCATGACTCTTCCATAGTCAACTGAGGGTACTGGAGGGTACTGGAGCTCCACAAGGAGAGCAACAGAATGAAAAAAGAAAAAAGAAAAAAAGAAAATGTTTGAGTAAAGAATATGGGTAAAGAACATGGGAAAAACTAATGGAAAGGCAGGCAGATCTCCTCTTCTCAGGAAGAGGACAAATTAAAACACATTTCCAGCAAGCCATTCACTGAGGAGAGATGGGATTTAAGACTTGGACACTGTCATGCCACCAACCTCTTCTGAGATGCAGCATCAATGCTTTAGCCACAGAAAAGGAGAATAAGCAAGAAAATACTTATTTTTTTGTTATTTTTTCATTTATTACAATTTATTCACTTTGTATTCCAGCTGTAGCCTCCTCCCTCGTCCCTTCCCAATCCCTCCATTCCTCCTTCTTCTCCTCCAATGCCCCTTTTCCAGTCCACTGATAGGCTTAGTCCTCCTCCTCTTTCATCTGAACTGAACCTATCAGAGCTCATCAGTACTGTCTGCACTGTCTTCCGCTGTGGTCTGGTAAGGCTACCCAACCCCCTTAGAAGGAAGTGATCAAAGAGCCAGCCACTGAGTTCATGTCAGGGACAGCCCTTGTTCCCCTTACTAGTATAACCCACTTAGAGAATGAGCTGCCATGGGCTACATCTGTGCAAGAGTTCTAGGTTATCTCCATGGATGGTCCTTGGTTGGAGAATCAGTCTCAGAAGAGACCCCTATGCCCAGTGTTATTTTGGTTCTGTTGTTCTCCTTGTGGAGTTCCAGTCCCCTCCAGGTCTTACTAACTCTCCCTTCTTTCATATGATTCCCTGCACTCTGCCCAAAGTTTTTCTATGAGTCTAAGCATCTGCTTTAATACCAATACCTATTTTAAAAGGAACACATGTTATAAAAGGAAAACAAACCCCTATAAAATGGCAATAACCAGAACATTCTAAATTTTGCATAGGACTTAAAAACACAGTGGGTATTGGATGTTTGTTTCAGTCTTGATTTGGTTTTATTCCAGTTTCTTTTCATTGCCTTTTTGATCACCTCCTTGAGCAGGAAGTAAGGAAATAATTGCACAATATAAACTTTAGCAATAAATAGATGGCTGTTATAGATAGATAGAAGATAGATAGATAGATAAACATGACACACAAAAAGATCCATTATCAGCTCACTAGTTAGCAGAGAAGCTATTCCAATGTAAATTTTTTATGTAGTAACAATGCTGTATTTTTAATATTTATTTATTATTTATACAGTATTCTGCCTGCATGTGAGCCAGCAGGCAAAAAGAGGGCACCATATCTCATTAAAGACATTTATGAACCACAATATGGTTGCTGAGAATTGAACTCAGGACCTTTGGAACAAGATCCAAGCACTCTTAACCTCTGAGCCATCTCTCTAGCTAGCCCAACAATACTGCTTTTATCTTTACTGCCACTGACTTTTTCTGGGCCACCGTAGTTCTTGTTGGAACAAATACACACATTCTCTTTCTCACCCTCTCTCTCTCTCTCTCTCTCTCTCTCTCTCTCTTTCTCTCTCTCTCTCTCTCTCTCTCACACACACACACACACACAAACACTTCTTCACTCATCTTTCCCATATTCCATCGAGGCACCTCAGACTTGGGAAAGCACACGTGATTCTTCTACCTGATTGATATGACTGAAAAACCTATTGGTCAGACCTTAAGTACAGGCTTTTCTTAGTGGCATTAAGTGGTTTTCCTTAACTCCACCTTTAGTTTCCTCTCTTGATCTCTTTCCTTTAATATTTTATGTCTGAGAAACATGACTATTATTCAGGTTTATTTATTTATTTTTTTATTTAACTTTTATTAATTACACTTTATTCATTTTGTATCCCCCATAAGCCCCTCCCTCCTCCCCTCCTGGTCCCACCCTCCCCCCTCCTTTCTGCATGCATGCCCCTCCTCATGTCCACTGATTGGGGAGGTCCTCCTCTCCTTCTTTCTGATCTTAGTTTATCAGTTTTCATCAGAAGTGGCTGCATTGTCAGGGTTCTAGGTTATCTCCATGAATAGTCCTTGGTTGGAGTATGAGTCTCTGGGAAGTTCCCTGTGTTGAAATTTTCTTGTTCTGTTGCTCTCTTTGTGGAGTTCCTGTCCTCTCCAGCTCTTACTATTTCCCACTTCTTACATAAAATTTCATTCACTCTGCCCGTCAGTTGGCCATATCTGCTTTCACAGTCTGCATGGCAGAGGCTTTCAGAGGTCCTCTGTGGCAGGTTCCTAGGTTGTTTCCTGTTTTCTTTTTCTTCTGATTATTCAGGTTTTTGAAAGGTTCTTCTCTTTTTCATTAAATCGTTATTTTGGCTCTGGCTACGTCTGTATCTCATGCACATTTCTATTATTAATAAAGTCTATATATGCATGTTTTCCCATTAGAGTCATAATCCAACTTGGTTACACATTAGAGCCACCTGGGAACTCAACACACAACAAAACAAAACTATAGCTTGGGCCTCACACTCACAGCTTCTGATTCAGTTGGGGTGGAATGTGGTTTACTACACACCTGGACAACAACAAACAACAACAACAAAACACTCCAGTGCCTCTGAAATGCACTCACGTTAGAGCCCTACTCCCTGAGGCCAAGAAGGTCCTTTTTTTTTTTCCTTTTTAATCCCTGCATCCCAGGGGGTCTACAATTATTCTGTGACATAGTGAGAATAAAAAACAACTTGTTACAACTGTACTAACCATTAAATGAAAGACTCATAATGAAGCATACTTTTAAATTTCTAAATGAGATGGATCAATTAAGAAAGATGAAGTTCCTGGGCATTAGAGAGAGAAAAAATAGAGCGATAAATTTCCAACACTGTTTGTAAATTGCCAAGTGCCTGGTATAGACATTCAATACTTAATAAAAATCCCCAAATCTGACTCAAATATAAACAAATAAGATATGTAATTAGGTATTGGAGAAATCAACTGCACTGTCAGTAGAAGAGTATAAAATAGAGAATGTGGTGATGTGGCTTTAGAAACATCATGAAAAAGCCAATAAAGATTTCTGTGGAAGCATTTTATAGAAGATGAGACCAAATCCACAAGAGAAATCCCTGCTCCTTGATTATGTTGGTGGTGCAACCAAGCCAGACCATAGAGGAAAAGGATTCAGGCAGTCTTGTTGGGAGCTGATAGGCAAGGGTCAGACAGTAGGCAAGAGGACCTCCCCTGTCAGTGGACTGGGAGAGAGGGATAAGGGAGGAAGAAGGAGGGAAAGTGGAACCAGGAGGAGATTAGGGACTGGGTTACAACAGGGATACAATGTGACTAAATTGTAAATAACGATATCATACAATATTATATTACTACTAATATAATATATAACTATTGCAATAATATAACAATTACTATTATTATTCATAAAAAGAAGATGCATTCAAGTTTTCAGCCCACTCTTCTAACTTCCATCAGTTCATTCAAGTGTGTAAACACTGATTATTTTTGTTACCATTATTTATCAGAAGCAGTAACCATGAGATAGTTAAGGAAGCTTAGAATCATGTCTAGGTAAAGAATCTAGAATACGGAGATAAAACTACACAGCGACTTTTCAAAGTCAGATATGTCTAAGTCAGTGTCCACAATAAGGTGAAGATCAATACTAGTTTTTTGAGTGCTGTAAGAAATGTGTTAGCTGATGAGAAATTCTTCCAATAGCCCAGAATGTCAGTTAGTACTAATATAGATAAAATACTATTTAGAATGTAGGTACATGTATATAATCATGTAAATGTATAATCATATGTATATATACGTATATAATCATTATCGCATACATATAGAATCATCAGCCAGCTATGCAAAATCAATTCTAACTTGTGAAAGTGCTCTAAAAATGTGAGTGTGTGCTCAGTTTTGTTGAAAAAATAAAAACTGACTTCTTCCATTTTAGGAGTAAATATACAGGTATTCATAAAACTGTGGTTGCAGAAACCTTTTCTTTTAAGCACACAAATACTGACAATAAAACCACCAAATTAGTGGACATCAGAGATTTTCTCTAATTTCCTAATTGTTCTCAAATACAAATTCTCTGTATTTGGCTTGACAACTGTTGCTATTAAAGCCATTAAGTTTGTGCTGATTAGATAAGAATAATTTGCAATTAGCGTAGAGATTGCTAGCATTAAAAATGGGCTCGTCTAATTTCTTGAGTGATCTTGAAACTGCTGTTCTTTCTGGTAGTCTAAATAATCACATATCAGTACTGATATAGCTAATTAATCTGATTAAGAAATTTTAATTTTCCAACTTCTTTTTTAAATATCAAAACTTTTGTGTGCAATTGCTTATAAATTATTCCTGATAGACCAAAGGTATAATTAGGCTTGATTTTTTCTATATAGACTCAACGATTGGTCCCCAAGTACATGATTATAAAAAAGAAATTATTTATTTATTTTTATTTAAGTAATGTTGATACTTTTGTTGTTGTCAAGTTTCATTTTTATTTTATTTTGTTTTGGTGCATGTTTGTTTTGGTTTATACACAATTTTGTGTGAACACACACATGATCTCAGAGCTTAAGAGAGAGTGGTGTTCCTTAATTATTATCACCTTTGTATTTGAGGCAAGTTCTCTCACTGAGACCTAGGTTTCACTGAGCAGGCTAAGCTCGCCAGTGAACTTCAGAGACCTACTTGCCTTGATTTTTCCAGCACAAGCATGTTGTGCTCAACCGTGCTTGGCCTTGGTGCTCCTGTTCTGTAGCTAAAACTCTGGTGCTCATGCTTGTCAGGAATGTTACTGATGAAGCTGTCTCCCCAGACCATGTTTTAACACAATCCCTATATCATCTTTAAAATTGCCAGATTCTTTTCTTCCATGAAACTCATGGAACACTGGGTTCTTCTTTGTTGCATGGAAACATTCATGGTTTGGGTTATAAAGGCCAACCTACAGAGGGAAGGAATAACTGTAATCAACAGTGGAGTTGTCATAACGCTAAGGAAACCTCTTGGGTCACTGGAGACTATTTTGATCCTAAGCAAGCTGACAGAATTATCCCAAAGCAATGACCTCTTCACAAAATGAAAATATTAAAGATTTTAGCTGGTAGCTTCTTATGAAAATCACCTGAGACGAAGCAGGAAGCAGGTGATAACCTTAGTGCCTCGTATTAAATTTGTGTTCTTGTAGAAACCATAGTTTATACAAGAAGGAGCAAGTTTCTTCTAGCTAAAACTGTTCTTTCTTCACCGTAGTTCCAGGAATTGGACAATTTCTTTATTCCCTTAAACTCTCTGTGATTTTGGCTAGTCTGAGAACTTTGTTTTCTCAACAACAACATGTATGCAGGAAATGTGGGCTATGTCTGTGCAGCTGTGTTTAGGGGCTTAGTTAGCTAAACATATGCCAATTACGTAACTATACACTAAAGTTATATGTGAAATTAAACCACACACCTATGTATTTAAAGAACATGTAAGGTTTGTAAACCAGCATAAATAATTAAATATACTACAAAAAGCTTTAAGTGTGATGAAGTGTTGCTAATTTATTTATTTACTGTTAGTAATTTAAAAGTATGTATTTTGCTTATATACATGAATTAATATTATATACACATGAACACATATGAATATGGAAATGTATGTTTGAACATAAAATGTCTTCTATGTGCTTACATAGCCACTATTAGGTATATTATATAATAACATACTAATGTTTTGCTAATGTATATGCACATTTTCAATCAATACATAGACATATGGCTTATTTATTTTTTATCCATGAAATGTAAAATGTACTAATATATTAATTATTACACACAGTATAAATATAATGTTACAAGTTGAATTTACCGAAGTGCTCCAGAACTCAAAATCTCTTGGCGCTGTAATGACACCACTGGCAGAAAGTGCCATGTATCTGTGTCCACGTGTGTGTGTGTGTGTGTGTGTGTGTGTGTGTGTGTGTGTGTGTGTGTGCAGGCACACTTCAGGGCTGAGAGAACTGGTTGCTCTGTACAGGTGTTTGATTTCTTACACTGACATGGAAGCTAACAACTGTATACAACTCTAGTTCCAGGAGATCTGACATTCGCTTCTGGCCTCTACAGTCATGCACAAAATCTCTGCGTGCACATGATGCTGACAAATATGCAGACAGAAGATGAATACATAGAAAATAAAACTAAATAAATGTTTTTGTAAGAGAGAAAGAAAGAAACAAATAAACAAAGAGAAAACAAGATAAAAAGAGAAAAATTAGGACAGAAAGAAAGAAAAGAAAGAAAGATTTATATTTGGTATTATGTGATATGTTACAGACACTCACAGGCAAATAATATATATTGAATTAAATGTTTTGCATAATATGTACATAAAACGTAAATAAATTTTATGTTTTAACTGAATGTTCAACCCCAAGACATTATCATTATTACCAACATCCCCAAGATATTAACATCCCTATTATGTATATTTCAAATATACTCAAAAATAAACAAAACAAAACAACAAAAACAAACAAACAAACAAACAAATGTATCCTGTACATTCAACACCTCTGATCCAAAGGTTTCATAGGGGATTTTTTTTCTTTTTTTGTATTTTATTTTTTTCTTATCAGTTACATTTTATTAACTCTGTACCCCAGCCGAGTCCCGATCCCTCATTCCCTCCCAGTCCCTCACTCCCTCCCTCATCTCCACCATGCCCCTTGCCAAGTCCACTGATAGGGGGGACCTCCTCCCCATTCATCTGATCCTGTTTTATCAGGTATCTTCAGGACTGGCTGCATAGCTCTCCTCTGTGGCCTAACAGGACTGCTCCTCCCTTGGGGGGTGGGGAGGCCAAAGAGCCAGTCATTGAGTTCCTGTTAGAAATAGTCCTTGTTCCCCTCACTATGGGAAACCAATTGGTTACTGAGCTACCACAGGCTACATCTGAGCAGAGGTTCTAGGTTACATTTATACATGGTCCTTGGTTGCATGTCAGTCCCAGAAAAGACCCTGTGCCCAGATATCTTTGGTCCTTGTGGAGCTCCTATCCTTTCCTCATCAGACTAACTCCCCTTCTTTCTTATGATTCCCTGTACTCTGCCAAAGGTTTGGTCATGAGTCTTTGCTTTGAAAACACTGCTAGTTAGAGTCTTTCCAATGCGCTCAGTAGACTCCTGTCAATGTTCAATGCGCATCCCATCTGTCTTTCAAAACGAGGATTGATAATCTTACCCCATGTCCGCTCTCTTGATTATCTTTTTTAGGTGTATAGATTTCATTATGTTTATTATATCTTATAGGTCTATATAAGTGAGTATATACCGTGTTTGTCTTTCTCGTTCTGGGATATTTCACTCAAGATGATCTTTTCTAGATCCCACCATTTGCCTGCAAATTTCATGATTTTCTCCTTTTTGATTGCTGAGTAGTATTCCATTGTGTAAAAATATCACAATTTCTGTACCCATTCCTCCGTTGATGGACATCTGGGTTGTTTCCAGGTTCTGGCTATTACAAATAAAGCTGCTATAAACATGGTTGAGCAAATATCCCTCTTGGGTACTTGAGCAAACTTTGGGTATATACCTAGCAGTGGTATAGCTGGGTCTTGAGGAAGCACTATTCCTAATTGTCTTTAGAAAGCGCCAGATAGATTTCCAGAGTGGTTGAACCAGTTTACATTCCCACCAGCAGTGGAGGAGGGTTCCCCTTTCTCCACAACCTCTCCAGCATGTGTTGTCCCTTGAGTTTTTCATTTTGGCCATTCTGATGGGTGTAAGATGATATCTCAGGGTCGTTTTGATTTGCATTTCCCTGATGGCTAATGAGGATGAGCATTTCTTTAAGTGTTTCTCTGCCATTCGATATTCCTCTGACGAGAATTCTCTGTTTAGCTCTGTTCCCCATTTTTTAATTGGATTACTTGGTTTGCTGCTTTTCAGCTTCTTTAGTTCTTTGTATATACTCAATATTAGTCCTCTGTCAGATAAAGGGTTAGTGAAGATTCTTTCCCAATCTGTAGGCAGGCGTTTTGTTTTGATGACAGTGTCCTTTGCTTTACAGAAGCTGTTCAGTTTCATGAGGTCCCATTTATTGATTGTTGCTCTTAGAGCCTGTGCTGTTGGTGTTCTGTTCAGGAAGTTGTCTCCTGTGCCAATGAGTTCTAGGCTGTTCCCCACTTTTTCTTCTAACAGATGTAGAGTATCTGTTTTTATGTTGAGGTCTTTGATCCACTTGGACTTTAGTTTTGTGCAGGGTGATAAATATAGATCTACTTTCATTTTTCTGCATGTGGACATCCAGTTGGACCAGCACCATTTGTTGAAGATGCTGTCTTTTTTCCATTGAATGGTTTTGGCTTCTTTGTCAAATATCGAGTATTCATAGGTGTGTGGGTTTATTTCTGGATCTTCTATGCGGTTCCATTGATCCTCCTTTCTGTTTTTATGCCAATACCATGCAGTTTTTATTACTATTGCTCTGTAGTACAACTTGAGATCGGGGATGGTGATACCTCCAGATGATCTGTTGTTGTACAGGATTGTTTTGGAGATTCTGGGTTTTTTGTTTCTCCATATGAAGCTGAGAATCTTTTTTTCAAGGTCTGTAAAGAATTGAGTTGGTATTTTGTTGGGAATTGCATTGAATCTGTAGATTGCTTTTGGCAGGATGGCCATTTTCACAATGTTAATCCTACCAATCCATGAGCACGGGAGATCTTTCCATCTTCTGAGATCTTCTTCAATTTCTTTCTTCAGAGACTTGAAGTTTTTCTCAAACAGGTCTTTCACTTGCTTGGTTAGAGTCACTCATTAGGGAATTTTATAGTGTGTGTGTGTGTGTGTGTGTGTGTGTGTGTGTGTGTGTCTATGTCCATGTCTGAATTTGTGTCAGTGTCTCTGTGTTCATGTGTGTGTGTGTCCACGTGTGTATGTATGTATAGACATACACATGTCAATGTAATAGAGTAAAAACATTTACTCTCTGTGTTATTAGTGGCCTTAACTGTAAATTCATCCAGATCATACAACCCCTTTGTCCTGTCTATTTGTGAGTGTGTGTTTGTGTGTGTGAATGTGTATGTGTGGCAGTTTGACACAAGCTAGAGTCATATGAGAGTGGAAACGTCAACTAAGAAAATGTCTCTCTAATGTTGGGCTATAAGCAAGTCTGTAGGATGTTTTCATGTTGGTGATTGGTGTGGGGTCAGTGCACTATGACCTTTGGGGCTAAGGCCTAGTGTAGTTCATGACAAGCAAGCGAGTGAACAGCACTCCTCCACGGCCTAAGTCCACTTCCTGCTCCTGGGACTCCTATGCTTTGAGTTCCTGCATGGGCTTCCTTGGATGATGAACAGTTATTTGAAAGCATAAACCAAATAAACTTTACTTTTCCAAGATGTTTTTGGTCAAGGTATTTGATCATAGCAATAGTAAAAACCTATTTGGGCAGAGTGAATGGATAATTCACCCAATAATTTTAGGTAAGAAGTGGGAAATAGTAAGAGCTGGAGGGGACGGGAACTCCACAAGGAGAGCAACAGAACAAGAAAATTTGAACACAGGGAACTTCCCAGAGACTCATACTCCAACCAAGGACTATTCATGGAGATAACCTAGAACCCCTGCACAGATGTAGCCCATGGCAGGTCAGTGTCCAAGTGGGTTACATAGTAATGGGAAGAGGGACTGCCTCTGACATAATCTGACTGGCCTGCTTTTTGATCACCTCCCCCTGAGGGGGGAGCAGCCTTACCAGGCCACAGAAGATGACAATGCAGCCACTTCTGATGAGAACTGATAGTCTAAGATCAGAAAGGAGAGGAAGACCTCCCCTATCAGTGGACTTGGGGAAGGGCATGCATGCAGAAAGGGAAGGAAGGGTGGGGTCAGGAGGGGAGGAGGGAGGGGCTTAGGGGAGGTACAAAATTAAGAAAGTGTAATTAATAATAATAATAAAATAAAAAATTAAAAAAAACTATTTTTATCTCAACTTCATAAGCCAATACAAATCTCATCATTTCTAATAATGAAGAAATAGCTGGCAACTACTCATGAGCAGCTCCTCAAAATGTGTAGATGTTTGAAATCTGCTTGTTAAATAGACCCATTCTTAAAGACTATATTAGATAAACTTACAGTGAAATAGATTGGTGATGTTTGTGACAAAGTCCTACATTTTGCCATCATCTCTGTTCTTAACATTGCTTATGTCCAGTTTTTCTCCCTCTTTCTGTGAGGGCACTAGCTTACAACACACCGGGATATACCCCTGACTTCTGTGTTCCCAATATCTGCTTGGTAGCTTGCGAAGAATCATTGCCAGAGTATTCATGCCACAGACATTGGTGTGACCAGGAGCCTGTGCTTGCCTCTCTTCTCACTGACTAATGGGATGATAAGCATTTGTCATTACATCCCATGAAGTGTCTCCTCTGCAGAGTACTTCACACTCTCTTGAAATGTAGTCACTAAATTAAGTAGCTGTGAAAAGAAAAAAGAATTGTTCTTTATATATATGTGTGTGTGTGTGTGTGTGACAGAGAGAAATAGCCTACATAAACCTAGTTAAATTACACCCAATAAAGTAAGTGCAAACTCTGGAAGGGAGGAAGATTTCCCTGAAAACTGTCAGAGAACACAGATACACACATGCCTTTTGAATAATGAATTTAATTTTCAAGTTTCACGTAAAACCCTGCCTTTCCTTTCCTTTCCAGGGCTCTTTCTTAACCTTGTCTTATTTCCTCTCCCTAGCCCTTTCACCTGAGCTTCTTAAAAAGCCACACTCCTAACCTGTTCCCTCCCTCTCCATTATTTTTCTAATCTGTCTCCGCCCACATAATTAAGGCAATCACCTCCTCATGCCTTCTATAAAGCAGCCTTAATTGTGCCTTCTTAGCTGGCACAGTGACATTCAGCCCACAGGATCTGCTAACAATCTTCAAGGCCCTTCCTACACTGTCCCTTCTCTGCTTGCCTTTCCCTTCCCTCCTGTGTCATGGCCAAGGTAGGTCTACTGCTTAAACACCTCTCTCCCCTTCCTGGTACTCCTTATCCACTGAGTTGTTTGTCAGATTTTGTCAGAAAATTAAACTTCTTTCCACTTATATTTTCCTCTAAGTATTTTCCAGTCCTTTTCTAAGCTCCCAGGAGATGAAATTCATTTGATTTTTTTATAAAAATCACTTGAAATATTGAAGGAGTTGTGGGTGTTAACACATTAAAACAACCCAAACTCTTCAATTTCTTCAAAAAGAAAAAGAATTAAGGAGGAGAAGGAAAAAGAAAAGAAAAGTCATAAAGTGGGTTTGTATAGTTTGGCAGTTAATGAAGAACACACTGAGAAACACTGTACAAGAAGAGTCAGGCCAGCTTCACAAGTCTGAGATTGTTTAAAGATATCATAGAAAACAGAAATAATGCTATAACACTCCTAGGCATATATCCAAAAGATGCCCCACCATTCAATAAGGACATTTGCCTAACTATGTTCATAGTAGCTTTATTCATAATAGCCAGACTCTGGAAACACCCTAGATGTCCCTCAACAGAGAAATGGATACGGAAAGTAAGGTACATTTACACAATGGAATACTACTCTGCAATTAAAAACAAGGAAATCATGAAATTTGCAGGCAAATGGTGGGATCTAGAAAAGATCATTCTGAGTGAGGTATCCCAGAAGTGGAAAGACACACATGGTATATACTCACTTATAAGTGGATATAAGACATATGATATAGGATAAACATACTAAAATCTATAGTACTAAAGAAGCTAAACAACAAGGAAGACCCTAGGAAAAATGTTTAATCCTCACTCAGAAGGGCAAACAGGCTAGACATTGGAAGTAGGAGAGGACAAGAAACAGGACAGGAGCCTTCCACTCGTGGCCTCTGAAAAACTCTATCCATCAGGGTATTGAAGGAGATACTGAGAGTCATAGCCAAACTTTGAGCATAGTGCAGGGAACGTTATGGAAGAAAATGGAGGTAGAAAGACCTGCAGGGGACAGGAACTCCACAAGGAGACCAACAGAGCCTAAAATTCTGGGACCAAGGGGCCCTGCAGAGATGGTTACTCTAGCCAAGAACCATGCATGTAGAGGACATAGGCCCCTGTTCAGAGGAAGCCCATTGGCTGCTCAGTTTTCAAGTAGGTTTCCTAGTAAGGTGTACAGGGGCTGCCTCTGACATGATCCAAGTAGCTGGCTCCTTGATCACCTCCTCCTGGGGGTTGCAGCCTTACCAGTCCACAGAGGAAGATGATATAGCCAGCCTTGATGAAACCTGATAGGCTAAGGTCAGATAGAAGGAAAGGAGGTCCTCCCCTATCAGGGAACTAGGGAATGGGCATAAGGGAAGAAGATGGAGGGTGGGTGGGTGGGACTGTGAAGAGACAAAGGAGGAGGCTGCAGTGGGAATACAAAGTGAATAAATTGTAATCAAGAGATAAATTAAAAAAAAAGATAGAGAAAGATGCCTGGGTAGATAGCAAGACAGATTTGAGGTTTCATAGTTTCTTCTACTATAAAATCATCTATGTGCCCCTCAGCTGTAGCTAAAGCACTAGACAGGGGACCAATATTTTTGACTTGTATTCATCTCTCATAGCTCACCAACCTCTGCCTTGTCAATTTATGGCATAATTTCATATCCCTGCTTGAAAACAAAGTAGGGCTTCTTCATTACCAGATCCCCACTGGATTTTGTTCATCGTCTTTGAGGCAAGACTGCATTGCATTCTTTCTTGAAATGGAACAAAAGGGTAAGTTGTCCCCAGTGATGCTGTGAGGTGTTTCTGAAAAGTAAAGAAAATAAGATAACTAAAATAAACTGTAAAAAGCAATCTCTAATCAAGCATTTCATAGACAGAGGTTGAAATGGGAGAAGAAAATGGGAGAAGAAAGATGGGTACTTGAAATTGCAGAGAGAACAGCTTTTCTTACAGTAGTTTTTTTTTTTTTTTTATCCTTGACTCTTAAACACCATGTCAATCAGTACTGGTGCCCTCATTTTTTATCTTATTACTACTTTGCATCTTTATTTGCAGGGATACTCTTCCATAATCCTCGTAATCCTCCAGTGGAAAAACAGGCAGCAGGCCTTCTTGGGTTCCCATGAAGAGAACAGAAACTCCTGCATTAGAGGCTCTGAATCAGTTTATGTATGTCAGTGGAGAAGGACTAGAAGTTGTTAGTCATGAACTTGATCCCTGATACTTCACTATGAAATTTTGACATACAAGCTATATCCTTGATAACAAGTATCACATAGAAAAATCACTGTTTTTGTTTTCTGGTGCTGTGGTTGATCTTGTTTATTCACTTGTATGTGAAAGAAATAAAATCCATATCTCTACTTATGCCATCACTCATGGAAGACATTAGCATAGAGCATTTGAAGAAGAGGTGTCTGTAAAATGTGTCTGTCTTTTTCACTTTTTTTTCTATATGTATATAGGATATGGTTGGGTTCCACTGAGTGGAAAAGTGATTTTTATTGGGGAAACACACATGCATGCAGACATATAAACATATATATACACATATGTACCTGTAGCTGAGGATCTGCTCTACAGATTTCTAAGTACAGTCAGTGAAATTTGCTAATGTTGGAAGAGTAAACCATCTGAGTCTTGTCCAAATGCCTAGGCAAAAGTATATACAAATCATTTGTATTTTAAGACATTAAGATTTGTTTATCATATTAAATAACAATGAATGACTCCAGCAATAGGAAACTACTTAATAAAAAGGGGAGGAAATTGGAGGTCTAATTTCAGCCGTTGTCTACATTTACAATCCAAGATGGGTCAAGTTTCCACAATATTTTAGAGAACAGGTGTTTCTGGGGACCTGCATCTAGAAGACACAGCTGCAAGTCTTCTGCATGTGTTTTTCTGATATCTCCCTTTGTTGAATACGTTGTTGACTAGCCACAATCACTCAGAAGAATCACTACTGTCTGCTCAAGAGAGGAAAAAAGCAAATCGCCTTGATACAACATGGCAAAGGTCCTATGCATACTAATTGATGTGGGTGGGCTACACTTTCTTCTGAATGAATAAGAAACACAAGTGCCCGCTCATGTTGGCAAGGATGTGGAACAAAGTGAACACATTTGCATTGCTAGTAGATGCATAGACATGTAGCAACTATGGAAATGAACAAAGCAGTTTCTCAGAAAATTGATAATCTATCTAACTCAAGACACAGTTATAACACTCTTGGTCACATGCCCAAAAGACCCACATGGACACTTGCTCAACTATGGTTACAGTGACTTTATTTATGAGAACCAGAAACTAGAAACAACCTAGATGTCAAATGAAGAATGAATGAGGAAAATGTGGTATATTTATACAGTGGACTGAGGTGGACTACTATACAGCTGTTAATAAAAATAACATGTTGTTTGCAGATACATTGGTGGAACTAGAAAAAAATTATCCTGAGTGAGGCAACCCAGACCCAGAAAGACAAACGTGATACATAAACACTTATATGTGGATGTAAGGTGTTAAAAAGATTATTAAACTATAATCCACAGACACAGAGAAGCTGAGTAACAAGGAGGACTCAAAGGGTGACACATATCTCCCTGGGAAGAGGAAATAGAATAGATTTTGTGGGTAGACTGGGAGCAAACAAGAGGGATCAGGTAGAAGAGGAAGAGAAAGAGGGAAAGAATGCACGGAGAGAAAAAGGGGAACATTTAGGGCGTAACATGTAAATCTAGGGCACTTGAAACTTCTTTGAACTTATGAGGGTGACCCTAAAGGATGCCGAGTGATGGAGAACATGGAGTGGGAACTCCAGATTCTTCCTCAACAGCAAAGCTATTAGTGGTGTCATCAAAGCTATTACTGGGACATCAACTCAACCGCCAAACCCTCGACCCACACTTGTACTGCTGGCAAGGTGTGCCAGGGCAGTCAGAGCTCACAGCTTGTGGGAGTGGTCAAATGACTAGTCTAACCTGAGGCCTAGGCCAGGAGTGGCAACTGACACCCAAACGCTGCCTGGAGGTTGCAGGAACTAGAAGCTGGAGCATCAAGGACCTGGGATAGAACTAAACATGATTGACAAACATCAGCCATGCAGTCGATCAATCACACAAGCAAAAGAGTGAACAAAATGATTTCTAATGATATTCTGATACACTGCTAGGTGGGTGCCTACTCACAGTATCATCAGAGAGGTTTCCTTGGGCAGCTGATGGGAGCAGAGGAACAGCTCCACTAACAAAGATTGGGCGGAGCTCTGGAAACACTGTGGAAGAGGAGAAAGGAGGATTGCAGTGGCTGGAAGGGTCAACAATGCTAGGAGACCATTGACCCACAGAATCAACTAAGCTGGCCTCAGAGGGTCGCACAGACACTGAAGAAGCCCTCACAGAGCCTCTATGGGATTGTGTTAGGTCCTCGGCATACATGCTGTGAGTGTTTAATCTAAAGTGTCTGTGAACTCCTAATAGTAAGAATGAGGGTGACTATGACTCTTTTACCTGTTTTGGGGACCATTTTCTTCCTACTGTGTCATCCAGCCTTGCCTCATCAAGTGTTGATATGAGGGTTTGTTCCTAGTCTTACTGAATCTTGTTATACTATGATTGGTTGATGCCCTACCTACTTTTTTTCTGAAAGGCAGAGAAGAAGTAGTGGATCTGGGGAACAGGGGAAGTGGAGAGGGAACAGAGAAAAATGGTGGGAGGAGAAACTGCAGTAGGAATGTATTGTATGAGAAGAATAGAGAAAAAGAAAAAAGATAAAAATCTAACAGAAAGAAAAAGAAAGAACGATAAAAGCAAGCAAGCCAGAAAACAATGACAGAACTCAAAACTGCTTACCTCTTTTGGTTTCACTATCTTCACAACTTTCTTTATATTATTTATTTAACCCTTTCCAGTGAGCGCAATGCCAGAAAATAATGTACAAACCAAAAATCTATGGGGTTCATGGTGGAGATTCTGGGGATTGTATTATAATAGCTCCATTATTCTTATTTAATAAAATCGTGTGTATAAATCACACACAGCTGAGTGATATATGTCAAATCTAATGCAAACTAGAAGCAGTTACATGACATCAACTTGCTACAAAAAAGACTGGAAAATATAAGTCTCACAAGGAAAGAGAATTTCAAGCCAATCTCCCCTGTGAATATTGATGCAAAAATACTCAACACAATATTCACAAACCAAATACAAGAATACATCAAAGATATCATCCACTATGACCAAGCAGGCTTCATCCCAGGTATGCAGGGTGATTCAATATATGGAAATTGATCAATGTAATCCACCATATAAAGAAACTGAAAAAAAGAAACATATAATATTTTCCTTAGATGCTGAAAAAAACATTTGATAAAATCCAACATCCATTTATGTTTAAAGTCCTGGAGAGATCAGGGATACAAGGCACCTACTTAAATATAGGAAAGGCAATATACAGCAAGCCCATTGCCAACATCATACTAAATGGAGAGAAACTTAAATCAGTCCCACTGAAATCAGGGACAAGACAAGGCTTCCCACTCTCTCCATATCTCTTCAACATAGTTCTTAAAGTCCTTTCTAGAGCAATAAGACAACAAAAGGGGATCAAGAGGATAATGTTCACAAAGGAAGAAGTCAAAGAATTGCTATTTGCAGATTATATGATAGTATTCATGAGTGATCCCAAAAATTCTACCAAGGAACTCCTACAGCTGAAAAATACCTTCAGCAAAATGGCTGAATACAAAATTAACTCAAAAAATCAGTAGCCTTCCTGTATACAAAAGACAAAAAGACTGAGAAAGAAATTAGGGAATCAACACCCTTCATAATAGCCACAAAGGACATAAAGTACCTTGGTGTAACTCTAAACAAGCAAGTTAAAGACTGTATGAAAAAAATTTCCAGTCTCTGAAGAAAAAAATAGAAATAGATATCAGAAGATGGAAATATCTCCCATGCTCATGGCTTGACAGGGTTAACATAAAAGTGGCCATCTTAAGGAAAACAATCTAGACTGAAAAACAAACCCACACATTTATGGACATCTGATTTTTGACAAAGATCCCTAAACCATACAATGGAAAAAAGATAGCATCTTCAACAAATGGTGCTGGTCCAACTGGATGTCTACATGTAAAAAATGTAAATAGTTCCATACTTATCACCCTGGACAAAACTAAAGTCCAAGTGGATCAAAGATCTCAACATAAAACCAGATACATTAAATCGGTTAGAAGAAAAAGTGGGGAAAAGCCTTGAACTCCTTGGCACAGGAGACAACTTCCTGAACAGAACACCAACAGCACAGGCTCTAAGATAAACAATCAATAACTGGGACCCCATGAAACTGAAAAGCTTTTGTAAAGCAAAGGACACCGTAGTCAGAACAAAATGATAGTCTACAGATTGAGAAAGGATCTTCACCAACTCTATATCTGACAGAGGGCTAAGATCCAGCATATATAAAGAACTCAAGAAGTTAAACTGTAACAAATCAAGTAATCCAATTAAAACATGAGGTATAGAGCTAAACAGAGAATTCTCAATAGAGGAATATTGAATAGTAGAGAACATTTAAAGAAATGTTCAACATCCTTCACTAATGGGGAAATGCAAACCAAAACGACCCTGAAATTTCACCTTATACCCATCAGAATGGCTAAGATGAAAAACTCAAGTGAGAACACATGCTGGAGAGGATGTGGAGGTAAAGGAACCCTCCTCCACTGCTGGTGGGAATGTAAACTTGTACAACCACTTTGGAAATCAGTCTGGCATTTTCTCAGACAATTAGGAATAGTGCTTCCTCAAGATCCAGTAATACCACTCCTAGGCATATATCCAAAATATGCTCAAGTATACAAGGACATTTGCATAACCATGTTCATAGCAGCTTCATTTGTAATAGCCAGGACCTGGGAACAACCCAAATGTCCCTCAACAGAGGAATGGATACAGAAATTGTGATACATTCAGACAACAAAAAACTACTCAGCAATAAATAAAATAAAATAAAATAAAATAAACAAAAACAAAAAACAAGGAAATCATGAAATTTGCAGGCTAATGGTGGGACTTAGAAAAGATCATCCTGAGTGAGGTATCCCAGAAATAGAAAGACACACATGGTATATACTCACTTATAAGTGGATGTTAGACATATAATATAGGATAAACATACTTAAATCTGTTCACCTAAAGAAGCTAAGCAAGAAGGAGGACCCTAGGTAAGATGCTCAATCTTCATTCATAAAGGCTAATGGGATGGACAATGGAAGAAGAAGAAAACAGGGAACAGGACAGGAGCCTATCACAGAGGCCTCTGAAACAGTCTATCCAGTAGGGTATCAGATTCGATGCTGAGACTCATGGCCACACGTTGGGCAGAGTTCAGGGAATCATATGAAAGAAGGGGGATAGAAAGACCTGGAGGGGATAGGAGCTCTACAATGACAACAATGGAACAACAACAAAAATTCTAGGCCCAGGATCTTTTCTGAGATTAATACTCCAAACAAGGACAATGCATGGAGATAACCTAGAACTCCTGCACAGATGTAGTCCATGGCAGCTCAGTCTCCAATTGGGCTCCCTAATGGGAGCAGGAACTGTCTCTGAAATGATCTCAGGGCCTACTTCTTTGATCACCTACCCCTGAGGGTGGTACAGCCTTACCCGGCCATAGAGAAAGACAATGCAGCCAGTCCTCATGAGACCTGGTAGTCTGGGGTCATATGGAAGCAGAGGTTGACTTCCCCTATCACTGGACTGGAGGAGGGGCATAAGAAAAGAAGAAGTAGGGAAGGTAGGATTGGGAGAGGATGAGGAGGGGTTGCTACAACTGGGATACAAAGTGAATAAACTGTAATTGATTAATTAATTTTAAAAAAGGGGAATATACGTGTCCTGTGGGCTCACAAACCTGAAAAGGATTGTTAGGATTCTCAGCGGCAGCGTTTTAGAATTATTCCCTGTCTTATGAATATGCTATTTCTTTACAGATGGATAGTCCTCATTTGACTTGGCACTGAGCACTTACTTTATGTCAGAGACTATTCTACAAAAGCTTTCTGGAGAAAACCCTCCATTTTTGAATACAAAAATAACCACTAAACAGAAATAAGTGAAATAGACTGAGAGCCACTCACGTTCTGCTACATCATTCTTGTCAGAAGCAATTCTTTCTCATTCCAACAGAGTGCAGAGCTACAGTGGATATGAGCGTTTAAATCAATCTTACTTTTTATTTGTTGCAAGCTATTCTTCTTGTTGTGTGACCTAGACAATGACTTAACCTCCCTGAGTGTCATTTTCTGTTGTAACAGGTATTAGGAATACCCAGCCTATCCTTAAAGGAAGGTTAGAAATATATAGTGCTCATAAAAGGCAAACTCAAACAAGCATTTCACTTTTTCTTGCAACACATCTCCTAAAACATTTATTCTTTGCATTCAAGATAGACAATCCTTCTCTGTGCTTCGCAAGCATTGTTAACATTATGACATTTTTCTCTTTCCTACTCATTCTTTTACTTAGTTTGGAGTTCTGGAGTTCTTTCTAGTATACCTATCCAGGCAGCCAAGACTGATATGTTAGAGCTAGTTTTTAAGCAAAATCTCAACTATTTTCTTTCTTCTGACACTCTATAGAAATTTTTTAATATATTTTTTATAATAAGTTTTTTATATTAATCACAGGTTATTTACTTTGTATCCCAGCCGTAGCCCCATCCCTCATTCCCTCCCAATCCCTCCATCTCTCCTTCATCTCCTCCATGCCCCTTTCCAAGTCCACTGATAGGGAAGGTCCTCCTCCCCTTCCATCTGACCTTAGCTTATCAGATCTCTTCAAGATTGGCAGCAATGTCCTCTTCTGTGGCCTAGCAAGGCTGCTCCTCCCTCAGGGGAAGGGGGGTCGAAGAGCCAGCCATTGAGTTCATGTCAGAAATAGTTCCTGTTCACCTTACTTAGGAACCCACTTAGATACTGAGCTACCATGGGCTATATCCGAGCAGAGGTTCTAGGTTATTTTTATACATGGTCCTTGGTTGGAAAAACAGTCCCATAAAAGACCCCTGTGCCCTGATATATTTGTTCTTTGTGGAGCTCCTGTCCTCTTACTAACTCCCTCTTACTTCACATGATTCCCTGCACTCTGCCGAAGATTTGGTTATGAGTCTTAATATCTGCTTTGATACACTGCTAGGTAGAGTCTTTCAGAGGCCCTCTGTGGTAGGCTTCTGTACTGTTACTTGTTTTCTCCTACATCCAATGTCTTGCTTCATGGTTTCTGTATTGTATACTTGCATTGACTTGTTAGCATCACTACTGGGCTTTTTGTTAACTCCTTAGGTAGTTAATCTTCATAATCTTGCCAGTCCTTGCCAAGTTACATAATGCTTGACACAACAAATTCTCTCTCTCTCTGAACTAAGTAAATATGTAATTCAAGTAACAATAGAAAGTGTTTATTAGAGTCCATTGTCAGTTAAATGATCTACAAGTTTAATTTCATTAATTGTTAACTAAAATTCCTTAGTGGAAGCATATATTATATGTTAATTTGTAGCCCCTCTTCTGGGGTCTTTTTAATATTCAAAATAGGCGCTTTAATATCAGACCACAGAGCTTATATTGGGGATAATAATTGTTGCCTTGACCAAAATCATAGGAGAATAAATGAGAGCCTGAACAGCAACTGAGCTATGAGTGTGATTATGAAATCACACCTTTCAGCATGATACTGTGTTGTCATTGACTCTATGAACATTTCTTCTTCCTTTTAAATTGGTGACAAAGTAACAAGAATTGGTTTTAAGTACAAAAAAGGACATAGGGGAATATTAGGGAAGAGGGAACAATTTGTTGGGGAGACAGGTCATAGATAAAAAAGGGTAAAGCAAGTTTATCTAAAACAAAGTAAGAAAAGACTGAAAAACAAGGGTATTTCGACTGATTAAAGTCAGTGGATGTGCATTATTTACCGCAAAACTAATACAACTTCATTCTTTGATATAAAAAAGTACTACAAATGATTGCTTATTACCAGAATCAAACTTAAAGATTGTGTTTGGAAAATAATTCCTGTTACTATGTCTTGATGTGTCTAGTTAGTACTTACAAAAAAAAAAAAAAAAAAAAAAAGAAAAAAAAGGAAAAAGCACTGAAATATTTTTCAAGATATCAGACTGAACTAGATGATTTGTATATTTTATGTATTTGTTTATACAATTTCTCAGAAACCCCTGAAGGGTTGTTTTTATATCCATTCCGACAAATGTTAAAAGCAGAGAATAAAGAAAAAAAAAATCATTGGTGTAATGTGTACAGCTACCTGTTAGTGGAGTTATGTTGTCTTGCATGAGACTTAAGGCTATTTGTTTTTAACCAATCATGTGTTTTTTTTTTTTTTTCTGATATTGCTACTATTTCCATTTATGATTGTGGATGACTTGTTTCCTGGTTATTTCATTTGCAAAGGAAGGGGATATTATTACAGGATGTCTTCTCTCTGTAAGTGCAGAGCAAGCATTTAATGCTTAATTGATGAATAAAATAGTAGGACATGATTGATTAGTTTTGTTAGGCAAAAAAGAAAGAATGCTTTGAGTATGGTACAGGCAATTGTCTTTGTAGAAGACAATGATCATTGGATTGGTAGTAGGGAATGTATTATCACAGATTCGTCCATTTCTGTCTGCACGCGTGATCACTGTCTCTCACTGGCTAATTGTTAATGCATGTTTGAGCTATTTTCACATGTCATTGTAGAGCTTTCAGTGTCTTCCTGTGCCTCTGCGATGTTAAGAATTAGAAGGCAGCGTAGTAGGAAATAATTGAAAGAGTGGAAAAGGGAACTTGGGATGATGAATGCTAGTAATTCATCCTGGAGATGAGGGTCCGACTTAACATTCTTCAAGTGGCTTAGAGGACAGCACAGAAGAAAGGTGGCCAAGTTCACATCAGAAACAAAGAACACAGCTTAGATTACAGCTTTGAAGACTTAGAGGGGAATTAATGAAGAGCTGCTGAGCCATGTGTCCTCAGGCACAAAGGCAAGCTGCATGGAGTAGGCTGCTCTTTTCCTTTCCTAAGCAGCATTAGTTAGTGAACACATTTCTTCTACTACCTCCTGCTAGACTCAAGCAGTGGTGTCTTGTAACAAAGTCATCAGTTGCTTGTGTATTGTGTTAGGCACAATGACTGACCGAGACGGTAATTATCCTCCCATTCTTTTAAGAAACACACACACACACACACACACACACACACACACACATTAATGTGAAGAAGTTCAGGTTAAGAAATAAAGGCTATTTTTTCCTCCAACTCAGACTGCTAAAAACGGCAGAGCAGTGATTAAAAGCCAGCTCTTTCTCAGTCTAAGCAACAACAGTGGCAGCAGTGGTAACAATAAGCAGTCAGGTGAATTATTGCATGGAAGACAGATTTTGCTAAAGCCTTTGTGTCTTTTATATTTGAAAATGTTCATACTTGGTTCCCAAGGAAGCTTTAAAATCTCTAATTTTCAAGCCAAGAAGTATGTCAGAATGGTAGTGTACTATCCAAAGAAAACATACTCCGTAAAATATGAAATGAGGATTTAAACTCAGATCCACACTCTGCTTCTGAACTTCATTCTTCATTACACACAGAGTCACACACATCCAAACTTCTGTATTTAAGGAATTTAGACTTCCATAAATTCTAATTAGTGCCTGTCTTGTAATAGTGAAATAAATATTGTTTAACTACAGTAAGCAGAGACTTCTTACTGGAACTGATATAACAAGGGGATCAGATAAAACATCACAAGAGCCACTTAGAAACAGTATTTTAGTATTGGAAGAGGTTTTGTGTGAGACACAGGGAGGGGACAGCAAAATGAGAGTAAAGCAGAAAAATAAATTGTGTAAGATTATATTAAGACAAAACATATGAGATTTACGGATTATAAACTGTTGAGATTGACCATGCCAGGGTCTTTGATGGTAGGTATAACAAGATTCAGTGTCCAGTGTGAATGAGACAGAAAGTAGAAGTTTAAATTTGTTCCTGTATAAGAAGTAAAACTGTATTTCTTTGTTGCTCTTGTTTCCAGGAGACTGACTGAGCTTTAGCCAGTGGCAAGGATGAGAAAGTGTTATGTCCTCTTGGACTCTCCATGAGACATTTTTGTTATATTTCCATCTACAGCCTTTCTTTTCATACCATGTGGATAAAAGAGAAGGTGCTTGAGATAACGGAATCCGTTGTTACTGCAGAGTAAATGTCCATGCTCAGAGATGAGCAGTCATCTCCCTGGAAAATCAACCATTGAAAGATTTCATGAAAGAGGTATGCCTAGACGTATCTGTGTTCTTAGGATCCCTAGCTTGAGAACCTTATCATTTAATAGTTTTTCATTTGTTGCAATATTTAGTTATATTATTAAATGTCTTTGCTTTTGGCTAAATATAACTAAATGCTATGCATATTATGTCACTGTATTTTCTAAAGACTCCGAATAGATAAAGATATTTCAAGGACTCTGAGAAAGCATGCAGTAAAGAGTCCAATCCCATTTAGTTTCCAAGCACACTTTCCTGCAGAAGCCAAGAAACGTGAGCTGTTTCCTCACATGCTCTTCTTGCTTCCTAAACAAGCATATCCATAGAAGATCTTGGCTTCTATTTCAAATAATCTGCCATTTCATCCTTTCTTCTCCTCTTCTCTCTTTTTTACTCTTCTTTCAGTCTTTGCTTTATATTTATTTCTCTTTTCCTCTTTAACCTCCTCTTTTTGATCCTCTTATTCCATCTACTTGTGGGCAAGACATAAAGAGAAGAAGAGAACAGATCTTAGACTTCACTTCTGTGCCACATAGTTAAGCTTCATTTTACCTTGGCTGCTCAGTTTTCACATTGCTGTTATTAAAGCAATCGTGTTCCTTTATTATTTGCTATGGCTTTCCTGAACCTTGCAGAACAGGATTCTCTTTCAAGTGAAGTTGACCTGGTTCTCCAGGTACCTAAAATATATCATTAGTTTTTGTGTGTTTGTTTGTTTGCTTGCTTGCTTAGAAACAGGTCTCACTATATTGTCTGGCTGACTTGAAACTTACTATGTAGACCAAGGTGACCTCAAACTCTGAAACATTTTCCTGCTTCAAAGTTCTGGGATTAAAGGTGTATTCTACCTTCTTATACATAAGTATATTACTATTTTTAAATTATGCCTGAACTTTTCGCCTCAGAGAGACCTAAAAGTGAAGGTAATTTTTAAACATTCAAACAGCACTTAATGTATGTTTAGTACGTGGAAAGATACCAAATGATAACAACCTTAAGAAAATGGGGAGGGAGGCTAGAGAGTTGCCTCACTGTGTAACAGCACTTGTCAGATTCACAGAGGACCTTGGTTCAGTTACCAGCACCCATATGGGGGCTCAGAACCACCTGGAACTATGATTGTATGGGATCTGACACCTTCTGCTTCTGCACGCACCAGGCATATACAGGCGCCCATGCAGATGCACAAGCAAAACACTCATACACATAAAATAAAATTTAAAGCTTTTAATGACACTTTTAATAATACCTAGAGTGTGATCCTTTTATCACAAAGGAGCAGATGAAGTCTGAATAAGACAAAAAGAAAGATAACTTTTCCAAAGGCTCTAGAATAGCTGGTCTACAATCACAACCTTAATCTCTTAAAAGTTTTTCCTCCTATACAATTGCTAACATGCATTGTATGATCATAGTGATAGGATTCATCTCATCCCTTATCCAGAGCCTCAGCCACATATAATTTTCCTTATTGCATCTATACTGAGTTGGAATTAAATGGAAAATATTTTATTATTACCATCTTTATTATTAATAGTTTCAGATATTAACTCAATATAAATTTTCTGCTTTGGAATAAGGCATTTTTTTCCCTTTAACATATGTCCAATATACCTAGAGAAAATTGAGGATTCTAATTTACCTGTGAGTTATATTTTTGTAGATGGTAATATACTGTTATTTCATTCTTTTAAAATATATATGATTTTAAGGCATAGTAATCTCCACTATGAAGAAGGTTCATGCATTGTTAGAAACTCGGCAGTAAAATTATAATAGCTTACACTTGAAAAATCTATTGAATACATCGTTTTCCTATGAATCTTAGATCCCCTGGTGAAACAGACAGGAAGTAGACAGTCTCATCCTTGTTTTCTGCAGATGAGAAAGTCATTCATTTGGAAATATAATGATTCTCCCAAGATCACAATGGCAGTAGGAGGTTGGACCAAACCTATAATAAAGTCTTTTCTAAGTCTCATGTTTCATAGGATGAGGAAAGTGGAGAGAGACCCGCCTTTCTATATGATAGCTCTGGGATCAGCTTCTCTGTCGCCAGCTGCATACCTCTGTGTCCTAGAGAAAAATCACTTCCTCTCCTGAGATTCTGTTCACTTATCTGTAAGACTTCGTTGTTTCTCGTATTCAATGAGACATCGCATAGCAATTTAGCACACTGGAAGTTCTCACCACACATTCATTCTTTGAAATGGAATGATTCTTGGATTGTCAGTGTTTGGGACTTTTTTTTTTTTTAATTTCAGTTTTAAGGGGAAATAAGCTTTATTCTCTCTAGCTGTTAAGGGAGAAGTTTGTATTGCCTTGGATAAGATACGGTCTTCTTTGCCTCGTGTTGACTGTGATGAATGGGGTGTTCCTATTACCAAGTAACTTTAAGAACAAGTGGGAAAACATGTGATCCTATTTCCTATGTTCTTTAATGTATGATTTTCCTACTCTACATACAACGTACTACCCAAAGACTACGGAAGATCCAATGAGATTCTTAAGATGTTTGGCCGAGAGTCCTAGGGAGTCTAAGATCAACTAGAGAGACAAACATATTTGCCTTTTAAGGCATGTACCAAAGAGAAAGAAACCAAGAGCCACAGGGAGCAAAAATTCATCCACCTCTGTTCCTGGAAGTACCAAAGGACTATTTTGTCAAGAGACTTTATATCACCTGATTTTCCCTGGCCTTTTCTTCTGGCAGTACTCTCTGTGTGTCACCAGCCCCTTATTTTAAAAGCAATGTGAATACCTGACCATTCTAGTCCCTGATAAATAAGCCAACACCGCTGGAAGCTTCAGTAACAGATAAATCTATCCAACCAAGGACATTTCCCAAGTGCGACAGGCTGTTCAAACTCCTTAGCAGATTGCAGCTGGCACCAGTCTCGTTAATTTTTTTTCTTCTTCTTATAATCATAATGGGATCTCAGCAATAAAGATGGATTTGTTAATTTCATCCCCTTCTCACTTTCTCTTTTAATCACTGTTGAGCATAAATTAATTTCAGTTTAAAGAGATTTTGTCATTGTCTAGGGCACAGTAAGGTCAAAAAACAGGAGCCTCTGAAAATAGTCATCATTTGTTTGTGTTGTTTGGTAAAAAAAAAAAAAAGCTTTAAGAGAGAAAGAAAGAGGCAGGAAAGAAGAGAGAGTGAGAGAGTGTGAGAGAGAGACTAGAACATCTGACTACACAATTGTTACACTGAAATTTATTTTCTCCATTGTATTTTATGATGTAGACTCCAATTAAGTTAATATCAGGCTAGACACCATTTACCCATTTGCAGGTTAATATGCAGGGTCAAATTTTAGGTCGTAGACTTGTTTAAACCCCAGTTCTGGTACATATCTGCTGTGTGCTTGAGAAAAAAAAATAACAAAATGTCACTATTCTACCCACATCTTGTAGAAGAATTGTGTGCAATTGATGAAAAAAAGTTTATAATGTCATATGTATTGGTCTGGAAGTTTTAAGTATCCCAAAATGTGTGTCTTTGTAAATTAGTCATGTAGGAGTTTATGATGAACTAGGGACTTTGGGTAAAATTTCAGAAACTTATAGGACTACTAAGGAATGCCTCCTTCACAACACTAGGTAGAGAAAAATTAGCAACAACATTGGTGAATACATTCCTGAGTTATATATAAATAGGAAAATATATCCTTTAGGAGAATATGGAAGCCAAGTTTAGTGCTACTGAGATGAAGGAAAACCCTTATTTCTGTTTGTTGTTATCATGTGTGATCTGGAGCAGTTGACTATACCCCGATCCTTAGATTCTTTGAAGTGGATAGTGGGGAAACTTCCCACATTTCCTTACTGACAAGGTGCAGTTAACGTAATAAATGTAATCGCGAAATTCAAGATAAGGAAAAGATTTGTTTACCTTGTATCAAATTACTAAACAAAATGATAAAAATGTTAAGTACCTATAACATTCTGTGTGTTAGCAACTGCTCTAAGTGCTTTAATGTAATACTACACCTTTACTGAAAACCATAAAGATCAATATTGTGATTTTACACATAGAGATACGTATCTCTTAATCTGTGTCTGTAGAGGCCAATGTCCAATACCCAATATCCAATAACTGGTGGAACCACAAATAAAGTGCATGCAATCTAAAGTCACAGATTATAATTTTGTTTTTTTTTAATTTATTTATTTTTTATATTAATCACAGGTTATTTACTTTGTATCCCAGCCATAGCCCCATCCGTCCTTCCCTCCCAATCCCACCCTTCCCTCTCAATCCCACCTATTATTTTGTATTTATTTTTTTACTATTTTAGTTGGGATAAAGTAAGGAGATTTGATGGTAATTATCAAGTTGATATTAATATTCTTTTTTCTTTATTGCCATCCTTCAACAAGTATTGACTGCATACCAATAATTTTTTTGAATTCTTAATTTTTGAAATTTTATTTTATTTACTTTATATCCCAAGGGTACCCCCTCCTTCATCTCCTTTCAGTCACCACTTTCTACCCTCTTCTTACCCTCTCCCTTTTCCCCCAGAAAAGGGGAAACACCCTCTCTAGCACATCAACTCACATCAGGACTGAACATATCTTTATCCCCTGAGGCCAGGTAAGGCAGCCCTGCCGAGGGAAAGTGATCCAAAAGCAGACAACGAAGTCCATGTTAGAAACATCCTACACTCCTCCATTCCCCAGGTGCCCCATATGAATACCATGCCTCCCATCGACCACATGTATGCTGGGGGCCCAGGTCCAGGCCATGAATGCTGCTTAGCTGATGTCTCAGTCTCTGAAAGCCTCCATGGTGCTGGGTTAGTTGTCTCTGTTGGTCTTCCTGTGAGCTTCCTGTCCCCTCCAGGTTCTTCCATCTTTCCCTCAACACTTCCATAGGAGCCCTGGAGCTCTGCCCCATGTTTGGCTGCAAGTCCCCGCATCTGTGTCAATCTCACCCCCTGCTGGCTGGAGCCTCCCAGAGGACAGTAAAGCTCTTGTCTGAAAGCAGAGCAGAATATCATCATTAGTGTCAGGGGCTGGCTCTGTGCTATGAGGCGGGTCTCAACTTGGGCCAGTTATTGGTCTGACTTTAACTCAATCTTTGTTTCCTTGCTATTGGATCATAGGTTTCTTTTCCGGTGGGTTGTTGTTCCCCTCCTTCCACTAGTCCTGCCTGCTGGCGTGGAGGTGGCCACTTCATATTCCCTCCTCCCCCATTAAGAGTCTCAGCTAGAGTCATACCCATATCCTCCCAGGAGCCTACCCTATTGCAGGTCTTCAGCTTGATGCCCCCCTTCATATTTTCCCTTCTTGTTCCCAGCCCTCTCACCTCCCACCAGTAAATTTTTATAGCAAACAAATACTCTGAGAACTCCCAAACTCTGGTCAGAAGAGTGATGCAATATTCTAGAGCCCCCGTTCTGACTTTTTATATCTTCAGGTGGGAAGCCTCCTGACTTTATCCTCCTGTCAACCTTTGAAGGTAGATACTCCTGAAAACAATGCTCTGCATTTAAGAAGATTGGTGCTTACAGGAGCTGAATCACTGGTATGAGAACATGCACAAAAGTACTGAAGCTAGATTTTGGAACAATACCAGCATATAATGTTACCCGGTGATTTTTCATTGCTGGCTGCATTACAAATGCTCTTTATTTTTTATTTATTATTTATTACAATTTATTCACTTTGTAGCCTGGCTGTGGCCCACTCCCTTGTGTTCTCCAAATCCCTCCCTCCTCCCTCTTCTATCCTTATGCCCTTCCCCTCGTCCATTGATAGGGGAGGACCTCCTCCCCTTCTATCTGACCCTAGCCTATCAGGTCTCATCAGGACTGGCTGCATTGTCTTCCTTTTCTTTTTCTTTCTTTCTTTCTTTCTTCCTTTCTTTCTTTCTTTCTTTCTTTCTTTCTTCCTTCCTTCCTTCCTTCCTTCCTTTCCTTCCTTCCTTCCTTCCTTCTCTCTCTCTCTCTCTCTTTCTTTCTTTTTAATTGCCAGATATACTTTAATCAACTATAGGCCCTGTTTTCAAGTATTACACTTAATTTTAAAATAATGAGTTAATTTTGCAGTAGAAAAATATCTTTACTGTCTCAGAGTTCTTGTCCTCCTATTTTCTTTTTTATCGTTTTTTTTTTTATTGTCTTCCCTTTATAAACAACAGTAAAAACAACCAGTGGTGGAAATTATTTTACCAAAGGTGTGTGCGTGTGTGTTCGCATGCACACATGCACATTTATATTGGCCATATTCAAATTCTAGCAGCTTACTAAATCGCATTTTATCTGTCTATCTATCTACCTATCTCTTTATTTATTTACTTTTGAGATAGGGTCTCTCACTGTACCAGGAGTTCACTGGTTAAGCTCTGCTGGCAATCTAGCTAGGCCAAGAATATCAAAAGATCTCACTTTCCCACTTTTCACCAGTGGGATTATAGGTACATGATAGTATTCTTGGTCTTGGTTTGTTTGTTTGCTTGCTTGCTTAACTGGTGCTGGTGATTTGAACTCCAATCCTCCTATATGCATGAGAAATTCATTGCTGCTGAATCCTAACCCCAAGATAGTTGTTTTGGTTGATTATGAATGATTTTTACTTTAAATTTAATCTCTTCTTCCTCCTCAGTTTTAGCTACATTCCAACCATTATGCATATCCCAAGTTTGGATATCTGGAAGAAGCAATGTCAATTTTTTTCTAATGATCATTCCAATTCATAAGCATCAGGTATGGGCATCATCTATTTCAACAACCTCTAAATATATGTATGAACATTTGGAAATTCTTTTGTGCTGGCAGGAAAGCAAAGGTTCAAGGAAATTAAAGTAGAGAAATCTGAAAATGTTATTTAACTAGTTTTTGGGCACTTTAAAGGTGATTTGTTTTATATGTGAACTTGGGGTGCTTTTATTGAACCAAAGTCCAAAGGAAAAGTCATTAGTGTTTCTAATGCATGTTATAGCAATTGTGCTTGGCTCAACCCAATCATTTTAGGTTCTCTTCCAGCTACTGAGGAAAAAAACTTGGGTGATTGCCATGTCTTACATTTATTCATATGGCAAGTGCTAGGGAACAGGGTTTAGGGTATAAAATGTGTACACAGTCATTAACTTATCTTAGTTTATCCTTAAAACAACTTTATCAGCTTCTCAGCATTATCTTCACTTTGTCAGTGAAGAATACAAATTGTTTCCATGGATAATCAATCAAGAATTATTAATTGGGCTAAACAACTCTAAGGGTTACTGCTGAAGGAGAATAGGGGTAGGTGAATGGAAATGTCCTACTTTTTTGTCAACCACAGCAAAGCTTGCTTATGCTCCAAGCAATATTTTTTAAGGGTCAACTAGTTTCAAATGACATATGGAGTTCATGTATATGTAGTTATAATGATAGAGTTTTAATAAAGATAGGATTGCAGGTACTTTCCTGTAATAAGGGAAGAGATATGTGATTTAACCATAACTCAATTATATTTCTGAAAATTAACTTGAATGAGATGATTGGGTTTTAACAGGAATTGTTCTGTATAATAAGTGTGGCAGAGATCCTTGGTGAGTTTCAATGTTTCTGATGAGCTTCAAATCTTCAAACATTTTGAAAGCTAAGCCACTGAGAAATAAGATCACACTTAATGAGATAGCCTGGATAATTCTCAATAATGTCCATCTGTTTGAATCTCCATTTTTTATCTGAAATAGATGGCTGCTGGACAACAACAAAATTTCACAGTTAATGGAGGTCAAGTTACTGGTTGACCAGTGTCAACATTGAGTGTCCTTCCTCATTTGAGTCTTCTTGTTTTCTGATACTGGGTCTCTCCGTTGCAGGGGCTTGCTGATTTGTCTAGTCCTGATGGACAGTAAGTCTCAGAAATATGTCTGTCTTAGTCTCTCTAATGTGGGGATTACAAGCATGTGCCATCTTACCTGGCTCCTTTACATAGGCTCTGGGGATATAACTCATGTCCTCACTCTTGTCTAAGAAGAGCTTTATGGACTGAGCAACCTCCTTAGAATTATCATTTATCACTTGTGAGGATTCTAGTAAGGGGAACATGGACTGTCTCTGACATGAACTCAGTGGCTGGCTCTTTGACCACCACCACCCCCCCAACCCTAAGGGGATAGCAGTTTTGCCAGGCCACAGAGGAGGACAATGCAGCCAGTCCTGATGAGACCTGATAAGCTAGGGTCAGATAGAAGAGGAAGAGGACCTCCCTTATCAGTGGACATGGGAGGAGATGAGGGAGGGAGGGTGGGATTGGGAAGGAATGAGGGAGGGGGCTACAGCTGGGATAGTAAGTGAATAAACTGTAATTAATATAAAAATAAAGATTTAATTTAAAAAGTGAGTTTGTATTTTTTATTACAATTTATTCACTTTGTATCCCAGTTATAGCCCCCTGCATAATCCCCTCCCAATTCCACCCTTCCTCCCTCTTCTCCTCCTATGCTCCTCCCCCAGTCCACTGACAGGGGAGGTTTTCCACCCCTTCCATCTGACCCTAGCCTAGGTCTCCTCAGGCTTGTCTGCATTGTCCTCCTCTGTGGCCTGGTACAACTGCCCCCCCTCAGGGGGAGGTGATGAAAGAGCCAGCCACTGAGTTCATGTCAGAGAGAACCCCTGCTCCCCTGACTAGGAACCCACTTGGACACTGAGCTTCCATGGGCTACATCTGTGCAGGGGTTCTGTTATCTTCATGAATGGTCCTTGGTTAGAGTATCAGTTCAGAAAAGACCCCTTGGCCCAGATTTTTTGGTTCTGTTGCTCTCCTTGTGGAACTCTTGTCCCCTCTAGGAAAAACAAACAAACACACAAACAAACAAAAAACCTAAGGAGAACAGAGCAAATATACCTGGGTCCATGAAGTCCTGCAGAGACTGATACTCCAACTGAGGGCCATGCATAGAGAGGACCTAGACACCATGTTTAAAGGAAGCCCATTGGCAGCTCAGTTCCTAAGTGGGTTCACTAATAAAGTGTACAGGGGCTGTCTCTGACATGAACTCAGTGGCTTGCTCTTTCATCACCTCTCCCTGGGGTGTGGAACCTTGCCACACCACAGAGGAAGACTATGCAGCCAGTCTTGATGAGAGCTGATTAGCTAGGTTCAGATATGGGGGCTAGGGGAGGAGGTTCTCTCCTATTAGGGGACTAGGGAAAGAGCATAAGGGGAGAAGAGGGGAAGGTTGGCTAAACTGGGAGGAGATGAGGGAAGGGGCTGCAGAGGGGATACAAAGTGAATAACTTGCAATAAATAAATATATAAATAAAATTAAATTTAAAAAGTGAGTTTTTATTATGACATAGATTTGTCACATAAACACATTCTTCTACTGTTGAGTTCTATATTCATAATGCAATATCATAAAAAATTGTAGTATTGATGTTTGTTTTGCCTTTCATTTCACTGTGCTGCTTCTCTTTCACAAATAAGTTGATTTGGTGGGAGAGAAGTACAAATAGTGCTCGAAAACTATGCCTAAACCAAAGTTTGAGTAATGTTATAATGAATGTAGTTGAAATCTTCATGGGTGGTCCACAGAAATGTTTTTTACTCTTTAAATGGGGACCATGTATTCACCAAGTTTGCACTGGAGAATGAGAGAAGGCATTGAACTATTTTTGTCTGAGAAGAAAGAGAAATAACATGTACACAGACAGTCTTTAATATCAGATTACTCAACTCTGATTTTACAGTGGTATAAATACAGCAGTAGAAATACATTAAGTAGAAAGCATACTTTGAATGTTGATGTCTACCCAGGCAACCAGTAAATGCAACCATTTTCTGTCCTCATGCTGGGCAGCAGCAGTGAAACAGCTTCCAGTTACCTAGACATATGAGCACTAGGACAGACACCAATTCTCTGTGGCATATTGTGTTGTTAAGCTTTGTTTTTCTGTAGATGTATGACAGGCATTCTGAATATGTCATATAAGTTAATTATCCCATTCCAACTTCCGATGGGTTTATTGAGATGAAAATTTATCATAAACTTAGGACCATCTATGCTTTAAGTAATTGCCACTATGAAGAGGATGCATGCCATCAGAGCTAATGGTCCGTGACAGGGAGACCAGATAGAATGAACTCCATATTCTGACAGAAACACAAAATATTCAGAATCAAGACAATGGCAGTGGAATGGATAAAGGGCCAGATTCTAGAGATATTTTGATACAATAATGAGCTCTTTTTCCTGGTAATGATGATGGCTCTTTTATAGCACAGAAGGTGCACCCTCATGCCAAATACTTCTAAGGTCTGCAGACTTCATGCCAGAAATTAGCACAGGGCATTTTGTCATGCTTGCTGCCTTGAATAGTTGTCCTCAGTGGATATTTATTGATTTGATTTAATTACTTTATATGGAGTACAACTGAATTAAACTAAGCCATGAGAAGTATCCTATGCAGAACACACACACACACAGTATACAAATATCTTTATTTCATCTTTACAGTTCAGAATGAGAGATTTGTTTTTGAAGTAGATGGTAAGGATGACAAAGATAGGAAGGGTGAGTGGTAAGAAAATGACCAGAGTGTCTTTCTTCTACTTCTATAAGTTTTGGGAACTGCAGTGAGATAGAGAAATCACCAAAGGGTGAATATGCTCCCTCTTCACCAATATGAATGAGTAAATGGCAATTCTCCTTCATTAAAATTCTATGGAGATAAAGAATGAAAATTTGTAGATAATTAGCCGATTTCTCTATTTGCAGAAACTCGGTTGAGCATAAATAAAGAATGGCCCTGCTATTCATGCATGGGGACATCATCTACAAATGGAAAAATCTGCTCATCACCATTACAGAAGATTTTTCATGTCATTTGCTTTGAAGCATTAGCAAAAAGGGAATGCACAGTTAGCCAAAAGGTAGCTACTTCTTTGCTCACTGACCCTGACTTTTGCTTTAGTCACAGCTCCATGAGAAATGAAGTCATTGCATCTAGTGCTAGAGACGAGGTAGTAAGAGAAGAGAAACCTGGCTGGGTTCCTGTAAAATGGGATCTAGTTATGGTTCTGAAGACCAGTGTGATCCCAGAATAAAAGGCAGTGGTTTACTAATTGCTACCTAATCTAACCTTCACAAATTGCCATGAATTTTTCTGTCTTAATGTGATCATCCATATGTCCTGACACAACTTCCATTTGGAGAGCCTTTGATAATCTTGTGATAGTCCATGTGTTCTGGATTTTACTTTTGTTCTTTATCTAGTCCTGAATAACTCTAATGTATATGAGGACCTCCTTCATCGTTAGCCTTGAACACATCAAAATGATCAATTTGACCAGAAACCACCTCTGATATACTTGTTAGTGTTAATCATTACTTTAGCACATTCCCTAAAAGTGTCAGACAGTACAGATTTATTCTAATATACTGTTATCATTACCAATCTTGTCTGATCAGAAGCGGAAGGCTAATAATGTATCTTGCAATTTTTAATCATCTATTATTATTTTTATTTTTTTTACTATTTTAGGACATAGAGTAAAGTCAGTCTATAAAACTACAGAAAGTATCAGAGGATTTCCAGGTCCTTTTTTGAGTGTCATTTTATTTCATTTAGCTTTCTCAGATGCTCTAACACAAGCCGGATAAAGCATGACTTACTCCAAATTTATAGTTGAGGCACATGTGTAGAGTCACGTAGTTATTTTTTAAATTTATATGTTCACTTTATACCCTGTTGTAGCCTCTCCTACCTCTATTCCTGTTCCCCAAACTCTCTTCCTCCTATCCCAGTCCTTTTCTCCTCAGTAAAGGGGAGCTCATCAAGTCACATCAGAACTGAGTGCATCCTCTTTCCCTGTGACCTGGCAAGGTAGCCCTACAAGGAGAAGTGATCAAAAAGCGGCAGACAGAGTCTATGTCAGGGACAACACCTGTTCCCCTTGCTGGGAGACCCACATGAAGCCTGAGCTGTGCATTGGTTACATCTGTGTAGGGGCCTAGGTCCAGTCAATGGATTGTCTTTGGTTGGTACTTCAGTCTCCATATTCACTTCTGGGCCCTGGTTTACTTGGCTCTGTTGGTCTTCTTGCGCCAGTCCTGTCCCCTCTGGATCTTTCTATCCTTCCTCTTAGTTTTCCATAAAACTCCCTATGCTTTGCCCAATGTTTGGCTCTGAGTCTTAGCATCTGTTTTGATCAGCTGCTGGGAGGAGCCTCTCAGAAGTCAGCTATACTGTGTTCTTGTCTGCAAACAAAGCAGAGTGTCCTTGATGGTAGCGGGGATTGGGGCTCTCCAGTAGAGTGGAGAAACAGGCATTGGTTGGGCATTCTCTCAGCCTCTACTCTTTTTTTTTTTTTTTTCAAATCTCTGTGCATCTTGTAACTAGAGTAAATTTTGGGTCAACGTTTTGTAGGTGGATTAGTGTTTCCCTCCCACCACCATAAGTCCAGCCTGGCTAGAAGGTGGCCTCCTCAATCTCCACATCCCCTGCTGCTAGGAGAATCAGCTAGAGACATTCCCATATCCTTCCTGTACTACACCCAAGAAAAACACAGGAAATAAATAACTCCATTGCAACAAAACCAAAATAAGAGAAACTTACAAACACATCACAACCACCAACATGAAGCCTTTGATCACACTATGCATGGTAAAGCAACAGTTTTCCCACTGAAAGTTCAGAGGCAAAGAGAAGATAGGTTTCAGGCAACCTTCTAAATTGTAGTTTACATTATGAACTTTCAGGTACTCAGTGCCACTGAGAATGTACTAGACATAGGCCATAATGCAACTTCATTTATAAAGTAGACAATACACTTAGGTGATGATGTGCTAATAATTGATTGAGATAGCAATAGAAGGTTTCTTTTATTTTTTTCTGATGCAAATAGGCACTTTATGAAGGTGACCATTTAATTGTGATGTTTTTAATTTGTTAACCAATATTTTCCTCCTTTTCTATTTCTTCCTTTCCTCTATTCCTATGGGGTTTTTTAAACATTTAATTCTTAAAACTTGGTCAGAAGATATCAGGTATTTAGATGATTAAAGACAGAGAGAGATTAAAGGGGTGTCTCCACAGTTCAAGTGCTTCCTGCTGTTGCAGAGGACTTGGTCTCTTTCCTGTACTTGCACACTTGTTTACAATCATATCTTGCCCCGGTTCTGAAGTTCTGATTTCATGCTATGCTGTTCATGGGGACTGTATGCGTGTATGCAGTTCAAATACTCAAAAACATAAAATAACCTAAATCTAAAATATTTTAAAGATACAGTGAGACATATGCTTAGGAGTTTAAAAAATTTAGTCCAGAGGAGGGACAAAGGACAGAAGAGATGAGGGAGGGGGCTACTGCTGGGATACAAAGTGAATAAACTGTAGTAGTAATAAAAGAACATTAGGAGGGAAGTGAACATTTTTACAATGTAGCAGATATCCTGGTGTTGTGAATTTGATAAAGCAAGATTATAAAATACGATGTAATAAATATTGAGATGGTTTGGAAAAAAATTAGTCAGTTTTAACTAGGTTTTCCATCAGCAACGATTACCACTCTCATAATGCATTCATAGGCAACATACAATGTGTCTAGACCTTGAGTAAATTCACTGTAACATTATTTAAATTCTAATTTGCTGGATTTATCTGAATTTTCATTTAACACCTGTAAAGTAAATGTGTCTGCATTTTCAATATTATCCAGGTGCGTAGTACAGTCTTGTTTCTTTTCTCCTTTTAGTTAGGAAGCGATTTTTCCCCATTGTATAACCATATTGGTTTCCTCATCTTTTTCTAAATAATTCCAGCATTGTAAAATACTTTAAAATAATAAGGAAAAAATTCTGAATTGTTATTTATGCTCTCTTATCTCTCAGCTTATCCTTCATTTCATTTTATTGAAGACTAATAACATGCTTTCTTTGAATTAACTTATGCTCTCTGTGCACTCTTTCACACAGTTATGGCATACGTGTGCATACACACATGTAGGTGTGTATATAAATATGTATATGTATGTTTGTATGTACTTTGTGAATCATGTGCTGAAGTCTTTACTCACAAAGTTATAATATTCTGGGGTTGGGCCTTTTGGGAGTGAGTAGACAGATAAGGGGCACTTCCATAAATGAAATGATTCCTTTACATAGACTAGCTAATCTCGTGGCAGTAATCTTCTACACAGAAGTGTTCCAGTGGAGAGCAGCGGGTTTGTGTTCAGAAAGCTTAAACTTACCTTTAATTTGTAGTACTTAAGTTATTGGTGGTTGAGAAAAATAATTTTGGTGAGCTATGAATTGAAATGTAAAACTATTCTGATTTCATTGTTCAGCATTTTGATGTAGATGATCAAGATATCAAGATTTTTTTAAAGCTTGTTTATGAATCTTTTGTACCAAGAAAGTCATAGACAATCTCCAACATTAGGTGTTAATAAATTAAAAATGAGTGTGTTGCTAACTATTACTGATGAATTTGTTTCATTTTTATCTTAATGTTTCTGAAATCAACTTATGGACAGATAGCAAGCTACAAGCTATATCCATGAGATCTGAGTAATGACAAATATCAGAATAAGTAAAAATATCATATGCAAAGAAACAAAGAAGTAAAAGTATCTGAAATTCACAAAGATGGGAATCTTGAAAAATGTGGACAAAAAAAGAACAGTGAAGAAAAAGGAGTCATGTTGAACATGATGACTTTGGCAATTTTTCTGCCAAATATAAATATGGATACAATCTCAACTTAAAAAAGTGGTTAATCCTTTGCCAACTTTTACATATATAAGGGGTTCATATCTAGAAAGTACATACATAAACACACATACATACAAACAGAAAGAGAGAGGGAGTGAGAGAAAGACTATAAAAATAAAAAGCTAAATAAGTAATCTGAGCAGAAAATGGGCCAATGACCTGAAAGGTATTGAAAAGTGTAAACATATGGACAATAAATAGTGCCCAAAGAGTTCAATATTCTTAACTGTAAGAAAAATATAAATGTATTCTTCTGAACAGCAAAAGAGATAGGAAAATAGGTACTCTTTCTGTTACACTACGAGTGGGAATGAAAACATATAAAACAACTATCAAATTTCTGTGGAGGTTTCTCAAAAAAAAAATAGAAGAACCATATGATTAACGTCTGCCACCACGGATATTTACGAGAATGATGTCGTGTGTGCATAACCATGTTCAAAACTGCAGTATTCACAATAGCTGAAAACGTACCAAGCTTGAATGTCTGTCCCCGGTCGAATGGAGAGAAAATGTGGGACACATACAAAACTGTACTTTACTCAGCCATAAGGGAAAATGAAATAATGACATTTTCAGGAACACAAATTCATCTGGAGATCATTATATTAAGTTCAGTCAGGCACAAATAGAAAGATAACCCACATTTTCTCTCAAGCACAAAGTTTAGATGTAGGTCCTGCCCCTCTCCGAGACTATTCAGTTCCCTTCAGGTTAAACAACTGAGCATCTGTCATAGGTATAATGTCTAATCCCAACGATGGCCAGAGATGCAGCAGCCACACATCCATATATCTGAACATATCACATGTGCACATACACAATGCAAATTAATGTAAATGAAGGAATGCACAAATATGGATCAAGGCTTAAATTGATACATGGATACATATTTCAATATTTAAGTTTTTGTTAATCCATAACATTTTTCACTTCAAAAACTTCTATCTTGAAAGTATAATATGCAGTTAATAAGGCAGCTGTCTAATATACATATACACTGAGAGAAGAGAAATTTTGGAGAGAATATGAAAATAAGAAGAGGTCCATGAGGAATCCTTAGGAAATAATTAAGATGTAGAAGGAAAAAATACTGACAATACATGCTCTGGGGAAGCTCAGTAACCGACACTGGGGGAGAAAAACAATCAGCAAGAAAGGAGATGGGATGTGGGGAAGAGCTAGGAACACAGCTGGAATCATGTGACATCAAGTGCAGAAATCTCAGTTACGTCTGCAACATGGAAGCCGGGCACAAAGAATCTGTGAAAGGTATCATTGTGGCCTCAGTGTTACCTGGGTAAAGTCCAGCTTTTAGCCATCATTCTTTACTTTAAATTTGAATCTTTTTGTTGTTCCATTTAGTCTGGTGAGCTCAAAGTAACTTAAAAAAAAGAAAACAACAGATATTTAGAAATGGATTTCTGTAGTTTAATATCATCACTCATTTGCTTTCTTTTTAAAGAATTGCATAGTTGTCTTCCCTTATAAAGGTCTTAATTTCCTCAGACTGTTTGTTTTCGTGTTTGCGCAAAACCTAGGGTTTTGCAGACAAATGTTCTATTTTGAGCTCTGTTTCCAAGCACCTGAAGGTTTTCTATATAACTCCTTTTTACTTAGTTTTCTTAGGGATGACTTTCCTAAGAAAAGTCTGATGTGAACTTTATTTCCATATATAAGTAGTCTGTAATAGAGATTCTGTGAACATTTGTTTTTCTACCTAAAGACAGTTTACTTTCTTGGAGAACTCAATTGTCTGTATATGCTCAGAACAGTTTTTCGCATACATAAAATTTCCATACTTATATCTATTGAATGAATGAATGAATGAATGAATGAATGAATGAATGAATGAATGAATGTAAGCCAGAAAGATGTTTCTCCCGGTAAACGTGCTAGCTGATAAGTCTGTGCTCTATCCCTACAGTCAACATAGAGGAGATGAAGAATTCCTGAAAATTGTCCTCTGACCTCTACCTGTATGCCATAAGACATGTACACACACACACACACACACAGATGCACATACATACACACGCATACAGACACACAAAATGTACACACCACACTCAATAACTGCTAAAAATAAATGAATAATCACACACAAATATAAATAGAGTTGCAAATTGAGACATAAGTACATAATTAAATATTTATCTTAAATTTATGTGTTACTTCATTGTATTTTCAAATTCCAAATTCTTATGTTTAAAGTGATATTATTCAGTTATCAGTGCAGCTGGTGTTATGATTTTCTACATCTTGCGATAATGTGACTGAAGACTGAAAATGGTTCCCAAAGGTTAAGATTGTGTTTAGTGTCCTGACTAAGACATGGATTAACATTTCTCAATCCTGACTTTGGTGGCTTTTTTCATTTACTGCTCAATTGTCAGTTTCAATGATTTATAGCAGAGACCCAGAAGGTTTTACTGCTTCTCTTTGCTATGTGTCCTTTCTCCTCCTTTTTTCCAGAGGTATACTGAGCTTCTTCTGAGCCTCCTCCCACGACAGCATCCCAGCATGCTGAGAAAGAGGCCCTGCCGAATCTCATCATCATCCAGTTGGCACCCTTTCAAACGATCCACTCAATGCACAGATAGCACTGGGGTAAAATGAGTTCCTCTTAATTGATTTTCCAAACCAATATGGCACAGGTACTCCCTCTTTGTGCCATCTCCTCCCTCTGCTCAGAGGCATTCTGCGCTTGTTCATCATTTTAATTAGACATTACACCTGGCACAAATGCTGAGTTGATTAACCTTAAAGGAGCTGGATAGGGTCTCTGATAGTTAACATGGGGCCCTTGACATATTATAACTCATGTTAACATGTGCTGTTGCACAAACGCACAGCTCCTTCAGCCCATTTTCCAAAGCTACAGTTCAGGGTAATAAATAGCATCTACAGAGAGCTCTTTGCGAAGCATGCTCTCATAATAATGCCATGGAATATAAGCTTTTAAGATGTATTGGCGTGGACTCTGCAGATAATACTTTTTAATGTTTATATAAATGTACCTTCTGTGTCATGGGGATTATAAGGGTTGGGTCTTTGGGGCAGAAGGTTAAAAAGAAAGAGATGCTGTTTAGAGTTGAATGGCATGAGGCTCCATCCTGTTAACTATTATCTTTGAGTACTCTCTTGACATTCCTGTTCTCAAACTTCTTGAGTGAGAAATAGAGCCATAGAATGGGACAGCATTCTTTCTCATTGCCCCAGTATCTGGAATGACCGGCTATCGATGTACATCTCAGCTATGGTGACAATTCTGGAAAATTCTATTTCTAGAATGCTGTTTAAATAGATATTCTGCTTTAATAATCTCCTTTGTAGGTGAGATCATATAACACAGAAGAGCTAGAGAGTGCAGATTCAAGAGGTGAAGGTATAAAGATCAGCTGTCCTGTACCCATCCCATGATTGTCGCCTCAATGTTCTTCACCCCTTCAAAGCTACAAGCAAAAGAAAACAAATGATGCTCTTGGGACTCCTTTTCTGCTGTTGGGTTGACTTGTCTACCTTAATATGAGGGCTTTTGCCTTGTCTTGTTTTATCCTCTTTTATCATGTTTGTCTGTTGTTTCATGGAGGCCTGCTCATTTTTGAAGGGAAGTAGATATGGGAGAGAGGGGAGAGAAGGAGTAGCTGGGAGAAATGAAGAAAGGGGAAACTGGGATCAATGTATTAGATAAGAGTAGAATTTATTTTCAATTAAAAAATGAAAAAGAAAAGAGAACAAAATCTAAAGGCTTTATTCTTTCAGAAAGCTTTGTGTTATTTTTTTAGAAACTTTAAAAGTTTCCATTAATAAAACTATTAACATATATTTAAGGGTGTTGTTCAGTGTGTTTTAACACACTTCATGGAAAATAATAAAATTAATGTATTTATCACATTTATTACCTCATATATTTATAATTCATTGTGATGTGAACATAAAAATACTTTTAATGAATTTTTAATTTTTAGTGATAAGCTGTATATCACAGTAACCCTGCTGTGCAAGGGAACTTATCTCTCCTAACTTTAACTTTATACCTATTGGTCAAACTTTCTCTGTTCTTCTTCAAAGTTTTTCTCTCTGGCTTCCATAATCCCTTGATTTTTTTTTTTAAATAATAGAAATTCAACTTTGAATGTGGTGATGACTTGTTGCAGTTCTGATTTATACAGTCATGATAATTTACAACGTAGACTATTTTTCATATGTCTTCTTTTGAGAAATAACTGCTCATGTTTTCCACACATTTAAATTTAGTTATTTATTATTTTGCTGATGACTGGTTTAGTTTCAGATGCAAAATGATATTAAAAACTAAAGCAAAACAAACAATCAAAAATAAAGAAAAACACAGAAGAAATTTTCCAGATCATCAGCTTGAATAAGTATCCTTAGATAAAACCCACAAAACACAAGAAAAAAGTGGAAAAAAAAAGAAAAGGGTTACTACATTTATTTTTAAACTTTTCTGCATAGTAATAGAAGCAACAGAGGAGAGAGATTGGGAGAAAACATCTGTGAGTTATTTCTCTCACAAAACTTTTTTTTAATAAAAAAAAAAAGGTTTTATTTTTTTAGTGATTTCTGGCATTTGATTCACAGAAACAACTTTGATTTTGAACACTGGTAAATGGACCCTGCGGTCCATGACAACAGGAGCTAAGTAAACAGATTCTTGGTCTCTGTCATGCAGTGGCTGACATACAATAGGGATAAAGAAAGAGTGACCCCCAGCAGTTGAAAAAAGAATAGAAAGCTGCTCTTGTCTGGGTAGCATTTTTGTCTCTTAAACATTACTGTCTTTAATAAGAATGTACCAATTTGACTTTGGTCAACTTCTGAAATTATAAAGTTAGAACAATTTACTGAGGAGGAGAAAAGTCTGTTATCTATGCAAAGCAACTATTCGTGTAGCTGGACCTGTGTGGCAGAACTGTATTTGGGTTTGAGGATTTATGTGCCATCAGTCATGTTGCAAACTCTTTTGAACCCAATATTTCTTTTGTGTTAAGTTGTGAGGAATCAATTGATGTACATGACAAATACGGATCTATTATATATGATGTATATGAACTGCTCTCAAGCTTCTTTACTTTTTTCTTTCTTTGATGATGTTATATTTCAAATGACTTGATTACTGTTTACATTATACTGAGTGTGCAATATTCCAGACACAAAATATGTATATTAATTTAATAATAAATTTTATAACAAATTCACATATATATAATGTGTCTTGAATCTTGCACTGTTAAGTAAAGAGTGTTGCACATTCAGTTTTAAGTAAACATTAATCAATAGTCATTTGGCATATCATAGCAACAGACAAAGATAGAAAGAAGTAGAGAAGCTTGAGAGACGTCAGTTGAGTTTATAGATGAATAGAAGTTAGGAAAAGGTTAAATTTAAGGTATTTTTGTTTTGCCTTAAAATGTGGAAATGTTAGGCTCTCCACAAATTCTTCCAAATGAAAATTTGTGTTCTGTTACACTGATCTTATTTTTTTTATATTCTTGTGTGGAAATCAAAGGCAATACCTAAAAGATAGGCCTACAAGCACCTCGTTTTATCTCCCAAAACTAAAAGACTTCAAAGGTGGCCTACTTAAATAAAATCCCTGACCTGTAATCCTTGTCCATTTTTGTAAAAAGGCCGACCTTTCCCTGGCTTATGGCTCATGGCAAACAGAAACATCCAGACCCACAAGAGTTCCCTGACTGCTTATGGTATACTGAGCTAATCGGTTTCATCTTTGCGGTACACAGGACCTGGAATCTCTTAAAGAGAAATCACACCACTCCTGCTAAAGAAATGGTCACAATCCTTCAAATGATGTAGTACATATTCAGGACCTCAGCTCCCTAACCACATGCTCAGGATTTCTTGGCATCATCTCTTGCCATTGGGGAAGAGTGCCATTCATTGACTGCTGCATTCCTGAGTCCCTCGCTGAATATGTCATTAACATCCCTCCTTTGTGTGTATGCTAGTCTTTGCTAATTCCTTGGATGCATAAGGTCAGTACTGGGAAAGGTGAAAGAATTTATTTTGGAATCATTAAATGACGAATAAATTAACTGTAAACCAGTATTATCTCTTGCAAAATATTTTCACTTAAAGGAGAGCTGGTTTCATGTACTGACTCTACTTTCAGCTGCAGTCTGGGCAGGTATTGTAGACTATGAATTACAGAGTTAGCTTGTCGACAATTAGCATACAAAATCAGACCGTACTAGTTAGTAAGCACTTGTCCGTTAGCACCAAGCCTACCTTTCTCAGTGAGAGTAAACATTCACCTTCCTTACCACCTGGTTGTGCTAAGAGAAGGTCTCAGGTTAAGAGACTGAAATCAAAACAAGCCTATCTTCTTTCATCTGCTTGATTGAAGCAGCATTGTATTTCTGTTGCTACAACTGAATCCATTTCTGAGTCTCCTCACCATGCTCTAAAAACCAAAACCTTTTTTTTTTTTTTTTTTTTTTTTTTAATCAAGCACTATTCTTTTTAAGTGACCACTGGGGCTTTGTTCCTGATTGGACCACGACTGACAATGGCCAATTTTCATAGGGAACTGAGTAGAGTGTTCATCTGTAGGGTTTTCTCATTAATTAACACTGTTACATCTTACTATTATTGTCTTGCCTCATTTGGTAAAAATACACACAACATGAAATTTGGCCTTGCACATGGAACACAAAAGTATACCAGTGGTTTGGCATCCCTGTATAACCATCACCACAATACATGCCAAGATCCTATCGTTTTGCTAAAATAAAATGACTGTACCCCTAATAAATTCGCTACCAATTTACCCTCACTTTTGGCAACTACCGTTCTGCTCCCTTTATTTGGAAATTTGTTTGTCCCAGTACATTACATAATCATAAACTCAATATCTTTTTATATCTGTTAGAAAAATGCTTCCAAGGTTTATCAATTATTGTACATGCATTAGAATTATTACAATTTTAATTTTATTATTTTAATTGACATATTCAAACACAAATTGTTTATGTTGATCTTCTCTTCTCCCCATCCCGCCATTACTCAGTGTCTTCCAGTTTACTGTCTGTGCTCTTAATTCTGCTCTTCTTTCTCATGAGTTCTCTTGCCATTCTAATTTTCTTTCATAATCTCTAAAGCTGAGTGTCTTCTTAGGTTCACATATTGCTCATTATTTACTTATTTTTCTTTCATATGGATGGGTATTTGGGCTGGTTTTCTCTTATGGTTGTTATAAATAATAATGCTACGAACACAGGCATACCAAAACTTTTTGATTTTATATTTTTAATTCTTTGAGGATATGACTTGTCTTCATGATGCTGTGATGGAGGTACCATATTTGTAAGAAGAATCCCCCCTCCATCAGAAAATATTTTGGCCTTTGTGCCATAGATAAAGTGAACCTTGTTGAATGTTTCATCATTGAAATGAAGCAGATGCTGGTTGCATAATATTTTTTTATGCTTGCCAATGACAAAGTACCAAAAACTTGTTGTCTTCAATGAGAAAAAATATACTCATCTATATTTGTTCTTGAGGCTGAGATGTTCAGGATTAAGGCAGAGAAATATCCACTGGCAAGCAAGGACACATTCTCGCAGGCTGCAATTCTCTTGCTATGTCGTCACATGTTAGAAAGGACAAAAAAAAATCTCCCTGGGAAGTCTTTTTTATATAAAAACTAATCTCATCCATGATATAGTCACCTCCCAGAAATCCTTCCTATAAAGATCAAAATATCATCATATGGCAGAGTAGGTTTCAACAAATGAATCTAAAATGGGAAACATATACAGGAGCCTTCCACAGGGGCCTCTGAAGGATTCTACCCATCAGGGTATTGAGACTAATGGGCAAACTTTGTGCAGGGTGCAGGAAGGGTTATGGAAGAAGAGGAAGATAGAAAGACCTGGAAGGGACAGGAACTCCACAAGGAGACCATCAGAGCCAAAAAATTGGGCACAGGGGGGCCTGTAGAGACCAATACTTCAAATAAGGACCATGCATGGAGAACATCTAGACCCATGCTCAGAGAAAACCCATAGGCTGCTCAGTTTCCAACAGATCCTAGTAAGAGGAGCAGGGTCTGTCTCTGACGTGCAATGAGTGGCTGGCTCTTTGATCATGTCCCTTTGGAGGTAGCAGCCTTGCCAGGCCACAGAAGAAGATGATGCAGCCAGCCCTGATGAGACCTGATAGGCTAGGGTCAGATAGAAGGGGAGGAGTTCCTCTGCTATTAGTGGGCTAGGGAATAGGCATAGGGGGAGAAGAAGGAGGGTGGGTGGGACTGGGAGATGAGGGAGGGGGCTGCAGCTGGGATACAAAGTGAATAGGTTATAATAAACAAATAGATTAATTAATTTAAATAGCAAAATAAAATGGGAACATAAATGTCTAGTCCATGTTGTGCCTAGACAGGAAGTTCCTGAAATGTGTAGCAGAACAATACTATGTTATTTAACTAGCACAGACTGTGCTCAAAACAATTTCGTTTCTCACAAGGAATGCACAAGAGTTCCAAGCTCTGAATTCTCAACAACATTTGAAGATTTGTCATCTTTTGCATAATAGTCATTTTAATATTCAAGGAAGTATCTGGCTGTGGTTTCTTTGGTAACAGTATTATACATGTTCAAGCACCTTGAAAAGCACTAGTGTCCTACATTAGACTGTACATGGATGCTGTCAGGGTGACAATGGAAAGACTGAATAGAGGGAGAAGGGTGGGTTCATCAATAGTATTCTTTCTCTAATTTTGATACAACCAGAATTATTATGCTCTGTAGAATGACTTGAGCCCTCCATCCTTTTTTTCTTTTTCTTATTTTTTACTTTTTTTTCTTTTTCTTTTTTTTTTTTTGTTTTGTTTTGTGTAACTGAGAAAAGCTAGCCTTAGGAAAAAAATTCTTAGTAAATTTGGAAGGAGAGTATAATAATAGCAGAAAAAAATGAGACAAAAATTATTTTCTTGCAGTCCAGCTTACTATGTTCCTTAAACTTATTTGGCTAACCTTAGTTTTGTCTGGTAAGTTATTAAGCACAAACTTAATTAACCAGGGACTTTTGTCACCATCTTCTTCTCATCTCTACAGACTACTCACTACCCTATAATATGAGATAGATAAGTTTGATATGTTAAGTATGTATAGGATATATCATTACATAGCAACAGGGAAGTGGCCTGGGCTGCACTGATCCTCTGGATTAATTTTAGAATTAAAACCCATCTCAATCTTCTGATTTCTCCTTCCATTTCTTTCTTCAGAGACTTGAAATCTTTTTGTTGTTGTTGTTGTTTTTGTTTTTCATACAGGTCTTTCACTTGGTTAGAGGCACACCAAGGTACTTTATGTTATTTGTGGCTCTTGTGAAGGGTGTTGTTTCCTTGATTTCTTTTTCAACCCATTTGTACTTTTAATACAGGAGGGCTTCTGATTTTTTTTTTTTTTTAGTTAATTTTGGATCCAGTCACTTTACTGAAGGTGTTAATCAGATGAAGGAGTTCTCTGATAGAATTTTTGGGGTCGCTCATATATACTATCATATCATTTGCAAACAGTGATACTTTGACTTCTTCCTTTCCGATTTGTATCCCCTTGATCTCCTTTAGTTGTCTTCTTGCTCTAGACAAGACATCAGGAACTATGTTGAAGAGATGTGGAGAGAGTGGGCAGCCTTGCCTTGTCCCTAATCTCAGTGGAATTAACCTAAATTTCTTCTTATTATCTGTTGGATGAAGCCTCTCAGATGACAGTTATGCTAAGTTCTTGTCTGCAAGGAAAGCAGTGTATCATTAATAGTGTCAGAGGTTGGGTATCAAGTTAGGCCAGTCACTGTTTGGCAGTTCCCTCAACCTCAGTTCCGTCTTTTATCCCTGCACAACTTGTAAACAGAACAATTTTGATGGAGTGTTTTTGGGTCAGTTGCTGTTCCTCTCCCTCCGCTAGAAGCCCTGCCTGGCCTGGACTATAGGACGTGGTCACTTCAGTATCACTATTTCCCACGGCCAGGAGTCTCTGCTGATGTCACCCCCATATCTTCCCAGCTGGCTAGGTTGGTGTCCTCTTCCTCCCTCACCACTCCATCTGTGTCTTTCCTGAAGCTGTGCTCAAAGAGGTCAACCTTCCCAAACTGAGGAGAACCAGGCTTAGGTCAAGGGAGTCTGAGTAGCTGTCCCCTGCTAGGATCTCCAAACCAGCTCAAGGTCCATTTGAATTGCTCTTCCAAATGTTCCTGTGTAGAAGACAGAGGTATCATCCCACAGAGTGAGGAGTGGAAACAGAGACTTAGAACCAAAATGATGAGAGGAAAGAATTCTCTGGCACATCACGCAAAAAAAAATTTAACAAACTTTTAGAATTGTTAAAATTTGTGATGTGTCAGAAAAACATCCTTTGTTTTCAAATGCCACGTTGACAATGCATACCCTTCAACTTGCTATCCTGTGTGACTTTGTGAAAGAACATGGGCTTCATTTAATACTATTGAGAAGAAAGTACATTTATTCTGCTTATTTGCTTTTGGGAATGCTATTTTTGCTTCTTGGATATTCAGGATTGTTTGTTTTTAAATTATCCTGATAATAAACTCAGTTTCATAATGTGTTCTAAAAACTCAATTAGTAATGGAAATGACATAAAAAAGTGAGAATGATTTTAATATACCATGTATGTCACGTCTGACTCATCATGTAGTCATTCTATGGATTAAGATCCAAAATTCTATCTCTAGTCCTTTCAGGAATATAAACGCTTTCTGTGCAAAGCACATTCTACCTATTTCACTGTTTCTCAAAATTCCTACTGCTGCAATCCTTTGTTACGGTCCCTCATGTTGTGGTGAATCAGACTATAAAATCATTTTCTCTGATACTTCATAACTGTAATTTTGATAATGTTATGAAATGGAAATGGAAAACGTATTTTCCAATTGTCTTGGGTGGCCCCTATGAAAGGGTAATTTGACCACCAAAGGGACCATGACCAACAGGCTGAGAATTTCTGACATACAGACTTTTGTTAATTATGATTATTGTTCCTAGGCCTAACTGGGAAGTTCTGGGGAAGGGCCAGTATGTGCTTGCTCCATACTATTAGTGCTCAGTGACTGCTGACTGTAACTATAGTGCAAAATGGTATGTGATGGGTGGAAGGATAGAAGAAAAAAGGTGCATTGTAGAAAAAAATGAGGAGGTTTAAGCTTTGTTCATGTGTGTTTAGTTTCTGAAAAATGCTAGGCAGGTACAGATTGACTCACACACAGATAAGCCTTCCATGGCTCTTCTGAGCTTAATCTCCCATTACCTGTCTCTAATGTTTTGCTTGGTCATTAACTCAGACTGTGGTGGAAATGAGAATTTTAATATATTTTATCAGATTGAATTCCTCACAGGCCCAGTGAACTGAATTTCCATTAGTGGTTCTTTCTGTTTTTAGGCCACAATATTGTATTTATCTTTTGATCATATGACATTGCAGAAAGAATCTAATGACTACCTTATAGAACTGGAAGACAGAAGAGCCCCTCTCTCTGGTTCTGTCACAGGTGGAAAATAGGACTTGTGGTGTCATGGCTGCTTAACTGTTAGGAGAAATGTCAGATTGAAGGTCTCTTATATAAAATGGACACATGTTCCTAAAGTCCTAGTGGCACATATTATGGATCAAACTGTTTCTAAAGTCAACCCTGCATCTCATTCATTAGCATATACAATAAAGCATACATTGTATATAATTAAATTACCAGAAAGCTCACCTGAAGATTTGCCTTCTTTAACTGACAAAGGAAGACTGTGGGTTTTCATTTTCCTCAATCATTCTTTCAGGTTATGTTTTTAATTTTTCTTTCTGGAAATAGAATATATCTTTTCATTTTGGAAAAGATTATTTCCTATAGCTTTGTGAATTTGGTATCACCTTTTTCACAGCAGGTGTAAATGAGATTGCTTTTCAAAGTCCAGTGTCTATATTATAGGTGTGAAAGTTGCCTTGGATTTTTGCTAACTAGAGAGACACTGAAAGTTAGAAGCATCCTCATGGCACTCTCCATAGTCTTAGTTGAGACTGTATACAATGATTTATTTACAAGGTAAATATAGCAATGGAAGTAGAATAATTGGGCTTTTGTAAATCCATTTCAATATCTAGCTCCAATTATATCTGTATGTGGGAACCATTACTAAAATCCTCAGCAATGAGAACCAGTAAGTTCTTTTATTAACTGGTATGAATTGAGCCTCTCTCTCTTTCTCCCTTCTTGCCTGTTTGGCTTAGCTTTTTTTTTTTTTTTCATCATTGTTTTCTATTCATTTTATAAAATGCTATGTCTTGTTATGACTATTTTAAATATGAACACTGTGTATTTTGCTCATATTTACCACCCTTTTCTTGTTTTTCCTTTTTCTTCTTCCATGGATTCCTTTCCTCTTACCAAATAGTTTCTAGTTTGCTTTCTTGACTAGAACAATAACAAGATTTAGTATATGGGAGAAAGTCCACTGTATTTATTTGTCTTCCAAATCTGGCTTATTTCACTTAATACATGAGCCACAGTTCTATAGATGTTTTCCAATAAATGACATCGTTTCTAGCTTCACTTTTCCTCATGAATGAATAATAGTACTCTGTTATACTCTGACATTCCACATTTCTTTAACCCACTCATTTGATGACTGTGTGTATGAGTATCTAGGCTGATGTTAAAGCATACATATTTTGAGTTAGGCTGCAGCAAACATGGATATTCTGATATTTCTACTAACTTAGATACTTCATGTTCACTACGTTAGATTTAAAATATCTTTTATAACTTAAATGCTTGCTCCCCAGCTGGCTGTATTTTTTTGGAAGCTTCGTGACCCTTTAAAAGCTCGGTCCTTTAAAAGCTCGGTCTTTCTAGTAGAGTAAGTTACCAAGGGATGTGACATCCTTGGGTTCTGTCTAGTCCAGGCTTCTTTGTCAAAAGCCAGGTGGTCAGCCACTGGACACTTCAACTTAGATGTTTGTCCATCCATTCTTTGCTATAAGTGATAGAAATCATCTGAGATGAGCAGAAATAAAGAATTACTTCTGTGAAGTTTCTCTCAGGCTCATGTCATAGAGATACAAAGTAGCAAATTTTAGGCATATACATACAGGTAACAGTATTATGATACTTTTTATCAGATTTTGGGGAACCTCCAGGTTGATTTTGATAAAGGATGAGTTAATTCACACTGGATCAGCAACTTGTTTAATTAATTTTGTTCCTCACCAACATTTCCGGTAGCTTGTTTTCTTATTTATTTTCTAGTTGGTAGAAGTACAGCCACAGGACAATAACCTTCTCTTAGGTATTTTTAATTCTCCTGGTAATCCCTGCCTCTCTGTTCTGCTATGTATTATTTCTAGTCTTTTTAGAAAGGTAGTTTTTAAAAGTTATGACTTGGGATGGTAGTAATCAATACCCAAATTCAGAGGTTTCAAACAAAACCTACTTGTTTGTTTTTGATTCTGCAGGATGAATATTTCAAATGAGTTCATCAGAATTGATCTTCCAGTCTGTGTTTGTGTCCTTGGTGAAAAAGTTTACGTGTGATCTCTCTTGTTTTGAAATTGACTCATGATTATTTGGAGTGATAGTGGGGGATGAGCCACATAAATTTATCATCCACCGTGTTAATGCATGCTCATTTGTGTGCCAATTACAAGACTCAACAATTGCAGTCTTCATTCCATGTTGAAATGCAGAGCTGGCCAAACATTGTTTCTGCTGTAACCACATATGTTAGGATTGTGTAACAGAGTTACATGGCAGGTTCACAAATCACGCCATGCGACTAGTTCCATGTGGGAGGTTTATTAAGGGACAGGAGGAAGGAAAGGCAGTAGGAAAGTGGTAGGGAAGGGGAAAGGGAAGTGTGAGGAAGGTCACAGAGACTGTCTCTGGGCAGGGCAGGAGAGGAAGAGAGAGAGAGAGGAGGAGCTTGGAGTTCTCTTATAAGGTGACCCAGACCATGTACAGGTGGGGCAGGTGGTCCATAGGTGGCTTCACAGGTGCCTGATACCCAGTTTGTCAGGTCCCTTGGGGCTGGCTGTAGAGATGCCTGCTTACGGATCCCAACATTCCTTCCTTTCTGTTTTATTAACATGAGGAGCTAGGAAGGAGTGATGGTGGGGAAGGCATAGGGGCAAACTTTGCTCTTCAAGCTACTTCCTGCTGATTAGGGATGTTGTCATTCTCAGGGTACAGCTGGTCCCCACCATCAGGGTCAATTGGAAGGTCATTGTCATCCAGTTCTGTGGGCAGAGGTTAATAATCCTGTAAGAGTAACTGATTAGTGGTTTGGTTAGAGAATATTTGCATTTGTTGTTGGAGGAATGTAGAGAGGAAGTTAATTAAGCAGGATGCAAAAAGTAAAAGCAGAAAGATGAGCAGAAGAGCTGTGAGGAAGGGCAGAATCCATTTCCATAAGTTCTTGAAGGCTCCAGAGCTAGAGCCCTTGAGCTGTTCCCTTTACTTTTATAGATCTGTCTGGAGTTGTTGGATTTTGTCTTTTACTATACTGGATTAGTTGACATAAAAACCTCATCCTCCTGGAGGAAGATGAAAAGGCCACCTTCTTTAGCTGTGAGGAGATCCAATCCGCATCAGTTTTGAAGTACTACTGCTGTCAATGAGTCGATCTGTCTTTGGAGGGTTAGTGTTGTCTAAGCCACTTGCTGGAGATCCTGGATGAACAGGGAAGAAAGCTGATAATACAAAGTTAGTGAAGTGGCTGGTCCTACTGTCCCAGTCTGGACAGCTGCCATGATTCCTGCAACAGTGAAGAGAAGCAAGATTTGAATTGTCCTATTATCTTGCTGGGCAGCTATTGAGTCTACAACGGGGATTGGAAGGGGCTCCTTTCCATTTATCACCCCCAGCTCAGGAAAGAGGAGCACAAGCGTGCAAACTCCTGACTAACCAGCAGGCAGACAATTTTAGACCTGAGTTCCACAAAAAATCAAGGTATTATTAGCAGTAGGGTATTGGGGTTGAGATGAGGTATGAAGGATTATAGTTTTATTACACTCTAAGGAACTTAGCATTCCTACAGAGTGTTTCCCAGATGCCTTGAAATAGCTTGCCACACCAAAGAGGGTGAGATGAAAAAGGTAGGGGGTTGTGGCAACATCAGAGTCAGGGCAGTTAGTAAATGATGAAGGTTGCTTGACAGAATGATGGGAGAAGCTGTCAGTGGTAGTTCTGAGTTGGTCCTAGGTAGGACACACAGCCAACAAGCTTTAAAATGGCCTGGTTGGGTCACATTAAGAAGCTTGTAGGCCGAGGTCAGAGTCTGAAGTAGGGGACAAAATGACAGTTTTGTATTATTGGGGGGGAGGGGGTGTCAGAGAGGTAATGACCTTAGAGCACACAGGCAGAGTTAAACAGCTCCTGAGTGGTGAGTGAGGATTGAAATAATTAAAGCAAGTCACATCAGTACAAGAAAGAAGTTCATGGAACTGCCAAACTTGTTTTCTAAAACTACTTCCCTATAGCAGATATGGTCCAAGGTCATGTTTTCTAAAACTATTTCCCTATAGCAATATGGTCCAAGATTACACAAACAAGTTTTAAGGAACTTGGAGAAACTTCCTCTTTTCTTTCTCAAGGTAAAGTCCAGGGTGAAAATATGTTTTTGATAAATAACAAAGCAGCTTGACAAACAAGCAGCTCTTCACACTTAGAGGCTGGTAAAGGAATCAACTAGTCACAATTGGTAGGTAGGGTAGCTAGGAGGAGAGACGATGCTGGTGAGCTTAGAATCAGGCGAACGGGTGGAGTAAAAGAGATAGAGGCTCCCACTTTGGCTAAAAAGTCCCTTCCCAATAAGGGAACTGGACAGGTTGGCATCACTAAAGAGGAATGAGTCAAGGGAACACCCCTGAAAATACAATTAAGTGGTGGAGTCCAGCAAGGCTGGCAAGGCTGTCCCCCTACCCCGACAATAGGGAAACTAGAAGGAGAGGTTGGTCGCCAGCACTCCTTCAGGACTAAGTAAGTAGCTCTAGTATCCACAAGGAAAGGGCTACCCGACATCATAATAATTACCCATGGCTCCCTGCTAGTGATGGCAGTGGTCAGGTCAAGGGAACCCGGGTACCTTCAGTTGTCTGAAGCCAGGCCTAGGATATCAGCCGGAGGGTGATCTGGAAGTGATGCCCCCATATCATGGGAGAAACGGTGGCAGTCAACATCCCCATATCCCTTTTGGTGGCATTTTGGGCAAGACCCCAGTGCCTTGCAGGGGTTAACACAAAATTGGGCCCACTGACCTTTTGACCACATTTGAAACAGAGACCCATGGTCCTTGTGCCTTAGGAGGCAAGGGAGCCTGGATAGTGGCTGAGGCTGGTCGGATGGCCTTGGCCAGCAGTTGGTATTTTTGCTTGTGGGCTTTTTTATCTCTCCAATGGTAACCTGTAAAGGCCAGTGCTAAGACTTCTGTCTATGGAGTCAGAGGTCCTCTCTTCAAGCATTTAAGCTAAGCCCTAATGTCAGGGTAACTCTGGGAGAAAAAAATAGGTCATCAGAAGTTGCCGGCCCTCTGTACTTTCAGGGTCTAGATTAGTATGTTGTAAGAGGGCCTTTGTAAGGAACTCTAGGAATTGAAATGGGTTTTCATTCTTGTCCTGGAAGACCTCTTGGAGATTTTCAAAATTAACTGGCTTACGGGAAGCCTTGCGGAGACCAGCCAGGAGGCAGGTCGTGAACTGATCTCTGGCTAAAATGCCTTCTGGAGTATTACAATCCCATTGTGGATCCTGGTTGGACACCACCTGAGCCGCAACCAGGTGTGCTGCATTTGTTTGGTGAACCTCATCTGCATGTGTTCTAGCCTGTTCCCAAACTCGCCTGTGTTCCTCAGTAATAGGTTATTGGTAAGAATTTTATATCATGGAAAGTAAGACTAAAAGATTGAGTGAGATATTGAAATTCTTTAATGAACGTACAAGGATTAGAAGCATAGGATCCTAGTCTCTTCTACTTGAGAAAGTTCTGTTAATGAGAAGGGAACATGCACCCTAACTAAGCTATCTACAGCAACCACCTCCTGCAAGGGAAGAATTCAGGCTGGTTTATGTTGAGTAAAAGGAGGCTTTGCTATAGAACAAGAGCAGGTAGTAGGGGAGCTAATAGCTGTTGGTGGGGTGAAAGTGGGTGCCAAAGTAGGACAACTAGGACATCCTGTTGCTGGGGAGGGGAGTGAGGGTTCTGGAGAAGGTGAAGAGGAAGAGGAGGAAGCAGAGGAGGGGGAAGATGGGAAGATGCCAAATGTTGGGAAAAAGCCAAGGGTTGTGAAAGACGAGGTGGAGGTTCATCTTCAGGGTCAAAGGTAGAGAACTCCTGAGGTTGAGACATTGTAGCTAGAAGTTGTTGGGTAGGAGAACAGGAAGAACACACAGAAGATTTAGAGCAGAGAAGAGAGAAAGCTTTAACATACGATACCTCCCTCCGTTTACCATATCGCTGACAGTAAAAAGATTCCTTAAAGTACTGGGATTTAATGTGTCGTTAATCAGCCAATTTGAACTATTATCTAAGGAATATGTAGGGCAAGTTTTATTACAGAGGCGTATAAGCTAAGAGGCCTTTAACTCAGGCTCCATGCTTAGGGTTTTAAAATTCTCCAGAAGGCATCCCAATGGGGACACCTGAGGAAGGGATGAATGGGCAGTTCCCATTGGGAGGGTAGGAGTCAGTGAGCTGTCAAGGTGTCCCAAGAGCAAGGTTTGACCCAGTAGAGTGGTCCTACCTGATCCAGCAACTCATCAGCATTGGCCAGAGACGAGGGGCATGGCTGCTTGTAGGAGACACAGTTTACCTAGCACTAGGATTTTTTGTAGGCGAGTGTGAGGGGGAAAACCTGTGCACCTAGAGGGGAAAAAATCTGTCCCAAGGGAAAAAGGAAGCCCTAAATGGAGGTAGGCAAAAAGGGTCAACCATAGCCATGAAGACTGTGGTTGAGGATACCTCCACCTCAAAGGGTAGTGGGAAGTTGCCAGATGCTCCACAGTCAATTTCCCTTACCCAAAGAACGATTTATGCCAACTGATGAGGGAAACTCACCAATCTAGCCGCTGTTGAATGCAGCAGATAGCAATCTAGTTGCCAGAAAGTGGCTCGTGGGTGGATTTGGAATGAAATAGTTTTCCAGTGGCTTCCGTGGTGTGCTGGCAACCACCACAAGGCGAGGCCCCTGGAGATATCTACTCCCAGCCAGCGCAACGCTAGGATTGTGCAACAGAGTTACACGGTGCGTTCACAAACCACACTGGTGCCATGTGGGAGGTTTACTAACGGAAGGGAGGAAGGAAAGGGAAGGGGAAGGAAGGGATAGAGCAGGGGGAAGAGGTCACAGAGACTGTCTCTGGGTAGGGCAGGAGAAGAAGAGAGAGAGAGGAGGAGCTTTGCGTTCTCTTATAAGCTGACCCAGAGCATGCATAAGTGGTTCCAGGTGGTCCATAGGTGGCTTCACAGGTCCCTGATACCCGGTTTGTCAGGTCCCTTGGGGCTGGCCATAGAGATGCCTGCTTACAGATCCCAACAACATGGTCAAAGCAGGTTACAGAGTAGAGTTGAGCAAGAAAGCTCACTGAAAGAAAGAGGTGAAAGGAGGAGAGTAGGCATTATTTTCTTATGAGAAGGGATAGACATATTATACTTTTTTTTTTCATTTTTGTTTTAAAAATCTATCTTGTTTGGCTTTCAATGGAATGGCTTTCATTGTGACATTTCCACACATAATTATTCTGCTAGCTGTTTCTTACCTTTCCCCTTTTCAGATGTACCCTTTCCCCTTCCAAATTTCCCATGGATCCTTTTACATATATATATTATCCTTTGTTGCACCCTCACAAACACAAACACACGCACAGAGAGCAAAGTTATTTTAAAGCTTGGATACTGCAGAAAGTGAACTAGTAGTCTTCATTGTCAAATATCTTTCACTGGGTCTTTCGTCTCTCTTTGTAATATAGCTCAGCTCAGCTGTGGGCTATGAAAATATACTTGTCTTTTCATACCTTTTTTGGTCTTACATCTGAACAATACTGTTGTTTTTCTTTATAAACATAGTTGTTACTCTTGAAACACTTGGCAGATGAATAAATGGATTCTTATCTATAAAATCTTAACAGTGATGCTATTATTATACAAATTGCCTTCTGTTCCAAACATCTGTCTTCCCTGTGAGATCAAGATAGGTCAAATATTTCTCATGTGTCCATTTTGAGTCTCTGATACCACTGTCTGAAGGTAGGCTCAGACAGTGATATAGACATGAATCTGGTTTTGAGTAGGGATTATCTTGTTTAAAAAAAAAAAGGCCTGTAGAGATGGGGATATTCTGTTCACTGATAAATCACACTGTGTTGTAGTTCATAACCACAAGAAGTGCAAACCTCACTGCAGAGAGTTAATTATAATCAAATTAGCTTGTTGTGTCTTCACCTAAATAAAATCAAATATTTGTTTTATGGGCCTATGAACATACACAATCATTCTTGCAACTCAACATGCAACAGAGGTAGCATGGACATAAAAGAGCTTGTGCATTTTTATGTGTCACCAGGGAGATAAAGAGATAACAAACAAACAAACAAATGATCTACAGAAACGAATTGAAGTGGTTTGGTGCAAACTAATCTATTTGTGACTGGATATAAGACAAAATTCAGCAGTCTATGCCAAAGAGTGGACAAAATAAATATTTTAATTCCAGTTGCAAAATTTATCAGATACAAGAAATCGGACTAAATGCTCAGACAAAAATTTGCAACAGTAAAATTTCTATTATTTTCATACATAACTATATATTTATATATGAATGCATAATTTTACAATCTTTATTCTTGTATGCTTTTAAGTGAGGTCACTGCTTTGACTGTTAGCCAACCTGAAGGAAAAATGTATGAGATTCCTAATCTGCAGTGAGGAAAGAGGAATATGGTAATTAGAAAGAGTGGCAACTTAAAGGGGAAAGTGGATAAGTGGAACTCCTGGGGAAAAAGTTTGAAGTTCAGATATGGGCATTTTTAATGATGATACTGCCTAGAACCTCATATGTTCTACACAGTGCTTGATGTCAAGAAGATTCAGTTTATCCACCCTTCATTTTTTTTAACCCCTTTAATTAAATTTTATGCTACTATGATATCCCTTTTATAGCGGACAACCAACACAGAACCTTGGGACTCAAATGTGTTATAGTTCCTAAGTGCTGTCTGCCATGAGAGTCTGAATTGAGGATGTGGTTCTCAGTAAAATTTTATCAGGACATAAAGAGATTTCTACAAGTAGAATTTTGTACATGGTAAGCAGATCATTGGAGGCGCTTTCTTAGGTAAAGATTATTGTATTTGTTATGGGTGATAGTGTAGTTCAATAAGAATAGATCGGTGCAAAAAGAAAATAAACCTGAATTCTCCAGGTTTCTGGTTAATTTTGTGGTGGTTTGTACAAACTCTCCCTATGATATCATGATGGGCCTCAGCAAAATCTTAACATGGGGAGTTGTCTGATCTTGAATTTTTAGTTCTCAATACTGTAAGTTAATAATCTTTTCTTTATATACTTCCCTACTTCTGGAATTTTCTTATAGCAGCATAAAATGAACTAATACACAGTGCAAATGTGAATAGTGACATAATTTTTATTATTCATATGAGGGTTTGCACCAATTATAATAAGTGTAATGATAATAATTAAAATCATCACTTTGCCAAAGATATCAAAGATTTTCTATTCATGATTTTTTTTGTTTTGTTTTATTATTTTTAATTATTTTTTTTATTTTTTAAACTTAATTATTTTTATTCGCTTTGTATCCCAGATGTAGCCCTCTCCCTCATTCCCTCCCAATCCCACTCTCCCTCCCTCATCTCTTCCCAAGTCCACCAATAGGGAAGGTTCACCTCCCCCTTCATCCGACCCTAGCTTATCAGGTCTCATCAGAAGTGGCTGCATTGTCTTCCTCTGTAGCCTGGCAAGGCTGCATCCCTCAGGGGGAGGTGATCAAACAGCTGGCCACTGAGTTTATGTCAGAGAGAGCCCCTGCACCCCTTAATGAACTCAACTCTCCAATAAAAAGACACAGACTAAAAGAATTGTTGCAGACACAAGATTCAAGTACGTTTTTTTAAGTAAAAAATAATTTTTTGTTACCATATCTTAACTCTCCCTCTAATTTATTCTCTGCTGTTACGACAGTCTTTTCAAAATGTCTATTTTAACATTTCTAGCCACTTAAAAATATCTAGTAGCTTCAAATTAATTTTCTATAGCTTAATAGTTTATTTTCATAGCAAGCATTTAGAATCTTTGATTACTTCCTATTTCCAAATTATTCATGATATTTCTCACCTCTCTAAGTTGGAAAACTTGATCTTTCTCTTGTCTATTGGGAAAATATCTAAGCTTAAACTTTTGCACTTGAAAATTCTATTAATGTGCTCATTTATTAATCCAACTATGTATTTGCCCTTTATTTTAACTCTTCTACTATTAAAGTAATGTTCTTTGTGCACCAATCACGTACCACTGACCACATTCCCTAACAGGGATATGACGACCAAACAGAGGGGCAGTCAATGCTGTTGGAGAACAGCCCCCATACCTACCTTAACTGATAGTGCTAAGCACTTCAAACCTCTCTACTGCTGTAAATTTCGAGCTTCATAAAATAATGATTACATTTTACCATATAATTAGATGTGTTTTGAAAGTATATTTCTCAAGTTCCAGACACCTTATGAATCCAAAAGACAAGATCATAGCTGATTGATCCCTTGAGACTTTTTACTCTCAAGAACAGAAAATTGTGTACATAAGGAGCTATATAAATATCCATTCGAGTTTTAATATGTGAAAGAGGATCATGAAACTTATTTCATGTTCAATAGAGAGGTAGCAGAAAAAGACCAGGCATTTCATTGTACATCCTGAGTTCAAATCCTGGCTTTTTTCTTATACTACTTCTATGATTTTTACTATAATATTGAGACAAGAAGTCCTATAACTTTTCATCTACCCAGTAAAGATCAATCATACATCATCCTAATTATATAAACATAGCTTATTCAAATTAACACATTTCTCACCATAACATCAGCCACAATACACATGAAATAAGCGTGTGTATTGTTTATTAACGGAGCTATTGATATATTGTTCCCAGACATTTTTTTTTTTAAATAACAGCTTCTAAATACCAAGTATGTGGGTATGGAAGAGGAAAATCCAGAATTTGGATTTTCACACTAAACAGATTGTTCTCCTTTTTATTAAATCTGGCTTTGCATAGCAACTTCTTAAGGCTGAGAGTCCTCACACCCCTCCTTTGGCCCATTCTCTTTTCTGTAACCCAGTTTTAAAAGGCTCATCTTAAATGCCATGAGACAGTAAGAGGAGTGATGGAAGTAGGTCTCATTAGCAGAGCGGTCCAATTATGTCCAGCTTTTCCCGTACCTTAAAAGAGGCAGTGCCCATTTCATGGGCTGTACAGAGATAGAAGGGTTCTGAGGGTTACAACGAAGGTATTTATGTTCAGGGTCATTGAAAGAGGCTTTAAATGGAAAATATCAAAAGAATGAAGGTCTGTGGCAGCTTTCCCTTCACAGTATCCTGCTAAATGATGACTTTGTGTAATTAAAATGAACAAAGTATGTGTCGACATTACATCTTCGCAATCACAGCACTTTCTTTCTCCTTTTGTTTAACTGCTTTGTTCATCTGAAACTGGTATTAAAAAAATAACAGAAATAGAAGTTGAATGTATTCCTGCAGGGCTGTATTTTTAGTAGCTCATCACTTTGTAAAAGTGGCTTAGAGGTTGCAGAGTCTAATTATGAACCTAAGAAGTTGGGATTGAGGAGAAAGGGGGCATTGGAGTAAGAGCAGTTGAGAATAAAGCAGGGCAGGCTTGAGTGGGTGAACACTCCAACTGTACTCCCCGTGGGTTGCCTGCTGAGCAAGAGAATAAAGAACATTAGAAAGCAGGGTGAGTCCTTGGCTTAAATGTCACCAGCAGAGGTTTTTGATGTGCAAAATTTCTAACTGGTTTTAAGAAGAAAGTATCATCTGCTCTAATATACTCACCAAATTAATAACCCATGGAAAAAGCCTGTAGATTTAGGGTGATTCAAGCACAGGAACAGCAGACACAATAAGCAGCCTGACTAATAGAGCAGACAGATGCAGAGGAACCAAGAATGAGATGCAGGGAAGATATGAGGGGTGAAATTTTTATAACCTTACTGACGGTCAAGAGAATTAAATGATAGTTGAATGCAATTTATTTTTGCCAATGATTTATTATTAGTGCACACATATGTTTATAGCACTATCATAGCTGCCAAGTTGTTTCCTGTCTTCATTTACAGTATTTTATTCCTCAAAGATGACACACAAAAAGTATTCTAGCAGTTATATTTGGCCACTTATCATATTAGACCTTTGTGCAAAGGTAAACTGAGGCAAGACTGTAATAAGCTGGGGCACAGGGATAGTTTGAATTAAGAACTGGGACAGAAATAAAGTAGGTCAGGTAGGAGAGAGGTAAGAAAAAAAGAGTGTATTGATCTAAGTCTAAGTGGACAAAAATAGGCACTGGGAAATGTGCGAGGGATGCAGGAAAATGGACCAAGTTGCAACTAGATATAAAGGTGAAGAGAACCTGATGTTGAATTGCTGAGGGGAGCTTTTCCCAGAGCAGCCACTAAAATCTGATTAATTTAGCCAGTATGTGTGTTCTTTTAAATGCTAGATGACAAAGCTTTTTTACTTAAAGGCAATACTGGCATATCCAGTTCCCTCTAGTTTATTATAAAGTAAATAGATGACTTCTTATGATAAATAATATGTAGACTACAAAATTATTATTTCTCATATAGTTTACTTCAAGAACAAGAATGAGTGAATGATTCCCAAACTAAATGGACAATGAGGGATAATATATTACTTTTATTGTTGCTTTCTGCATGTATCACTTAAATATTCTTGTGTCATAAATCACTTTAAAGAAACTAAGAGCCTTTAATGACCAACTTTCATTTAATATTGTTTATAAGCTTATAGATGATTTGAGAGACTATGTGGATCCTTGACAGCCTGGCTATTTTAGTTGTTTGTTTTATGTGCGTGTTTTAAGCCTGTAGCTTGGGAAGAGAGGGCAGATCTAAGAATTCACATAAATGTATGAGCATGCATAGCATTAAGATGGGTGTGCTTTTACTATTATTTAACTTGGAAAGAGACATACAGGTTGGTCACATCACAATGACAAAGAACTAACAGAGTGACAGCATGAATTCTTTGTTTTTTGGTGTTTAGGTTCAGATTTGGAACAAAATCAATTCTCTATTTCATGATTATGAACTCAGATTAAAAGGGGAAATAAAAGACTCATCCTCTTGATTGAAAATCTTGCCAAATCATTCAGCATATGTATGGAGGAAAAAGTGATCGCTGTCTTTCGGATAACTATGTACTACTTGACTCTCAAGTGCTTATAAACATCACTCCAGCAAAGCATCTGTAGGTGGCACAATAAGTTAGGCTGAGTTAAATTAAAGAATCAACCGCACTATGAAATATACAAATATGTATTTATGTATATATTCAAATGTGCAGTATGTTATCAAGTCTCACTGAGGCAGAATAGGCAAGGCTATGTGCACAGCATTTAAAACTGATAGATTAAATCGTTTTCTTTATTATGGCTTCTGCTGATTCATACTTATATTCTCCAATTCTGACTTTTAATCTAAAACATTAGCCACATAAGAACCTGGCAAGTGGATTTGTCAGAAAAAACTATATAATCTATATGTCAATATATTTTTCAGCATTGAGCTTTTATCAGAGAAAGTATTCCATACATATTTGTTATTGTTATTTTCCTTAAAAATTATTTCATTAGAATACAAAACTGAAGTTCTTATGAGAAAGATGTATTTGTGTCATTGAAACAGTTGTATACTGGTGATTTGGGTATTTATCATATAGCAGAAAACTTTTTTAGATATTTCTAAGCTAAATTTTATCAATGTCTGTGATCAACATGGAACATAAACCAATAAGGGCTGCAATCGTTTTTCATCTTATGAAGCTGAAAAGATCCTAGATATGGCAAAATTAACTGACTTGTGGCTTCCAATGACATTTTCTCAGTCTATCCTGTAGGTTAAGGAAAATATAGAGGAGAATGAGGGTATTTTCATAGCATATTAGAGACTTGAAATCAAAGTCCCTCTGTTCCTGGACTTTTTTTTTTTTTTTTTTTTACCTCATGAGATATGATTTAATTGTGACAGTGAATGAGCAAGCACGATGAGGTAGCTCAGATTCCATCTCCCTGAAAGACTAATGATATCACAAAGAGGAAGGAAGAGACGGCACCAGTAAGGGCTCAGCTGCAATGCCTTCATACTTGTGTTCATGTAGTCCATGACTCCAAGATAAACACACATGTCCTATTTAAATAAGTGCAATTCAATTATCCCCCCCCCCAAAAAAAAAATAGAATCAGAGACTCTGTAATGTTAACTTGTTAAAAACAATAAATAAATCAATTGAATGGCAGGAACAAATTCCTAAAAACATTGAGTCTTAACTTCATTTTTGTACATAAAAATAAGGAAAAACCAAAGTTTCAGATTGGTGGGCCATGTTCTCTTGGTGTTCTCCAGCCACTCTGACTCCTGAAGAATTTCCTCCCTCTTTTCTGCAGTGTTTGATAATATCTGAGGACAGGGACCATATAGACACCTTCAATTTAAACTTTCTGTCTGCATAGTGTTGGTTTATGGGTCTCTGTCTGCGGCAGGAGGAAGCCTCTCTGATAATGACTGGACAAAACAACTAAATATGTGCAGAGCAGCCTAGAATTAGAACAATTTCATTATTTTCTTCATTTGATTTGATTTTACTTTGGTTTTGCCAGCTCCGTTTGATTTTGCCTTAGGTCTCTGGACTATCCAGTCTCCAGTTCCTTGGCCATCCAAGCAGTGTAGAGCATGAGTTTCCTCTCAGAGTGTCCACAAACTGTGTGCCACAATTGCCCCAGTACGTCTTTGAGGCAGAACAGATTGTAGATGGAGGGCTCGGTGGCTGTGTTGATGTCCAGCTTTCTCTTCCAGTAGTTTGCAGAGTACCTTGTCACTCCAAATGAGTAGAACATGGGAGTGGGTGAAGGGTTTATGCAGACACATGCTCAGCTGCTCTATTTTCAGTGAGTTGTCAGCTCACAGAGACTAAAACAGCAAGCACAGGGCCTGCATGGGTCTTCACCAGGTACTCTGTGTATATGTTATGGCTATTAGCATGGCGACTTTTAGGCGACTCCTGACCTAAGACCAGATGTATGTCTGTTGCCTACACTTGAGACTATTTTCCTCCTATTGGTTCGCCTTTCCCAGCCTTTTATCTCAGTGCTTGGGAGTCAGAGGTAGTCAGATCTCTGAGTTTGACGTCATGCTAGTCTACACAGATAGTTTCAGGACAGCTAGGTGTAAAAAGAAAACCCTATCTAAAGCAACACCCCCCTCCCACCACCACCACAAGAATAAAAGAAAGAAAAAGAATTACAGGCAACTTGTGAGCGCTGAAATAGGGAGAAATAATCTTCCCCAGGAAAGAACATACTAACTGATTTTTTAATATATGTATGCTTGTGTGTGTAAATGCACGCGTGCTCATGCATTTTATAGTATGTATGTATCAGAAATTTCTGTCCATACACTCAAAGTATTTGCTTTTAGAGTCTATATCTAACTTAACAGATCTACTCATTTTAGGTAATAAATAACCTTAATCTCTTTAATCTTCATATTCATTTATTGGTAGAGATGAACTGGTTGAATGGTTTTTATTTCTTTATTCATGTATATTTTATTCTCTTGTCATCTAAGTTTTCTGTTCTTCTTAATTCTTCCCATTTGAGGAGACTAAATATATATGAGAATTTTATGTGATCCACATAAACCTACTCCAAAGCACATATTCTTACTTTTCAAAGTGCTGCCTGTGGGTGTTGGTACTAATAAGGGTTTTTTTCATGATACAGTCCTTCTGAATTATAATGCCTACAAGATTAATATATATCCATTTCAACAATATTTTCAGAAATATTGCTTATGATAATATGTTTATGATAAAGTCTCAAATGCACTATTAGGTACTGCAGGATTAAGAGTTATGAAGATGTAAATAAGCCATTACACACATGTGCACAATCCTGCCAGCATGTTTGTCTGGCCATTCTTTATGGCTAGAGGGTCAATCGCTTTAATAAGAATGCTGAGATAAAAAAGAAAAATATATTTATACCTCAAATATCTCATTCTTTTTCACTTGCATAGTGTCTAAATAGTAGGAAAACATTTTTACTTAATATTTAACAGGCAGCTGTTGTCACTCAAGAACCAAAGGAAATGAAAGCACCAAAAAAAAAAATCAAGATAAAAAAAGAAGAATGATAAAGCATTCTTTAGAAGTGATTAAGAAGTAGAAGAGAAATACAAAGAGGAGAAATACAAAGAGGAGAAAGAGCAGAAGAATTTAGAAGGAAAGGCCAAAGTAATCAATTCTAGATTAGAAGAGATGGCAAAAGGATGGACATTTGATCAACAAAAGGAATGATAGAAACCTGAAAGTCAGGATTTGAGACTATCCTATGAGGAAAGATCTCTTTATGGAACTAAAATTGTCAACTGTATGTTGAACTCTCATCTCCATGTCTGCAAGACAACAACATTTAACATGATCTTCCTAAGATGTTTGAGTTTTAGAATTCTATACATGAGTTTGACTCTCATAGAGCACTGAGATGAATTTTAAGCCCTGAAGCAAAGGGTTTGGCTTCTTCCTACTTCTATAAGAGAGGGAGAAAGAACGAGTTCTTTTCCATGGAGTTGAAGTGTCTGTATTTTAAACACAGACCATATAACATAATGTTCTTCTATAAAAGAAATGGTCAAATTCAAGTATAAAAGTACTTAGATATCTTACAAATTAAGAAAAAATGAATAGATGTTACAGTCTTACTCATCTAGTTGTTCTAAGTAAGAAATATATTCTTCCTTAAAGTTTGAGATGTGGACCAGGCTGGCTTCAAACTCACAGAGATCTACCTACCTCTCCCTGCAAAGTGCTAGTATTACAGGCATGAAATGCATTCTTACCTGGCAACAGAGAAAGAGTATCCAGACAGTCCTGATGAGACTTGATAAGCTATAGTCAGATGGCAGTGGAGGAGATCTCCCCCTTTCAGTGGACTAGGGGAAAGGGATGGAGGGAAGATAGAGGGAGGGTCAGACTGGTAGGAGTTGAGGGAGAGGGCTTCAATTGAAATATATAATGAATAAATTGTGAAAAAAGTTTGAAATGAAGAGTTATTATTTACAAATTAGTGAAGAGGAAGTTTCTGGTTTCTTGAAGACTCTGTTTTGTCATATGATGTTTTGCTACAAGCTGGGCCTGTGTCTTGCTGGATGTTGTCTTATGAGAAGGCACATGATGTTCTGGTGTGAGCTCTCTCTTACAAGGGGCATGACTTTCATCAGCTGGAAATATCTATGGGTAGATCTTGAAGAGCAGAGATACACAGAGGCCTATGTACAATGAGAAATCACTTTTTTGGATTGACATTGCTGCACAGATCTCCATGCTATAAAACTTGACTTCACAGAGAGAAATGTTCCAGAGAACTTCTCTAGGTAATCCAACTGAGTCTGTGGCTTTCATGGATTTAGTGTTGCTGCTTGGTGTTGGCCTTTGGACTGCCCTGCTGGTATCTTTTTTTTTTTTTTTTCCCTGCTGGTATCTTGAGGACTGAGTTTGGTAATCACCTAAAGACCTATCTATCCTAGTCAGCAAAAGGCAGATAAAAGAAGTCTACATCCCATTTCCCTACTAATCTTTTAAGTAAGGTCAAGAGGTTGGAAGAGAGGTAAAGGTGTTTAAGAGATCTGAATATTGATCACCTTACCCCAATACTCACCTAGAAAGACAAAGGGGATCAACATTGGAATTAGGAGAAAACAAGTAACAACACAGGAGCCTACCACAGAGGGCATGTGAAAGACTCTACCTAGCAGTGTATCAAAGCAGATGCTGAGACTAATAACCAAACCTTCTGCAGAACAAGGAGTCATATGAAAGAAGGGAGAGTTAGTATGACCTAGAAGGGATAAGAGCCCCACAAGGAAAAATATATCAGGACACAGGGGTCTTTTGTGAGACTGTATCTCCAACCAAGGACCATGTATGGACATAATGTATAACCCCTGCTCGGACATAGTCCATGGCAGCTCAGTATCCAAGTGGGTTCCCTAATAAGAGGGACAAGAATTATTTCTTACCTTAACTCAATGACTGGCTCATTGAGCTTCCCCCTCCCCCCCACGAGGGAGGAGCAGCCTGGCTATGCCACAGATAAGGACATTGCAGCCAGTCCTGAAGAACTAGGGTCAGATGGAAGGGGAGGAGGACCTCCCTTATTAGTGGACTCAGAAGGAGGCAGGGAGGAGATGAGGGAGGGAGGGGAGTTGGGAGGGAAATAGGGAGGGGGCTATGGCTGGGATACAAGTGAATTACCTGTGATTAAAATAAAAAAAGAAAAAAAAATGCAAAAAAAAAAAAAAAGAAAGAAAAGCAAAAGAAAATCTGAATAGAGTAGGTTTGGTGAAAAATCTAAGCCTACAAGTTGGAAGTCAATCCAAGGCTGTTAGTAAAGCATACTTTAAGGAGACTACTTCATCTGCAAATGAATATGTATTTTTATAAAAAAATTATGCAAAATTCTAGGAAAATGGAATTGAAACAGCTTTTGATTTTTAAGGGATTTCCTAGAGGTGTTGCTGTACATTAGCAATTGTAAGGTATTCATTGTTAAATGGTAATAAGCCTGTATCCATTCTTTAGCAGAATTTATCATGAGTACCTTTTAATTTGTCAGTGTTGCTATTCCCAAGGAGAACTTGCTTTGAGAAATTTGATATGACTTTAGGGAAGCTTCTTATCTTTTAGTATCATTTTCTTTCTTCTGTACAAATGAAAGGGTTGGGTTAGAAATCACTAATGTTCTTTACAGGTATAAAATGGTACAGTTAAATAAAGCCTGAAAAATATCATTAGTTTCATTTGAAATCATGATGCGTATGTGCATGAAACAGAACAAAATAATAAGTCTGCCAATTTGTGTGGTGCAGAAGATCAATGTTACAGAAGATCAGAAACTCAGAATTTCAATGGGCTCACGCTGTTAGAACAGAAAGGGATTCTAAGGAAAAGAAGGGCAAGAGGAGGGGTATATCAAGAAAAGTTTTAGTACAAAAATATCGTTCGTGTCAAGAAATAGAACCCTATGTGAACCAAGTAAGAAAGTAAATATGTTTAGATTGGACAATTGTCAGCTATGTTCTGAGTAGCATTTAAATTTCAGCACAGTGAGAGGTAGGAGCTGAAACACCGTCAGAGTGCTTGTTCCAGTCCGTGTATACCTGCTTTGCCCACTCTTTTACACATCACTTTTGCTATCTAGCAGGAAATGCCACCGTGTTTTATATTACTTTTCTTGTGTCTATTGTTTCAATGAAATACCATGACCACAACAAGTTGGGGAGGAAAGGGTTTATTTCGCTTATACTTTCGTATCACTGTTTCTCATTGAAGAAAGTCAGGTTAGTTGGAGCTAATGAAGAGGCCATGGAGCAGTATTGCTGACTGGCTTTCTCTCTATATCAATCACTGTTTTTAAAATGCCATACACTCTTGCCTAAAGCCAAATCTTATGAAGATATTTTCCCCATAACTTAGGCTCCTTCCTCTGATGACTCTAGCTTGTGCCAAGTTGACATAAAATTAACCAATACAGATGACTTAAATATCTTTTATTTATAGGTAAGATTCCTCCAAGAACAGCCCAGATCTCAGGTTGAGCCTTTGACCAGACCATTTGACAGTCTTGCAACATGTATTTTATAAATGAAGGTTGTGGCTGAGATTTTAGAAAGCCCTTCATGGCATAGCAATGAGATGAAGTACATAATGTTCCAAGAGAGTGAGGTAGAACGGTTCTTCCCTGACTTCACATTTTCATCTCTAGAAAAACGACTCTACCTGCCTCTCTTTACTATGCATGAAACTCTAACCGTAGTGCAAGTTCAAGAGAAGATAGTGTAGATCCTTCCTTCTGTGGAAAAAAACAAAAACAAAAACAGAAAACAAAACTGTGTGGCCATCTTAATGTGGTCAAAAATGAGTTCCACAGCTTCCTTATACTGTCAGTTAAATTAATACAGTATATATATATATATAAAAGAATATCTGGCCTGAAACATGTACTTTAATAAAGTACAATCAGAAGAAAAGAACAATAACTCTAATTATTATCAGCTTTAAAGAGAGTGTCTGAGAAAGCTCATAGCTTGATACTGAGCCATCATGTATAGGTTTCTCAAATTGAACTGATTGTTTGTCTATCAAAGCCAAAAACATAAGAAAGAAAAACCTTGATGGGTCAAAAATGACAGAAGTGAAGCTTGCCCCAAAGCAACATACAGAATGAAAGCATCTTGCTTATGGGGAGATAGGACATGTCTTCCCCCATTGAACATAATTAAAAGAGAAAGGAGGAAAAAACATGAATAGAACTTCTCTTCCCTCTCATACATGCTGCAGTGACATATCAAACAGATATGAACTGACCTTCCATCTCTAAGACACCCTGAGTAGAAGTACAGTCAATAAGACAGCATGCTCATTCATGTGCAAGGCCTCTACCCCTATCAAAGGACACAGATGAAAACTGACAACTCTCCTTTCACTAACTACCTCTTTCCTCCTCACTTTCGTACTGGTAGAAGATGCCTTTGGGTATAAAGGACTTGAAATTTGTAACCATGGCTGTTTGGTGAGATATTTTGTCTCAGGATTTAGCTAAAGAATTTTTGTATGTTCATTTACAGTCTCCTACTTAAAAAAAAAAGTTTAGAGAAGAAGTCATTGTGAAGAAGTTCAACCTCTTTGTTTAGATTTAGGTAGTCACAGAAATCTGGTAGAGTGTTTTTATTATTATTATTATTATTATTATTATTATTATATTTAAGTGATACAATACTGTAGTAGTGCTCCCTTATAAATGAAGAGACCATTCAATGACTTCTAGTCAATATTAATCCAGAATCTATAATCATACTATATATATATGTATATATATGTATATATATATATATGAAAAATATATATGAATTAATGAAAATGTATATATGATTAAAATACTTTCTCTTCTTTATCTAAAAAATGATTTTAAGATTTCTGACAAATCTGACTTGCCAACATCTTTCACCTTTTGCCCTCTGGTTATTAATCACAAGTATGCAATTTTATGTAAGAAATGGGAGTTAGTAAGAGCTGGAGAGGACAGGAACTCCACAAGAAGAGCAACAGAACAAGAAAATTTGAACACAGGGAACTTCCCAGAGACTCATACTCCAACCAAGAACTATTCGTGGAGATAACCTAGAACCCCTACACAGATGTAGCCCATGGCAGTTCAATGTCCAAGTGGGTTACCTAGTAATGGGAAGAGGGACTGCCTCTGACAAAATCTGATTGGCCTGTTCGTTGATCACCTCCCCCTGAGGGGGGAGCAGCCTTACCCTGCCACGGTAGAGGACAATGCAGCCACTTTTGATGAGAACTGATAGACTAATATCAGAAAGGAGAGAAGAACCTCCCCTATCAGTGGACTTGGGGAGGGGCCTGCATGCAGAAAGGGGAGGGAGGGTGGATCGGGAGGGGAGGGGGGAGGGGCTTATGGGGGGATACAAAATGAATAAAGTGTAATTAATAAAAAATTTAAAAAGAATGGAAGATTTGATCTGTCTGCAATGAGTACTGTGTGATAAGCTGGTGAACAGCATATTCTAGACAGAAACTCTGGACAGATGAGTCAGCATCCCAGGTATTCATCACACTGAAGAAGGCTACAGTCTGTTTCTGAAATTCGTCTTTTATACTTAATGCTTTTTATTATTCATCTGATGATTTTACATAACGCATCTTGAGCATACTTGTCCCCCAAATACCCTTTAGTGTCTTCCAAATGTGTAGTCACCAACACACATCTCCTGACATTGTGTTCTCCTTTTTAAGCATAATAAGCTATCTGTTCTAATTTGTGTTCATATTCTTTTGGGTATGGGCTCATTTGCTGAAGAATGCTGACTGACTTGATAACTCTGACCATACCTAGCAGGAGTTCAGGACTGAATCTTGTATGCAAAAGGCACAGTTTTCTCCAGTCCTCAGTAACTGCTGGTTTTTCCAATCCTTTAATCCACCCTTCTGTGATGATCCCTGAAACTGGGGAGGAGGTATTGCTGAACACATCACAGTCATTCTCTGTACTTCAACAAATTATAATTTTCTTCATTAATTACTATCCACTTCCCAAAGAAACTTCTTCGGTTAAGTCTGTGAACTTCATTAAACTACATATATACAAATTTGCACAGATATAAAAATGTAGAGATCAGTATGACACTATGTCTATTTATTTACCATGCAAAGATAACACAAAGATATCAAAGCTATATCCCCTTTTGTATGAGATTGTACAACTTTTAAAATGTGATTGTGAGGCTGGAGAGAAAGCCCAGGGGCTAAAAGCCACTGTGTACTGTTCTTGCAGAGGAACCAGGTCTAATATCCTTTCATTCATGTCAAAATCTTATAACTTCCCGTAACTCTATTTCTAAAGCCTTCTGATGACTCTACCTTTACAAACACCTTTTTATACTCATGTGCATATACCACCAATTGATAAAAACACATAATTAGAAATAAACACATCTTTTAAAATATTTGAATGAGTCTTTTCTTTTAAGTAGATGGTCATAAATAATTTTTGTAATCTTGTTTTCCCCATAACTGAGTATCACTTAACCAAATTCCATGACATCCATGTGTTTAAATGCTCTGTGACCATGAATTAATGTTGTGGAAGTATATTCAATGACATGGAAATTGTTCACAGAAAGTTTGATATGTTCATCAATTAGCTTCAAGTTTCAGTTACCTTGTGCTTTCTGTAGAACTTTCCTACTGGAAAGAAATATGAAATTATTTAAGAGAAATTTGGGGGTTAGAGACAAGGGTAAGTCAACAAAGTATTTGCCCATGTAAGCATGAGGACCTGAGTTCAACACCAAGGACCCAGGTAGAAAAGTCTCATGTGGTGGTGCATGCGCTTAATTCCAGCTCTTGAGAAGATAGATTCCCAGGGCTCACCGGCCAGACAGCATAGTTAAATTGATGGATTTATGCTAATGAGAAATCCCTGATTTCTGAAATGCCTGAAAATACCAAGGAGGAAAGCACCTGAAGAATGGTATCCAAGATTGGCCATAGGCATCCACATGTGAGCGTGTTTCTGTTGTGGAAAGTCACCTTTGAGGATATACCTTAATTGTAACGAAACCTTGCATCAAGATTAGATAGTATCTCAGAAAAAATAAGCAGATGTGGTTAGTGTTCCTTCTTGTAGAGTTTAGGCAAAGTACTACCACTGAGTGACAGTCCAGAAAGGACCACTGTTCACAAATAAAGGTTGATAAGAAAAGTCACAAATTTAATCAGAATATTTACAATGCTCACAAGAACATAGATGTCCTTTGGCTATAATCAAATGCCTTAAGAATTTGTAGGCAACATGAAACAGCATTCAACTTTCCAGACATATGGCATAGTATTTAGGACAAATTATTCCATAAGGCAATAAAGCCACTCATTGATAATTGGTGCCTTGTGTGAGAAAAAGATAATGTATACAATGTATACATTTCTTTAAAAAACAAAAAAATCCCACTTCTTTCCTAAGATTCCCTGCACTCTGTCCAAAGGTTGCCCATAAGTCTCAGCATCTACATTGATAGTCTGCAGGGCAGAGCTTTTTAGAGGTCCTCTGTGTCAGGCTCCTGACTTAAGATCTAGAGAGGACAGGAACTCCACAAGGAGGGCAACAGAATCAAAATCTGAGCACAGGGGTCTTTCCTGAGACTGATATTCCAACCAAGGACTATGCATGAAGATAACCTAAGACCCCTGCACAGATGTAGCCCATGGCAGTTCAGTGTCCAGTTCCATTGTAATAGGAACAGGGACTGTCTCTGACATGAACTGATTGGCCTGCTCTTTAATTACCCTTCCTTGAGGGGGAAGCAGCATTACCAGGCCACAGAAGAAGACAACACAGCCACTCCTGATGAGACCTAATTGACTAGGATCAGAAGGAAGCAAAAGAAGACCTCCCCTATCAGTGGACTTTGGGAGGGGCATGCATGCAGAGAGTGGAGGAAGGGAGGGATTGGGACTGGAGGAGGGAGGGAACCACAGGGGGGATACAAAGTGAATAAAGTGTAATTAATAAAGAAAAAATAAAATTAACCATAAAAAAACATAAAATCCAAACTTAGTAAAGGTAAGCATTATTCCAAAAATTCTCAGAGATGTTTGTTTACTGGTTAACTTTATAAGAAAAGGCCATAAGAGTTGACTGTAAACACAAATTAAAATTGGGTTAGGCTGAAATGTAGCATCTGCCACTCTGTTTTAGAAACAGCATTTCTAACAGAGAGCAGGAAGTCTACTACTCTCTATGTATGGACTTTTGCAAACTCAGGAAAACAGCTATGCTATGGGTTTGCTTTTCTATCTCCGTGTTGCTCATAGTTAAGGTAGCCCTTCTGCAGAAAGCCTATGTCCTAGTTAAATGTTTTTCTGGGGAGGTGTTACTATGCATGGCTGTGATGATATTATAGAACATCAGTTCCAGTGTTGACTTATGTGGCTCATCATGCGTGAGGGAGGAATCAGAGTGCACTTGAAACAAAACACAGCAGGGTCAAACCCCTCAAGTTTGAATAAAGACACTTTCTGTCATTCCTGGGATTTTAAAAATATTTTTTTCTGAAAATATAATCTTTTCTTATATAATACATGCCAAACATATTTTACCCACCCTCCTCTTCTCCCACTGTCCCTCCCTCTCCTCCAGATCTACTCCTCCTCAATTTCTTCTTTAAAAAAATGCTGTTCTCTAACAAAGGATATCCAAACAGGTTAGAAAAACATGTAGCAAGAAGGCAAAAGCCCTCATAATGAAGGATGGACAAGGCCTGAAGGATGCCCCATCCTACAACCATATCATTTATTTACCTATATTTATTGTGAGTTTATCCATAACAGCCAGAAACTAGAAACAAATTAGATAGTCCTCAACTAAGGAATAAATAGAGAAAATGTAATACATTTTAAAAGTGGAGTATTACATAGCTTTTATAAAAGGTGACATCAAGGAATTTGCATTCAAATGGTTGCCACTAGTGAAAACCATCTTGAGTGAATTAACCCAGTCTCAGGCAGACAAACATGGTATGTATTCAATTATAAGGGAATAAATATTAGCTGTAAAGTAAACGATAATTAATCTATGATCCACAGACCAGGAGGGGATGAGTAAGAATGGCTCTATGAGGAAACATAGATCTCCCTGGGAAGGAAAAATAGAATAGATTTGTGGGTGGTCTGAGGACAGCTGGGGAAAAAAGCAGGAGAGATTGTGTAGGGTCATAAAGGGAGAGAGTGTGAGGAGAGACAGCTAGAATTGGCAGGCATTTAGCGGGTGTATGGACACCTACTACAGTGGAAACTTTCTTGAATCTATAAAGGTTACCTATTAGGGTGCCTAGTAATGGAGCATATAAATTCTGAACTGTCTATCTTTTGTAGCCAGGCAAGGCTTTCAGTGGTGGTGGGTCTGGGTTGCATTCAGTTGAGCTGTTGGCTGAGTGGGTCTTGTGGAGATCCCTAAGCAACCTAGTTTGTCCTGAAAAATGGACAGTTGCTCTCTGAAAACTGATGTCATTGAGGTCCCAATGGTGAGGACAACATTACATTGTTCATTGAATGTGGTGATGTTGTGCTGGTGCCTGCATGGAGCCTTGATCCCTACATTCTAATCTCTTTGGAATGAGAAGATATTCTGCAGCCTATGGAAAAAAAAGAACAAGGACACCAACCCAGACACAAAATCCCCTACCTATAATCTGTCCTGCTTAGAAGCTCTGCTGAGGCAAAGGAGACACAAAATTTTTGTAAGTGGTCAACCAATGTTTGGTTTAACTTGAGGCTCAGTCATTGAAAGACCATCCTCCACACTGCCTAGATGGCCAGGAATTGAAGAATGGATAACCTGGAAACACCCCTGGATTTTTGAGTAGGTTCTTAGGATTTGATCTTAAGTCCTCATTCTTTTTTTTTTTTTTTATGAGGAAAATAATTTTATTTCTGAGTATTCTGAATGGCTACAAGTTGAAAATGAACAGTATAATATAATGGTGGTTGTCATTTATAGGAGGCTATTACAATTTATTTCTTTATAGGACAAAAAGGAAGCAAAATTCTATGATGAGAAAAACAAAATGAAAAGTTATTTATGTTTATTTATATTTGTTTATGTTTACACGTGGGCCTGCCTGAGATTCTGGGCATCATGTATGTGCAGGAGCCTCCAGGAACAAGAAGAGGTTATCAGATTCACTGGAACTAGAGTTACAGATGCTTTTGAGCAACCATGTGGGTGCTGGAAACTGAACCAAGGTTCCCTGCAAGAGCAGTAGTAAATGCTCCTAACTGCTGAACCATCTTTCCAGCCTAATATTTTCTTACTTTGAAATATAATATAGCCTGGGCTGCCTTTGAACATCCTATATAGACCTGAAATTGACCTTGGATTATTTTGTTTTGAAATTTTTCTTTATTACTGTTGTTATTATTATTATTAATTACAATTTATTCACTTTGTGTCCTGGCTGTAAACCCTTCCTGTTCCCCCCTATGCCCCTCCCCTAGTCCACTGATAGGGGAGGTCCTCCTCCCCTACTATCTGACCCTAGCCTAGTCACATCTCAGGATTGTCTAGAACCTATTTCTTTGTGGTTCTAGTAAAGCCACTCACCAGGGGGAGGTGACCAAAGAACCAGTCACTGAGTTCATGTCAGAGACAGTTCCTGTTCCCATTACTAGGGTACCTACTTGGAGACTGAGTTGTCATGGGCTACATCTGTGCAGGGTGTCTGGGTCCTTTCCATGCATGGTTTTAGGTTGATTCATCAGTCTCTGCAGGACCCCCTGGGCCCAGATATTTTGGCTCTTTTTTTTTATTATTTTATTTTTTTCTTATCAGTTACATTTTATTAACTCTACCCCAGCCATGTCCCAATCCCTCATTCCCTCCCAGTCCCTCCCTCCCTCCCTCATCTCCACCATGCCCCTTGCCAAGTCCACTGATAAGGGGGACCTCCTCCCCATTCCTCTGATCCTGTTTTATCAGGTATCTTCAGGACTGGCTGCAAAGCTCTCCTCTGTGGCCTAACAGGACTGCTCCTCCCTTGGGGGGTGGGGAGGCCAAAGAGCCAGTCATTGAGTTCCTGTTAGAAATAGTCCTTGTTCCCCTCACTATGGGAAACCAATTGGTTACTGAGCTACCACAGGCTACATCTAAGCAGAGATTCTAGGTTACATTCATACATGGTCCTTGGTTGCATGTCAGTCTCAGAAAAGACCCTGTGCCCAGATATCTTTGGTCCTTGTGGAGCTCCTATCCTTTCCTCATCAGACTAACCCCCCTTCTTCCTTATGATTCCCTGTACTCTGCCAAAGGTTTGGTCATGAGTCTTTGCTTTGGAAACACTGCTAGTAAGAGTCTTTCCAATGCGCTCAGTACACTCCTGTCAATGTTCAATGCGCAACCCATCTGTCTTTCAAAACGAGGATTGATAATCTTACCCCATGTCCGCTCTCTTGATTATCTTTTTTAGGTGTATAGATTTCATTATGTTTATTATATCTTATAGGCCTATATAAGTGAGTATATGCCGTGTTTTTCTTTCTCCTTCTGGGATATTTCACTCAGGATGATCTTTTCTAGATCCCACCATTTGCCTGCAAATTTTATGATTTCCTCCTTTTTAATTGCTGAGTAGTATTCCATTGTGTAAAAATACCACAATTGATTGTTGCTCTTAGAGCCTGTGCTGTTGGTATTCTGTTCAGGAAGTTGTCTCCTGTGCCAATGAGTTCTAGGCTGTTCCCCACTTTTTCTTCTAACAGATTTAGAGTATCTGGTTTTATGTTGAGGTCTTTGATCCACTTGGACTTTAGTTTTGTGCAGGGTGATAAATATGGATCTATTTTCATTTTTCTGCATGTGGACATCCAGTTGGACCAGCACCATTTGTTGAAGATGCTGTCTTTTTTCCATTGAATGGTTTTGGCTTCTTTGTCAAATATCGAGTATTCATAGGTGTGTGGGTTTATTTCTGGATCTTCTATGCGATTCCATTGATCCTCCTTTCTCTTTTTATGCCAATACCATGCAGTTTTTATTACTATTGCTCTGTAGTACAGCTTGAGATCGGGAATGGAGATACCTCCAGATGATCTGTTGTTGTACAGGATCGTTTTGGAGATTCTGGGTTTTTTGTTTCTCCATATGAAGCTGAGAATCTTTTTTTCAAGGTCTGTAAAGAATTGAGTTGGTATTTTGATGGGAATTGCATTGAATCTGTAGATTGCTTTTGGCAGGATGGCCATTTTCACAATGTTAATCCTACCAATCCATGAGCACGGGAGATCTTTCCATCTTCTGAGATCTTCTTCAATTTCTTTCTTCAGAGACTTGAAGTTTTTCTCAAACAGGTCTTTCACTTGCTTGGTTAGAGTCACCCCAAGGTACTTTATGTGGTTAGTGGCTATTTTGAAGGGTGTTGTTTCCCTAATTTCTTTTTCGGCCCTTTTGTCTTTGGTATACAGGAGGGCTTCTGATTGTTTTGAGTTGATTTTGTATCCTGCCACTTTGCTGAAGGTGTTTATCAGCTGGAGGAGTTCTCTGGTTGAATTTTTGGGGTCGCTCATATATACTATCATATCATCTGGGAATAGTGACACTTTGACCACTTCCTTTCCGATTTGTATCCCCTTGATCTCCTTTAGTTGTCTTATTGCTCTGGCTAGGACTTCAAGTACTATGTTGAAGAGGTAGGGAGAGAGTGGGCAGCCTTGTCTTGTCCCTGATTTCAGTGGGATTGATTTAAGTTTCTCTCCATTGAGTTTGATGTTGGCTATCGGCTTGCTGTATATTGCCTTTACTATGTTTAGGTATGTGCCTTGTATTCCTGATCTCTCCAAGACTTTAAACATGAATGGGTGTTGGACTTTGTCAAATGCTTTTTCAGCAACTAAGGAGATGATCATGTGGTTTTTCTCCTTCAGTTTGTTTATGTGCTGGATTACATTGATGGATTTCCGTATGTTGAACCACCCTTCCATGCCTAAGATGAAGCCTACTTGGTCGTGGTGGATGATATCTTTGATGTGTTCTTGGATTCGGTTTGCAAGTATTTTATTGAGTATTTTTGCGTCAATGTTCATAAGAGAGATAGGTCTGAAGTTCTCTTTTTTTGTTGGGTCTTTGTGTGGTTTAGGTATCAGGGTGACTGTTGCTTCATAGAATGAGTTTGGTAGTGTACCTTCTGTTTCTATTTTGTAGAATAGTTTGAGGAGAATTGGTGTGAGCACTTCTTTGAAGGTCTGGTAGAATTCCGCGCTGAAACCATCTGGCCCAGGGCTTTTTTTGGAGGGGAGACTGTGAATGACTGCTTCAATTTCCTTGGGGGATATAGGGCTATTCTGTCTTTCTACCTGATCTTGACTTAATGTTGGAAGATGGAATCTATCAAGAAAATTGTCCATTTCATTTAGATTTTCAAATTCTGTGGCATATAGGCTTTTGTAGTATGACCTAATGATTGTTTGAATTTCCTCTGTGTCTGTAGTTATGTCACCCTTTTCATCTCTGATTTTGTTGATTTGGATAGATTCTCTCTGCTTTTTAGTTAGTTTGGCTAAGGGTTTGTCTATCTTGTTGATTTTCTCAAAGAACCAGCTTTTTGTTTCATTGATTCTTTGAATAGTTTTATTTGTTTCTAATTGATTGATTTCAGCCCTGAGTTTGAATATTTCCAGCTTTCTGCTCCTCTTGGGTGTATCTGCTTCTTTTTTTTTCTAGGGTTTTCAGTTGGGCCATTAAGTTGTTTGTATGTGATGTTACAAATTTCTTCTTGCAAGCACTTAGTGCTATAAATTTTCCCCTGAGCACTGCTTTCAATGTGTCCCATAAATTTGGGTATGTTGTGCCTTCATTTTCATTGAATTCTAGGAAGTCTTTAATTTCTTTCTTTATTTCTTCCTTAACCCAGCTGTCGTTGAGTAACAGGTTGTTCAGTTTCCATGTGCGTGTAGGCTGTTTGTTATTTCTGTTGTTGTTAAGGTCCAGCTTACGTCCATGGTGGTCAGATAGAATACAAGGGATAATTTCAATCTTTTTGTATCTGTTGAGGCTTTCTTTATGACCAACTATATGGTCTATTTTGGAGAACGTTCCATGCGGTGCTGAAAAGAAGGTATATTCTTTTGAGTTTGGATGAAAAGATCTGTAGACGTCTATTAGGTCCATTTGATTTAGGGTCTCTGTAAGTGTTTTTATTTCCCTATTTGTTTTCTGTCTAGTTGGTCTGTCCTTTGGTGAGAGTGGAGTGTTGAAGTCTCCCACTATTAGGGTTTTAGGATCAATGTGTGATTTAAGCTTTAATATTGTTTCATTTACGAATGTAGGTGCTCTTGTATTTGGGGCATAGATATTCAAAATTGTGATGTCCTCTTGGTGGATTTTTCCTTTGATGAGAATATAGTGGCCGTCCTTATCTTTTTTGATTAACTTGAGTTGAAAGTCTATTTTATTAGATATTAGGATAGCTACTCCTGCTTGTTTTCTGGAACCATTTGCTTGAAAGACATTTTCCCAGCCCTTTACTCTGAGGTAGTGTTTATCTTTGTTGCATAGGTGTGTTTCTTGGATGCAACAGAATGATGGATCCTGTTTTCGCAACCGTTCTGTTAGTCTGTGTCTTTTAATTGGGGAGTTGAGCCTGTTGATGTTGATAGAAACTAGTGACCAACAATTGTTACTTACTTTAGGTGTGCTGTTGGTGGTGTCACTGAGTTTCATTGCTCGTCTTCTTTTGGTTTATTTGTTGTGTAGTTATATATTTCCTCTGTTTCCTTTGATGTAGTTGTTTTCTTTGGTTTGGAGTTTTCCTTCTAGTAACTTCTGTAGAGCTGGGTTACTATGTAGATATTGTTTAAATTTGGTTTTGTCTTGGAATATCTTGAATTCTCCGTCTATGTTGATTGAAAGTTTTGCTGGGTATAGTAGTCTGGGTTGGAATCTGTGGTCCCTTAAGGACTGTATGATTTCTGTCCAGGCCCTTCTGGCTTTCATAGTTTCTGTTGAGAAATCTGGTGTGATTCTGATAGGTCTACCTTCATATATTACTTGGCCTTTTTCCCTTGCTTCTTTTAGAATGTTTTCTTTGTTTTGTAGGTTCAGTGTTTTGACTATGATGTGACGTGAAGAATTTCTTTTCTGGTCTAGTCTACTTGGTGTTCTGTAGGCCTCTTGTATGTTTATGGCCATCTCCTTCTTTAAGTTGGGAAAGTTTTCTTCTATAATTTTTTTGAAAATATTTTCTGGACCTTTGAGCCTGATGTCTTCTTTTTCTTCTACTCCTATTATTCTTAGGTTTTGTCTTTTCATGGTGTCCTTGATTTCTTGGATGTTTTGTGTTTGGAACTGTTCTGATTTTATTTTTTCTTTGAGAGATGTGTCAATTTCCGCAAGTGTATCTTCGGCTCCTGAGATTCTTTCTTCCATCTCTTGTATTCTGTTGGTGATGCTTACCTTTGTAGTGCCTGATCTTTTCTCTATGTTCTCCAGCTCCTGGTTTTTCTCTATGTGTGTTTTCTTTATTGATTCTAATTCTGTTTTCATGTCTTGCACCATTTCCTTCATCTGTTTGAATGTGGACTCCTGCTTTTCATCGATAGCTTCTATTTTTTGTCTGTTTCCTCTCTATGTATCACTAATTGTGCCTCTACTTCTTTGGGTATAATTGCCTGTATTTCTATGAGAGCTTTGTTTATTTCTTCTTTATTTGCCTTCATTTGTGTGAACATTTCTTTGAGAGCTTTGTGCATTTCTTCTCTGTTTGCCTCAATTTTCGTGGTCATTTCTCTGAGAGCAGGATTTGTTTCCTCTTGGTTAGTCTTGATTTCTTTGATTATTTCTCTGAGGGCTTTGTTCATTTCATCTCTATGGGCCTCTAGTAGCTGGAGAAACATAGTTTTGAGGTCATTTTCTTGTATATCTAGTGAATTGAAGTGTCCATTGTTTTGTGGGGTTGCTGGTGAGGTCATTGTGTCCTGATTTTTGTTGGGAGTGTTCTTATGTCTGCCTCTAGCCATCTGGTTATCTATAATCCTCACTGGTTGTTCCTCGAGATTGTAGTTTGGGCTATCATCCTCTCTTTCTGTTTTCTGGACTGTTTTTTCAGGAAGATGAGAGAGGTTCACTGCTTTGGGGGTGTGCACTGTGTTTTCAGTTTTTCCTAAGTAAAGAATGTGACGCTGGCGCTATTCGCGTGCGCTTTTAGCGGGTGCAGTGTGCATGCGTGGATTGTCTGACTATTGCAGTGGCCTGCAAGCCACTATTACGCAGTTCTGACTGAGATCCAGGGATTGTTTGCCTTGATTACCCTGGTGGACCCACAAGGCAGAGGCTTCACTGTTGGGGTCGCTATCCCAAGAATCCCTCTGATGCCCACACTAGGAGTGTGGGTGCCAGGGATCTCGTCTGGTTGCTTCTGTGGAGAGGCCCTGGGTCTGGGGCAATCTCTCCCTAGAAGGCTCACTCACTCTCTTGCAGAACCAGTTGGAACGCACAGAGGTTCCCCTTGCTCACTACTCTCTGTTTTGGCCCTGCTGTAGAAGTGCACAGGTAGGCTATCAGTCAGCTCTGTGACACTGTGGCCGCAGAACTCGGTGTCCACCTTTCCTGTGTGCTGCCTCTTTGTCCTTTCCCTCTGCCAGGAGGGGTTATGTTGACTGGTCCCTGGGTGGCGCGGAAAAGAGTTAGGTTGAGTGTACTCAATCCCAGATCCCGGGCCCAGATCTCTCTGCCAGAAGCAGCCTAGCGGTAGAATCTATGTTTGCTGATCCCGAGAGAGTCCCGGGTAGGGTTGAGTGTCTTCAGATCCAGAGCTTGGGTTTCTTTGCTAGGAGCCGCTGGAGAGAGGGTGCTGTGTCCTTGGCAGGCTGCCTCTCTGTCCTTCCCCTCTGACCTTCTCCTCTACTAGGGCAAGCTTATGGAGGTGCTCTCAGGGGAGTGCCAGCAGGGGTTGGGGCTTCTCAGTTGGATCCTGAGCTCAGTTGGATCCTGAGCTGGCGGCATTTCTCTGCCGGGGGGGAAGGGGGGGGGGAGCGGTGATAGAACTTGCTGCTAGACCTTATTGTGCTGGACCCAGGAGAATCTCAGGACGTGTAGAATGACCACAATCCCAGATCCCGAGCTGTAGTTGTTTGCTAGGAGCAGCCGGCAGCACTGGAGTTCCAGCACTGTGAAGCCGCTGTGCGCCTCTTTATCCTTCTGCTCCACTGCAGCAGGATGATGGCGGCATTTGGGGGAGTGCCCGAAAGGATTGGGTTTTCTCAGCCCCGATCTCAGGTTGGGGTACAGACAATGTGGTCTGTGGCAGATTCTGCTGGATGCCTCCTGCCTCCTCCGAAGAGGGAGTAGGGATTTTGAGCTGGGCACGTAGTTGCAATCCGTGTGCGGCGGGAGCTCAGTTGTGATGGTGGCAGGTACCTGTGGTCAGAGAGACCTTCCAGGGAAAGACTGGGTGACCCGTGAGCAGTCTGGCCACTTTCCTTCCCCGTGGGGTTTTTTTGCAACTGGGTCTCCCAAGCCTTAGTCCCCCTTGTGCCCACCGATCAGCCTGGGAAATTGATCGTGATTAGCAGGCTTGCGGCACCAGCCCAGAGACCCAAAGCCAGCGTTAGCCGGGTTCTCTTCCGGGTTCTGGCTGGGCAGCCGAGAGTGGACCCGACCGCTTCCCACACCGTGGGAGCCTCCTCTCACCTGGGAAACACGATTGATCGCTGTAGTTTTAGGGCCCAGAGTTCAGTCTCCTGGTCGCTGCCCAGAGTGTGTTGTCCAGCTTCTTAGACAAGGTGTTCTCCCGGTGCCGCCATCTTGGCCGATATCAAGTCCTCATTCTTATACATCAAGGACTCTTACCCACTGAACCATGACCAAAGCTCTATGACATACCTTAATGCTGTCAATTGGAACAAAGTTCTATGAAGAAAATGTGAATTATTAATTTTAGTGCTTTTAATATGAACAAAATTGAAATTAATTAATTGATACTAATATAATTACTATTGCTACATTGTTTTCAATATTACTATTATTTATGCACAGTGTTTTGTTAAAAAGTAAATAAACTAGCTGTAGCCTAAGCATTTTCATGCATTATATTTTTAGATGTAGCTATTATCTTTTAAAACACAATAAAATTGGTGTTCAAGGAAGTTAAGAAAATTTTTGCAAATTCACCATGCAAAGTCTACTTGCATTTATAATTAGAAATTTGCATGAATCTGTCTTCATCGCTGTTACTTCCAGTGCAGTGTCCAGTTGTTCCCTTTTACAGCCTTCCATAGGAAAATTCACGTGAACTCTTAGAGCAAGAAGGAGGACCCTGGGTAAGATGATTATCCCTCAATCAGAAAGGCACATGGGATGGGCACTGGAAGAGAGAGGAAACAGGGAACAAGACAGAAGCCTACCACAGAGGGCCTCTGAAAGACTCTACCCAATAGGATATCAAAGCAGATGCTGAAACCCATAGCCAAACTTTGGGTGAAGTGCAGAGAATCTTACGAAATAAGAGGGAGATTGAAAGACCTGGAGGAGATAGGAGCTCCACAAGGAGAGCAACAGAACCAAATCTGGGCCCAGGGTCTTTTTGAGACTGACCAAACAAGAACCCTGCATGGAGATAACCTAGAACTCCTGCACAGATGTAGCCCATGGCAGTTCAGTGTCCAAGTGGGTACCCTAGTAAGGGGAACAGGGACTGTCTCTGACATGAACTGATTGGCCTGCTCTTTGATCACCTCCCCCTGATGCGGGAGCAGCCTTACCAGGCCACAGAGGAAGACCATCAGCCAAGCCTGATGAGACCTAAATCGACTAGCATCAGATGGAGGAGGAGGACCTCCCCTATCTGTAGACTTTGAAAAGTGCATGGGAGGAGATGAGGGTAGGATTGGGAGGGAAAGAAGGAAGAGGCCACAGCTAGGATACAAACTGAATAAACCGTAATTCATGTTAAAAAATAAGAATTAAAATTAAAAAAAAATAGATCATGTTTCTCTAAAGGAATGATTGTGGTTAAAATATATCCAAGAAGGAGTCATATGAAGTTACAATTTTTCCATTACCCAGAATAGCATTTGTTTTCTAGTAACCCAAAGTCTTGCTTTGATGTTCTACAACAAGAGACAGAGTGCAGGGATTCATATGAAAGAAGGGAAGTTAGTATGATATGGAAAGGATAGGAGCTCTACAAGGACCAAACATATCTGGGCACAGGGTCTTTTCTGAGACTGACACTCAACCAAGGACCATCTATGGATATAACCTAGAACTTCTGCTCGGATGTGGCCCGTGGTAGCTCAGTAACTAAGTAGTTTTCCAAAGTAAGGGGAACACGGACTATTTCTAACAGGATCTCAAGGGCAAGCTGTTTGACACACACCCCCCCCCCCGGGGAGGAGCAGTCTGTTAGGCCACAGAGGAGGACTTTGCAGCCAGCCCTGAAGATACCTGATAAAACAGGGTCAGATGAAAGGGGAGGAGGTCCTCCCCTATCAGTGGACTTGGAAAGTGGCAGGGAGGAGACCAGGGAGGGAGTGTGGGGTTGGGGAGGGAATGAGGGAGCGGGATACAGCTGGGTTATCTTTGTTAACACAGAGTTAACAAAATGTAACTAAAAAGAAAAAAAATAATAAAAAAATAAAAAAAATACATATTATCTGTCATATATTTTAAGTGAGGGTTATTTGGGGTGGGGAGTACAAAAAGCAACAGCCACCCTATAGTTCACAATAGAACAATTCTTACTCATCTTACAAAAGTTCCATCTTTGGTGCACTTTCAAATACCCATGAATATCCTGGTTGTTTCTCACAGCTGGTACTTCCTGGAAGACGACGTAAAGGACAGTAGAAGCGTAAATAGGCAAAGGGCACTGTTTAGCCTGTGGCTTTCTGGTTTGAGTATTTAAGGGTGAAGTGATTTTTCCAACCAATCTGTCCCACACATCTGACTTGCCCTCCTTATCCTCATAAGTTTTTTTTTTTTTAATGGTGGTGGCTTTTATTTAATATTTTAAAATTTATCTATTTTTATTAATTATAATTTATACACTTTGTATCCCAGCAGTAGCCCCCTACCTCAGCCCCTCCCAATCCCACCCTCTCTCATTCTTTTCCTCCCATGCCCCTCACAAGTTCACTGATAGGAGAGGTCCTCTTTCCCTTTTATCTGACTCCAGCCTATCAGGTCTTATCAGGACCAGCTGCATTGTCTTCCTCTGTGGCCTGGAGGGGAGGTGATCAAAGAACAAGCCATTGAGTTGATGTCAGAGACAACCCCTGTTCCCCTTACTAGAGTACACACTTGGACACTGAGCTCCCATGGGCTACTTCTGTGCAGGTGTTCTAAGTTATCTCCATTTTTTTTTTCCATGCAGCTAATGAACTCTGTGAATAAAAGTGGCTCACTGCATAGGAAAACTGGAAAATGTTTCCTCAGGAGCTCTGGGAAACTAAAGAAAAAGATGGCCAGAATAAAATATTAAATCAGTAGAAAAATAAATCCAATTCAGCTTAATGACAGTACTTTGGGAATAAGGACCTATTATGCTTATTATAATTATTAATTTTTAATTTCAGTGATAATTATTTGTTTTCTTTTATAGAATCCAGCATTGGATAGAAAATATCATTATACTGACATAGTCATGAATCCACTGACTCATGGAATCACTCCATTATATATAATTTAAGTACATTATCTATTTTTAAAGGGAAGTCATATGATTTGCCATGTTAACCTATACTAAGTAAAGACAGGTTTCTGAAGACAACAAATATAAGAACCAGTGGGTGTAAATATGGGGACCAAATTTAAACAAAACAAGCCCAGACATGAACAGGATTCAGAGGGGGCAGAGTCTACTGGAAGTTATTTTATGACAATATTTATCTGTCTGTCATACAACTTTTTTTTGTAAAGCCTGATAGAAAATTCCTATGAATCAAATATTCATCTCCATGAATAGCTGGGTAAATTTAGATTCTGAAATGATGTTGAGTTGACCATTGTTGAGCTTCTTAGAGACAACACTAAAAAGAAAAATCTGATATTTAATAAATGAAAAGAGTTGTAACATTTGTGAGGAAAGATAATTATTGCTACTTTGAGTGTTGAGATAATGATGTCTCAATGATTTTTCCTATGAGTGACATTCGATAATTAGTGGGATGGGCCAAAAGAAAATTTGCATTTGTGTTAATTTTTGAATTCAACTCACACTATATTTGTAGTACAATTGATAGAATACCACAAAGAACCTCCATGTAATCATCTTCTGGTTTTGGTAATTTTAATATCTTACAATAATTAATTTCTCTGAGTTTAGCTTTTCTGTACTAAAATATAATAAATGTAATATTTTATCATTTGCCCTCAGTATGGTCTTTATAACTACATTTTTGTATAAAAACTGAAATTGCCATACCAACAAAATAAAAAGTAAAATCCTAATTGCCAGCACATACCACAACAGTTTATCTGCTGCATTTAGGACAGGACACATGTCATACCGAAGGACATACCTGTGTCTAATTACTGTTTGTGTTTCTGAAATACTTCAATTTCAAAATTCACGAATTAATATTCAGAGGGAAGAAACTCTTATTTGCTAAATACGGCAGGCTTTTACTTTCCCCAAATGGTTTATGGAAAGGCTCTGAGAAATATAATCTTGTTTCTTCACCTATGCTTGGAAGAATAAGTATGTCTGCTCTGCTTCATGAGTGGCAAATTTTATTTAAAACAAAATATGTAATTCAGTAACTTTTAATGTAAATATATTGTCATGACCGTACTTAAGCTACAATTCATTTACAATACCTCATAAAAATTCTTTCATACCTGTATGAATTTAATCAACTCATAGTAAACACCTGATTTGTATCACCAAAGGAGAGTTCTGTCTGCTTTTCAAGTTCCTAGCATGATATTCCATAAAGCATCGTTGTTAGGTATCAGCCATATTTTTATTACTCGTCATTATGTTATTGAAGCACATTCATTGTCTGTTGTATTTGATTGCATCAACATATTCCATCATAAAAATATACTACAAACTCAGATTCCTTTGGTACATATCTTAAATTGTTGTGGGTCTGTTACCTTGACAAATGGAGATGTTTACACAAAAGCATCCATAAATGAGCATTTTCATCTAAAGTGTTAAATACTGAGGAGTGAATGTGTAAGTATATGTTTACTTATGGAGAAAATTAAGTTTTCCATATAGTTTTTCTTCCTCTTTTTTTAACATTTTATTTTATTTTTTTTTCTTATCAGTTACATTTTATTAACTCTGTATCCCAGCCATGTCCCGATCCCTCATTCACCTCCCAGTCCCTCCCTCCCTCCCTCATCTCCACCGTGCCCCTTGCCAAGTCCACTGATAAGGGGGGACCTCCTCCCCATTCATCTGATCCTGTTTTATCAGGTATCTTCAGGACTGGCTGCAAAGCCCTCCTCTGTGGCCTAACAGGACTGCTCCTCCCTTGGGGGGTGGGGAGGCCAAAGAGCCAGTCATTGAGTTCCTGTTGGAAATAGTCCTTGTTCCCCTCACTATGGGAAAACAATTGGTTTCTGAGCTGCCACAGGCTACATCTGAGCAGAGGTTCTAGGTTACATTCATACATGGTTCTTGGTTGCATGTCAGTCTCAGAAAAGACCCTGTGCCCAGATATCTTTGGTCCTTGTGGAGCTCCTATCCTTTCCTCATCAGACTAACTCCCCTTCTTTCTTATGATTCCCTGTACTCTGCCAGAGGTTTGGTCATGAGTCTTTGCTTTGAAAACACTGCTAGTTAGAGTCTTTCAAATGCGCTCAGTAGACTCCTGTCATATGTTCAATCCGCATCCCATCTGTCTTTCTAAATGAGGATTGATAATCTTACCCCATGTCCGCTCTCTTGATTATCTTTTTTAGGTGTATAGATTTCATTATGTTTATCGTATCTTATAGGTCTATATAAGTGAGTATATACCGTGTTTGTCTTTCTCCTTCTGGGATATTTCACTCAGGATGATCTTTTCTAGATCCCACCATTTGCCTGCAAATTTTATGATTTCCTCCTTTTTGATTGCTGAGTAGTATTCCATTGTGTAAAAATACCACAATTTCTGTACCCATTCCTCCATTGAGGGACATCTGGGTTGTTTCCAGGTTCTGGCTATTACAAATAATGCTGCTATAAACATGATTGAGCAAATATCCCTTTTGTGTACTTGAGCAAACTTTGGGTATATACCTAGTAGTGGTATAGCGGGGTCTTGAAGAAGCACTATTCCTAATTGTCTTAGAAAGCGCCAGATAGATTTCCAGAGTGGTTGTATCAGTTTACATTCCCACCAGCAGTGGAGGAGGGTTCCCAATTCTCCACAACCTCTCCAGCATGTGTTGTCCCTTGAGTTTTTCATCTTGGCCATTCTGATGGGTGTAAGGTGATATCTCAGGATCGTTTTGATTTGCATTTCCCTGATGGCTAATGAGGATGAGCATTTCTTTAAGTGTTTCTCTGCCATTCGATATTCCTCTGTCGAGAATTCTGTTTAGCTCTGTTCCCCATTTTTTAATTGGATTACTTGGTTTGCTGCTTTTCAGCTTCTTTAGTTCTTTGTATATACTCAATATTAGTCCTCTGTCAGATAAAGAGTTAGTGAAGATTCTTTCCCAATCTGTAGGCAGGAGTTTTGTTTTGATGACAGTGTCCTTTGCTTTACAGAAGCTTTTCAGTTTCATGAGGTCCCATTTATTGATTGTTGCTCTTAGAGCCTGTGCTGTTGGTGTTCTGTTCAGGAAGTTGTCTCCTGTGCCAATGAGTTCTAGGCTGTTCCCCACTTTTTCTTCTAACAGATTTAGAGTATCTGGTTTTATGTTGAGGTCTTTGATCCACTTGGACTTTAGTTTTGTGCAGGGTGATAAATATAGATCTATTTTCATTTTTCTGCATGTGGACATCCAGTTGGACCAGCACCATTTGTTGAAGATGCTGTCTTTTTTCCATTGAAAGGTTTTGGCTGCTTTGTCAAAAATCGAGTATTCATAGGTGTGTGGGTTTATTTCTGGGTCTTCTATGCGATTCCATTGATCCTCCTTTCTGTTTCTATGCCAATACCATGCAGTTTTTATTACTATTGTTCTGTAGTACAACCTGAGATCGGGAATAGAGATACCTCCAAATGATCTGTTGTTGTACAGGATTGTTTTGGAGATTCTGGGTTTTTTGTTTCTCCATATGAAGCTGAGAGTCTTTTCTTCAAGGTCTGTAAAGAATTGAGTTGGTATTTTGATGGGAATTGCACTGAATCTGTAGATTGCTTTTGGCAGGATGGCCATTTTCACAATGTTAATCCTACCAATCCATGAGCACGGGAGATCTTTCCATCTTCTGAGATCTTCTTCAATTTCTTTCTTCAGAGACTTGAAGTTTTTCTCAAACAGGTCTTTCACTTGCTTGGTTAGTGTCACCCCAAGGTACTTTATGTTATTATTGGCTATTGTGAAGGGTGTTGTTTCCCTAATTTCTTTCTCGGCCCTTTTGTCCTTGGTATACAGGAGGGCTTCTGATTGTTTTGAGTTGATTTTGTATCCTGCCACTTTGCTGAAGGTGTTTATCAGCTGGAGGAGTTCTCTGGTTGAATTTTTGGGGTCGCTCATATATACTATCATATCATCTGGGAATAGTGACACTTTGACCTCTTCCTTTCCGATTTGTATCCCCTTGATCTCCTTTAGTTGTCTTATTGCTCTGGCTAGGACTTCAAGTACTATGTTGAAGAGGTAGGGAGAGAGTGGGCAGCCTTGTCTTGTCCCTGATTTCAGTGGGATTGATTTAAGTTTCTCTCCATTGAGTTTGATGTTGGCTATTGGCTTGCTGTATATTGTCTTTACTATGTTTAGGTATGTGCCTTGTATTCCTGATCTCTCCAAGACTTTAAACATGAATGGGTGTTGGACTTTGTCAAATGCTTTTTCAGCAACTAAGGAGATGATCATGTGTTTTTTCTCCTTCAGTTTGTTTATGTGGTGGATTACATTGATGGATTTCTGTATGTTGAACCACCCTTGCATGCCTGGGATGAAGCCTACTTGGTCGTGGTGGATGATATCATTGATGTGTTCTTGGATTCGGTTTGCAAGTATTTTATTGAGTATTTTTGCGTCAATGTTCATAAGAGAGATAGGTCTGAAGTTCTCTTTTTTTGTTGGGTCTTTGTGTGGTTTAGGTATCAGGGTGACTGTTGCTTCATAGAATGAGTTTGGTAGTGTACCTTCTGTTTCTATTTTGTGGAATAGTTTGAGGAGAATTGGTGTGAGCACTTCTTTGAAGGTCTGGTAGAATTCCGCGCTGAAACCATCTGGCCCAGGGCTTTTTTTGGAGGGGAGACTGTGAATGACTGCTTCAATTTTCTTGGGGGATATAGGGCTATTCTGTCTTTCTACCTGATCTTGACTTAATGTTGGAAGATGGAATCTATCAAGAAAATTGTCCATTTCATTTAGGTTTTCAAATTTTGTGGCATATAGGCTTTTGTAGTATGACCTAATGATTGTTTGAATTTCCTCAGTGTCTGTAGTTATTTCACCCTTTTCATCTCTGATTTTGTTGATTTGGATAGATTCTCTCTGCTTTTTAGTTAGTTTGGCTAAGGGTTTGTCTATCTTGTTGATTTTCTCAAAGAACCAGCTTTTTGTTTCATTGATTCTTTGAATAGTTTTATTTGTTTCTAATTGATTGATTTCAGCCTTGAGTTTGATTATTTCCAGCCTTCTGCTCCTCTTTGGTGTATCTGCTTCTTTTTTTTCTAGGGTTTTCAGTTGGGCCATTAAGTTGTTTGTATGTGATATTACAAATTTCTTCTTGCAGGCACTTAGTGCTATAAATTTTCCCCTGAGCACTGCTTTCAGTGTGTCCCATAAATTTGGGTATGTTGTGCCTTCATTTTCATTGAATTCTAGGAAGTCTTTAATTTCTTTCTTTATTTCTTCCTTAACCCAGCAGTCGTTGAGTAACAAGTTGTTCAGTTTCCATGTGCGTGTAGGCTGTTTGTTATTTCTATTGTTGTTGAGTTCCAGCTTAAGTCCATGGTGGTCAGATAGAATACAAGGGATTATTTCAATCTTTTTGTATCTGTTGAGGCTTTCTTTATGACCAACTATATGGTCTATTTTGGAGAACGTTCCATGCGGTGCTGAAAAGAAGGTGAGTTTGGATGAAAAGATCTGTAGACGTCTATTAGGTCCATTTGATTTAGGGTCTCTGTAAGTGTTTTTATTTCCCTACTTGTTTTCTGTTTAGTTGGTCTGTCCCTTGGTGAGAGTGGAGTGTTGAAGTCTCCCATTATTAGGGTTTTAAGATCAATGTGTGATTTAAGCTTTAATAGTGTTTCAATTACGAACGTAGGTGCTCTTGTATTTGGGGCATAGATATTCAAAATTGTGATGTCCTCTTGGTGGATTTTTCCTTTGATGAGAATATAGTGGCCCTCCTTCTCTTTTTTGATTAACTTGGGTTGAAAGTCTATTTTATTAGATATTAGGATGGCTACTCCAGCTTGTTTTCTGGGACCGTTTGCTTGAAAGACATTTTTCCAATCCTTTACTCTGAGGTAGTGTTTATCTTTGTTGCATAGGTGTGTTTCTTGGATGCAACAGAATGATGGATCCTGTTTTCGCAACCGTTCTGTTAGTCTGTGTCTTTTTATTGGAGAGTTGAGTCTGTTGATGTTGATAGAAACTAGTGACCAACAATTGTTACTTACTTTAGATGTGGGGTTGGTCGTGTCACTGAGTTTCATTGCTTGTCTTCTTTTGGTTTTTTTGTTTTGTAGTTATATATTTCCTCTGTTTCCTTCGATGTAGTTGTTTTCTTTGGTTTGGAGTTTTCCTTCTAGTAACTTCTGTAGAACTGGGTTACTATGTAGATATTGTTTAAATTTGGTTTTGTCTTGGAATATCTTGAATTCTCTGTCTATGTTGATTGAAAATTTTGCTGGGTATAGTAGTCTGGGTTGGAATCTGTGGTCCCTTAAGGACTGTATGATTTCTGTCCAGGCCCTTCTGGCTTTCATAGTCTGTTGAGAAATCTGGTGTGATTCTGATAGGTCTACCTTCATATGTTACTTGGCCTTTTTCCCTTGCTTCTTTTAGAATGTTTTCTTCGTTTTGTAGGTTCAGTGTTTTGACTATGATGTGATGTGAAGAATTTCTTTTCTGGTCTAGTCTATTTGGTGTTCTGTAGGCTTCTTATATATTTATGGCCATCTCCTTCTTTAAGTTGGGAAAGTTTTCTTCTATAATTTTCTTGAAAATATTTTCCGGACCTTTGAGCCTGATGTCTTCTTTTTCTTCTACTCCTATTATTCTTAGGTTTTGTCTTTTCATGGTGTCCTTGATTTCTTGGATGTTTTGTGTTTGGAACTGTTCTGATTTTATTTTTTCTTTGAGAGATGTGTCAATTTCCGCAAGTGTATCTTCGGCTCCTGAGATTCTTTCTTCCATCTCTTGTATTCTGTTGGTGATGCTTACCTTTGTAGTTCCTGATCTTTTCTCTATGTTCTCCAGCTCCTGGTTTCTCTCTATTTGTGTTTTCTTTATTGATTCTAATTCTGTTTTCATGTCTTGCACCATTTCCTTCATCTGTTTAAATGTGGACTCCTGCTTTTCATCGATAGCCTCTATTTTTTTTGTCCGTTTCCTCTCTATGTATCACTAATTGTGCCTCTACTTCTTTGGGTATAATTGCCTGTATTTCTATGAGAGCTTTGTTTATTTCTTCTTTATTTGCCTTCATTTGTGTGGACATTTCTTTGAGAGCTTTGTGCATTTCTTCTCTGTTTGTCTCAATTTTCGTGGTCATTTCTCTGAGAGCACGATTTGTTTCCTCTTGGTTAGTCTCGGTTTGTTTGGTTTTTTTCTCTGAGGGCTTTGTTCATTTCATCTCTATGGGCCTCTAATAGCTGGAAAAAGATAGTTTTGAGGTCGTTTTCTTGTATATCTAGTGAATTGAAGTGTCCATTGTTTTGTGGATTTGCTGGTGAGGTCATTATGTCCTGATTTTTGTTGGGAGTGTTCTTACGTCTGCCTCTAGCCATCAGTTTTGCCTAAGTAAGGAATGTGATGCTGGGGCTATTCGAGTGCGCTTTTAGTGGGGGCAGTGTGCATGCGCGGATTCTCTGACTATTGCAGTGGCCTGCAAGCCACTATTACGCAGTTCTGACTGAGATCCAGGGATTGTTTGCCTGGATTACTCTGGTGGACCCGCAAGGCAGAAGCTTCAGTGTTGGGGTCGCTATCCCTATGATGCCCACACTAGGGCTGTGGGTGGCAGGGATCTCGTCTGGTTGCTTCTGTGTAGAGGCCCTGGGTCTGGGGCAATCTCTCCCTAGAAGGCTTACTCACTCTCTTGCAGGGCCAGTTGGAATGCACAGGGGTTCCCTTTGCTCACTACTCTCTGTTTTGGTCCTGATGAGTAAGTGCGTGGGTAGGCTAACAGTCAGCTCTGTGACACTGTGGCTGCAGGACTCTGTGTTCCGGCACTGTGAAGCAGCTGTGCGCCTCTTTATCCTTCTGCTTCACTGTGGCACGGTGATGGCGGCGTTTGGGGGAGTGCCCGAAAGGATTGGGTTTTCTCAGCCCCGATCTCAGGTTGAGGCACAGACAATGTGGTCTGTGGCAGATTCTGCTGGACGCCTCCTGCCTCCTCCGAAGCGGGAGTAGGGATTTTGAGCTGGGCGCGCAGCTGCGCAGCTGTAATCTGTGCACAGCGGGAGCTCAATTGTGATGGCGGCAGGTACCTGCGGTCCGAGCGACCTTCCAGGGAAAGACTGGGTGACCCGTGACCAGTCTGGCAACTTTGCTTCCCCGTGGGGTTTTTTGCGACTGGGACTCTCAGCCTCAGGCACCCTTGTGCCCACCAATCAGCCTGGGAAAGTGATCAGGACAAGCAGGCTTGCAGCACCAGCCCAGAGACCCAAAGCCCGCGTTAGCCGGGTTCTCTTCCGGGTACTGGCTGGGCAGCCGAGAGTGGACCCGACCGCTTCCCACGCCGTGGGAGCCTCCTCTCACCTGGGAAACATGATCGATCGCTGTTGTTTTAGGGCCCAGAGTTCAGTCTCCTGGTTGCTGCATGGAGTGTGTTGTCCCGCTTCTCAGACAAGGTGTTCTCCCGGTGCAGCCATCTTGGCCCCCCCTTCCATATAGTTGATGTTGCTTTCATTCCTTTCTTATTTGTGTTGACATTCTAGTAATTTATTATTTGTCATTTCTTTTTGGTAATATGTCATTTTTAGTTTTGTCAATCTCACAAAATGTTCAGTTAAGTAAGGTTACTGAAAAATTATCACTTTTTTTTTATTTGATAAAGTCTCCTTTCCATTTTTTGTTTTTATTTGTCTTTTACTATTGAGCATAAGGATTTTTTTTCATATCCTAGATACAAATCTTTAAAGGTGACTTAATACAAGTCACCTTTATGACTTGTATTAAGTCATATGAAAATTAAGATTTTAATGAAATTAAGGAAATTTAAGATTTTAAATGATCAATTTTATTGTTAAATATTTTGGTTACCAATCTCACAAAGATATTCTTATATTCTTGCACATTTTTTTTTCACAAATTTGTTGTAAAAAGTTTCAGATTAATTTTTTAGGTGTATAATTTGTCTCAAATTAACATTTGTGTAATTAGAACTACTGGTCAAAGGATGTTATTTTCCATAATAGAGGCAGTACTTTTTCTAATAAGGATCTTTCTGAAAAAGAAATCACATTACTGCACAGATGATGATTTATTTGCAACCTGACCTTCTGTTCTGTCAATTTATTTATACCTAGAGTAAATTATTTTTATTACTGTATATTTATAATGAATTGATGTCTTTATTGTACATATTTTAGGTCTGATTTTTGAGAATTTATTGAGCATTCTAGTTCCCTATCTTATATAATTCTTAGTGATCTTGCCAACAACTGCAACCAAACGGACTTGAATAGTTAACAGCATTGGGATTGAATGATTGAACCATTTAGGGAAAACTGAACATCTAAGAAAAAACAAAACAAAACACTTCTTTCTTTATATTTTAATTTTTTCTATATATTCTATTTTAGTTTTAAATCTGTATATTCTTTAAGGATTCAAACAAATAAATATCTATATACACAAATAAATATGATAATAATCTCCCCATTCTGCACGAGAAACCTGTCAGTGGACACATCCCACGAAAAGAATATTTCTACCTACCTCATAAATTATCCACCACTACCAGCTCTTTAGTGAGGACCTAGGCCTGGAATTCATCTCTGCTGCTGACTTCTGGAATTGTGCATTGCTTGATCTTGTTTAGGTCTTGCTGAAATAACTCACAGCTGCTGTGAGTTTATGGATACATAGCCACGCCATGCTCAGGGGACAGCATTTCTCAGCAGCCCTCTTGGTTCTTCAGCTGCTTTCACAATCTTTCAGCCTCCTGTTATACAGTGTCCCCCGAGCACTGGCTACATGATAGAGATGTCCTATTTAGTGGTGAGCATTCACTCCCCTTCATCTATAAATATGAACAAAGATATTGAGAAGATAACTTGAAAACATATTCATTTGGCAAAATTGCAATAACTGTTTCTACTCCTAGGACCTAGGACTTTCCTAGACATGATTTTTGACGTGGATTACAACCCCAGTCTTGGAATCCCCTCCTATGGAGCAGGGATCAATTTCTATCACACAAAACTTAGTTACTCCCATGACAGTCCTGTGACCATTGCATAGTCTCCATTGTTTACCGGGAAGGCCTGTATTGTTGCATTCAGTGTCCAGCACTGCGGAAGCCCGTTGATGTGTTTTCTTGCTAGTGACCTGCTCACCACTTTCCAGCAAAATGAAAAGCATCTAACAGTCAGTTTGAAATTGATTTCTCTACCTCCTGCAGCCAAAATGTGTAGCGTCTTCAGCAATAGGGTTTCACCAAGAACACACGCAATGTTCATGTCATTCTCTACTTGCTTTTTCTGCAGAGAACTACGAGTTTATAGTTTTTATCATATTTTTTCTGTTTTTATATTGGTGACATTTGTAAATAATATTTATAAATGCAATTCTATATTTGTTTGTTGCTAGTATTTTGAAACACATTCTTTGGTTCTGTTGTGGGTTATTAATATTTATTATTGATTTTATCTTTTAGTTAAACAGTGGTTATTCCTAAACAAGCTGTATACCAAAATCAGCACACAGAGAATAGGATTTATTTAGTTAACCTAGAGCACAATGCTGGGCAATGATTACTTCATCCTAAACCTCTAAGCCTGCATAGTTTCCTACCATTCAGATTTTACACATTATACTTGCTTTTAGTCATATCATACGTCCAGTTCTTCTTTCCTCTTGGTTCCAAGTCCTTTCCAGCCTATCTCTGCTCTCCTCTCCTCCCACTCCACTCCTTCTTCTCCCTCTGGACCAGGGTGTCCCACCCTATTCTCTCCATTGCACAACATTGGCTGGTTGTTTTATGAAAATACAGAGAACAAATCATGGCATGTTTACACAAACTTGAGACAGGTGATACTTAGAATAAACATCACAATGCAATGTCCAGATTGAAACCAGATAGTGAGTAGAGAAATCAGCATTTGAATGAACAGGGGTAAATTGTATACATTCCACAAGAACATTATACCAGCAGGTTCAGTGATCCTGTATTCTACACCTTGGTATAACATATAAAATCTTTTAACTTATTAATTATTTTTAAGACATTTACAATTTATTTATTTATTTATTTTAAATTTTTATTATTAGTTACATTTTATTAACTCTGTATCCCAGCTGTATCCTGCTCCCTCATTCCCTCCCAATCTCACCCTCCCTCCCCCATCTCCTCCCTGCCCCTTTCCAAGTCCACTGACAGGAGAGAACCTCCTCCCTTTTCATCTGGCCCTGTTTTATCAGGTATCTTCAGGACTAGCTGCAAAGTCCTTCTCTGTGGCCTAGCAGGACTGCTCCTCCCTTGGTGGGTGGGAGGTCAAAGAGCCTGCCATTGAGTTCATGTCAGAAACTTATTAATTATTGTTGATACTTTATTGTGATGACATAGTTTGTGAATAAATATACATTTTCTTTCTAGAGTCTGTGCTTTTTTTTCTTTCATCCTAAAGATTCTCCAGTGTAAATTTAGATGCTTTAAAACAAACATTGACATTTGTTATTAAATATCAGAAACTTTAATACTTTGCCTTTAAGCATGATGGTAACTCTTTATCTTCTATCTATACCCACTTTTAAAAGAGAAGTTTTTTTTTTTTTGCCTGTTTCCACTATTATGCTAAATGTTCCTATCATGTGTTTTGTTAAATATTGCCAAACATTGTATCATGTACTCAGTGAAGGAAGCATGATGCTGTTTCTCGTTTTACCTTTTTTTGGAAGCATAAACAAAAATTAATGTTTTTCAAATACTGAACCAAATTTACATTTCTCAGAACAAGTCACTTACTCAAAATATGTTTTACGTTTTGTATATTATGAGATAAACTTGATATTTTATATATATGTGTAATTATGTATAAACATTGACATTGGCCTGAAATTAAGTTCAAAGTACTCTATGAAGCAATTCACTATTTCTGGGAAGAGTGTATGCGAATGGTTCATTCCTAGTCCTAGTTAACTTTAATTTTCTACTCAATGCAGCCTATTGTCATCAGGGAGAAAAGCTTCAATTTAGGAATTGCCTAAACCAATTGGCCTGTGGGCATGTTTGTGTGGGAGGGTCTTCATTGCTAACTGCTGTAAGTGGACCCAGCCAGTTGTGGGCAGCTGATCATGGACTGTATAAAACAGCTTTAGGAACTGAGATATAGATCTGATGAAAATACATTACATACATATATGAAATCCTCAAACAGCAACAAAAAATGCCAATAAAAAAGGCAACTAAGTGTGGACCTTAATGAGCAAGCCAACAAGCTGAACACCCACCACCCTCCTCCATTGTTTCTGTTTCGTCTTTCTTGCTTGAGCTCCTCACCTGACTTCTCTCACCACTGAACTGTGAGCTGGAAATATAAGTGGAAGGTGAACGCTTCCTTCCCCTGAGGTGCTCTTTATCAGAGTTTGATAAAGGAAAAAAATTACAACAGTATACCTTCAGCTATAATTATTGATGCAATTAATTAATGAGACTATATGTGCCCACTTTTTATTTATGCCATACATTTGATGCCATACATTTTGTCATGTAAATAAAAAGAAAAAAAATATGTAAAAATGAAAAAATACCTTTAAGACTAGTGTTGTTTTTTAGGTCTTGATGGATTTTTTCCAGCTAACTAGTATCAAGTTGTCTATGACACTGTCTAAATTCCTATTAATTTCTTAAGGAATTTTATAGAAGTTTTCTTGGTAATTCATCAGTGGAGCAATTCTGTTTTCTGGCTAGTTGTTGTATGTGATCCAACTAGAGATTTTCTATTTTATTGCTCATTTCAGAGACCGAACGTTAGGTTTTATGAATTTGTAGTGTGACTGCCTTCAGTTTTATTTACTTTCCATTTTATATGTAATATTTATTGCCTACTAATTACAAGTAGCACAATTTATTTCTTTACATTATTAATGCAAACTTAGATTATTTTTGCTAATATGTTTTTGTTATCATTCAGTTGAAGACTTGTTTTCCTTGTGATTTCGTATTTGCATATTATAATTCAGATGGGAGCTTTTAACTTTAAGATTATTTGCAGATTTTGCAACTATATCATTGTGTTTGGTGTGTGGGTGTGTATGAATGGCTTGAACCTGTCATAGTCAGGAAACTATCTTGCATTGTTCACTCTTTTGACCTCACACACCTTCTTCCTGGCTGAACACTTTCTGCTGAACTGACTGTTCAATTTCCAGGAGATAAAGGATGCCCTGGTTTTGGGCTAATATTGCCTTGATGTCTGTTATGTCTTACTGGTTCATAAAGTACAGCCTCCTTTAAAGTACTAATTCATTTTTGTACATTCCTAGCAAATAAAAGTACAATATTTCCATATAAAATTCTAAATCAAATTATTGTTCTGCCTACATATATGTAAAACTTCTCTTCATTCATAAAGATGAAGTGTCCTTAGGTACATCCACATGCAGCATGTTTGATCTGTGACTGTTGCCTGACGTGTTTAAGCAATGTATTTTTCTCTGATAATTTCTGACTTGAATTTAAAATAAGCAAATATTCATTTACATGTTGGTATCTCCATCATAGTCTATTCTTCTTCTTCATCATTATTATTGTTAGTATTTATTACAATTTTTTCACTTTGTATCTTAGCTATAGCCCCCTCCTTCATCTCCTCCCAGTCTCCCCCTCCCTCCCTCTTCTCCCCCTATGTCCTTCCACTAGTCCTCTGATAGAGGAGGTCCTCTTCCACTGCTCTCTGACTCCAGCATATCAGGTCTCTCCATTTTTATTTGTTTTCTTTTCTGTGTTTTTCTCTTTATATCTGTCATTTATTGCATAATTATCTAAAATTGAATCTCTGCACCTTTATTTAACCATCTTCTATTTACTTTCTACTTCATCTTTTCTTTATCATTTTCTAATGTATCTTTATGTATTTTTGCGTGTTTCATAATGTTTAAGCATTCTAAAAAATATTATTACAATAGTGTCAAACATTGTTTACAGCCATCATATTATCACATTACGCTCAGAACATGTTCTCCAAATCCATGTGTGTGTGTGTGTGTGTGTGTGTGTGTTAAGCACTCTTGCACATGTGCATATCTATGGATGTTCACATACACAGGTTGTGATTAGATGGAAAGGCAGGAGGTAGAAATGCAGTGTCATAATCAATCGTCTTGTTCACTGAAGCATGATCTCTCACTTGAGAGCCCTCTGAGTCAGCTGGTTTATCCAGACAAATAGCTCTGGGGATCCTTTGTTGATGAGCTGTGCTTGCTGAGTTTACTCTCCTCCATACCTACAGTGTTTACATGGGTTCTTAGCCTCCTAACTCTAGTCGGGATGGACCAGTAAACATTTACCCACTGAATCACCTTCTCAGACCCAGAACTTGTTTGTCTCTTGAAAGTTAAACTTTTTTGCCAAAATTCTTCATTCTACATGATGATTAACACAAAGACCCATAAAAATTTATTTAAATAATAACTCCATGGGCTGGAGAGATGGCTCAGAGGTTAAAAGCACTGGCTGTTCTTCCAAAGTTCAATTCCCAGCAACCACATGGTGGCTCATAATAATCTATAATAAGATCTGGTGCCCTCTGTTGTACAGGCATGCAGGCAGAATAATGTATAAATAATAAATAAATCTTAAATTCTAACTCCAAGGCCTGTGAAGCTAATATACATTTCTAACTTTCCCCTCTTGCTTCATTATATATATAATATATGTATATATTATACGTATATACATAATATATATTATCGTTGTCTCTGATGTTATAGAATGAATCTTGGATTAACACAGTATAAAAGTATTATATTACTTATAATATCATCTATATTTTTATATTCCCCAAGCAAAATAATCCCAAGTGTGAACTTGTCAATTCCTTTGCTGTTTGTTATGCTTCTACTTTAGACTACTAATGTAAAAAATATAAAAAAAGTATTTTACCTAATTATAGAATTAAAATGCTCTTACTAGAAACCATAGATTAACAATAAAACAACAACAACAACAAGACAAAATAAAAAACAGTGCCAAGAATGGTTTGCCTTTTTTGGAGTTGTTGGTCAATGAGGTTCAGTTAATTTCTCAGAACATTATAGGGTATCCCCAATGCTCTTGATTAATGTCCAGAGCAATACCTTATTGCTGAAGATACCACCTATTTTAGTCATAGCACATGGAGAAATCAAGATGGTACTCACCTGATATTTTCATTCCTACAGCCTAGCTTTCACAGTACCAGAAGGTGTTTTGCGAGATAGTGGAGGAACACAGAAACATTTAATGTTGCACAGCTATTAATCCTTCAAGCTACAATAATGATAAATTTGACGAAACATGCTCATCGTGGCAATACTGGCATTATTATCACAGAAGTAACCACCTAGGGTGGTGACCTAATCTGATTGGAATTACTTTCTGCTCAAAAAAAAAAAAAAATGAAATTTATACCTGGTTCTATTATCAGAGCTTAGAACCTGTAATTATACAGGCCATCAGCTGTAGCAGAGAACTTTCTCTTATTATTCATCTAAATGGACAAACTTTGGGCAGAGTGCAGGGAATCTTAGGAAAGAAGTGGGAAATAGTAAGATCTGGAGAGGACAGGAACTCCACACGGAGAGCAACAGAACCAAAAAATCTGAGCACAGGGGTATTTCCTGAAACTGATACTCCAACCAAGGACTATGCATGGAGATAACCTAAGAACCCTGCACAGATGTAGCCCATGGCAGTTCAGCATCCAAGTGGGTTCCATTGTAATAGGAGCAGGGACTGTCTCTGACATGAACTGATTGGCTTGCTCTTTGATTACCTCCCCCTGAGGGGGAAGCAGCATTACCAGGCCACAGAAGAAGACAATGCAGCCACTCCTGATGCGACCTAATTGACTAGGATCAGAAGGAAGCAAAAGAAGACCTCCCCTATCAGTGGACTTGGGGAGGAGCATGCATGCAGAGGGTGGAGGAAGGGAGGGATTGGGACAGGAGGAAGGAGGGAACCACAGGGGGTTTACAAAGTGAATAAAGTGTAATTAATAAAGAATTTTAAAAAAGATATGATAAACATAATGAAATCTATACACCTAAAGAAGATAAACAAGAGAGAAGACCAGGGGTAAGATGATCAATCCTCAGGTAGAAAGATAAATGGGATGGACATTGGATGTAGGAGAAATCAAGTAACAGGACAGGAGCCTACCTCAGAGGGCCTTTGAAAGACTCTATCTAGGAGTGTATCAAAGCACGTACTAAGATTCTACACTTTGGCAGAGTGCAGGGAATCATATGAAAGAAGGGGGAGTTATTATGACATGGATAGGATAGGAGCTCAACAAGAACCAAATATATCTGGGCACAAGGGTCTTTTCTGAGACTGATAGTCCAACCAAGGACCATGTATGGAAATAACCTAGAACCTCTGCTAGGATGTAGCCCTTGGTAGCTCAGTAACCAATTGGTTTCCTAGTAAAGAGAACAGGGACTATTTGTCAATGAGTTCATTGACAGGAACTCAATGACTGGCTTTTTGACCTCCCCACCCCAAAAGGGAGAAGCAGTTCTGCTAGGCCATAGAGGAGGACTTTGAAGCCAGTCCTGAAGATAACTGATAAAACAGGGTCAGATGCAAGGGGAGGAGGTCCCCCCCATCAGTGGACTTGGAAAGGGGCAGGGAGGAGATAAGGGAGGAAGGGTAGGATTGGGAGGGAATGAGGGAGCAGGATACAGCTGGGATACAGAGTTAATAAAATGTAACTAATAATAAAAATAAAAATAAAGAAGATGTGGACCCTGGGTTACAGTGGATGGCTGAACACCTGGGGATAGATATGCAGCAAAAGTTAGACTTGATGTGCTAAAAAAGAAAAGAAAAGAAATAGAACACAAAGTTGGGTAGGTAGATAAAAGGAGTCGATCTAGGAGAAGTTTGGGGGTAGAAATGATCAAATTTGTTGTATGCTATCCTCAAAGAACTGGAAAGGAAGAACACTATTTATTTTGGTCCTGATTTTTTTCTGTGATCCAAATTTCCACACGGCTTCATTTTCCTTAACTTTGAAGAATTTCAGTACTTCTTATAATGTACAAGCACAGCAGGTTTTTTTTTTCATATTTACTTAGAAATGTCTTTGTCTTCATGTTTTTAAAATATATTTTCATTTTGTATTAGATCCTAGGTTGACAGTGTTTACCATTTCTTTTGTTTTTCTCTTAGCCATTTTATGATACCATTTCATTATCTTTTAGCTTCCTTTTTGTATGATGAAATGTCAGCTCTCATTTTTTATTTTTATTTTTTTTATGCAGTATCTTGTTTTTCTCTGGCTTTCAGGAAGTTTTGTTTCAGAGACAAATACTGTTCAGTTTCTGTTCCCTTTTGCTGGCTTTCAGGTGTCTTGAAATTATTATTCTTTTCCCAGATTCTGTCTCTCTGTTGTCAGCTGGACATTTAATCCTAGATAGGATGTTGTGTCATTACTTGAAATAGAAGCCTACTTGTTTTTTTTTTTTGTATTTATTCCTGTTTTTGCTATTTCTGCTGTACTTCATTCTTTTGCTATTTCTGGTGTACTTCATTCTTTTGTGGGAAGAGCATTTTGTCACATCATTTTCTTTCTGTCTGAACATTGTCTTCAGGTTTCTTTTAGATCAGTGAGTTGATGGCAAAATACTCTCATCTTGCTTTATTTGAAAAAATCTTTTCATTTTCAAAGATGATAAAATGATTTCACTGAGTATTAAGTCTTCTGTCTGTCGCTGTCTCTGTCTCTGTTTCTTTCTCTCTCTCTCTCTCTCTCTGTGTGTGTGTGTGTGTGTGTGAGAGAGAGAGAGTGAGAGAGAGAGAGAGAGAGAGAGAAAGAGAGAGGACAGAGAGAGATTTTTAAAAATGTTCTGTTGTGATTGCTTACTGATTTTCACACAAGAGCTTTAGGTACTCTTAATTTTTCCTTTGTTATGAACCAGTTTTTTTTTTTCCTGTTCTGTTTCATTTTAACAATTTTATTAAAACATGGCTTCAGAATTTTGATTACTCTATATTCTCTCCCCCTTTTTAGCTCCCTTTTTCTAACCATGGCTCACATCACTCAACAGCATTTCTAAACTTATGAGCATTATTATTGTTTGAAGAAAACAAAAAAAAAATGCTTTTCTACATGTTTCTTACCGCACACTTTAAGACTTGTATATTTGTCCACCATATGCACCCACAGGCTACTTTTATCACTTTTCATACATTCATACATAATTTATCTCTTTGTTCTGATTTGATTATTTTCTGTTCTAAAATTCTTGTGGTAACTTAGTTCTTAACTCCAGCAGAAAGGGCACCTGTGGAAATAATTAAGCCATGGGGCCTCTTTCCAGTGAGTGAAGTTAGTCTTCTCACAAGGGAGTGCAAAGGAGCAACTGAGCTCTTTTCTGCTTTTTGCCATGTAAGGAGACAGCAATTTGTTCCTTTGGAGGATGTGAAGTAAGGTGACATCTTGAAAGAGATACTAGCATGCATCAGGAACAAACTCTCCTAGCTCCTGTGACCACAAAAGATGAATGTCTGTTGTTTGTATAATACTCTGCCTCAAGTGTTTCCTTTCAATAGCATACACATTTTAAAATACAGTGCTGATACTCGAATAGTATCTAGTGTTAGAATTATAGTACTTTGATATGTTTTCCTACCCAAACAACATTATTAATTCCATGTATGAGCGTGGTCTTCTGATACTATAGCTATCATCCTTAGAATCCATACTTGCTACTTTTTATATTTTGCACTTTCATCGCCATTATTTCTACATTATCCTTTAAATCCTCCGGCAACATTGAGTGGATTTATACAGCATCTGTTTCAAAATGCTTACCTGCTAATTCAATCATTTCATTCATTCTGAAATTTATTTCTATTTACCGATCTTCCCCCGGTTTATCCTACATTTTCTTGCTATTACGATAATAATTTTTCATGAGAAGCCATATACCTGTCAACTTTATGTCAGAATGTGCTCTATTTTTGTAGCATTGCTTCTTTTTTTAATTTTCTCCTAAAAACGCTCTACAAAAGTAGTTTAAGTTTGCAACAACATTGAGAGCACGGTGCTCGTATTTTTACATGCCCTATGCACTCACATATGCAACCCTGGCTCCTTCACTGTCAATGGCTCTCCCAACCAATGACCTACATTAACATAACAGTATGGGTTAATGTTCAAGACTCATTTAGAGTTTACTTTTGATGCTGTACATGCAATGGAACAAACTAATCATTTTGATATCTTTCTCTGCCTTATAGAGCCTGTATGCCGAATGCATTCATCCCCTTCCCTCATCACTCTTGGCAAACATGGATCATTTTACCATATTCATAGTTTACTCTTTTTAGAAAGTCAAAGAGTGTACCCCATTTTCATATTGGTACCTTTCACTTAACAATATGCCTTATGTCTCCTTTTTGTCTTGGTACCTTGTTTTTACTTGTATAATACTCTGCTGTCTGAATGAAACATAATTTATTTGTCCATTCACCTATGGAAAGATATCATTACTGCTTGTAATTTTGACAGTCATGTGTAATATTTATTGTGAGGAATGACACAATTTGTGCTCCTACGTAGTTACTTTATTTGTGCAATGAACTGAACATTTCAACATGCTCATTTTGTGTTTAGATTTTCTTTTACTCTGGGGCTAGTCTCTCCTCTGTACTAGTTTCGTGTTTTATTTGTTTATTTTGTTTTTGATTTTTTTAAAGGTTGTGTTATATTTATCGATAATATAACAGTCATCAATTTACAAGTGCTAAGGATCAATCCCAGGGTTTCTTTCATACTAACCATATGCCCACTGAACTAACCTCAACCTGTGAAAGTTATTTATAAATATTTTAATTCTTTTTAAATTTTTTTATTTATTTTTTAATTGATTATAGTTTCTTCACTTTGTATCCCAACTGTAGCTCCCTTCCACATCCCCTCCCAATCCCACCCTCCCTCCCACTTCTTGACCGATGCCCCTCCACCAGTCCAGTGATAGTGGAGGTCATCCTCCCTTGCATCTGACCCTAATCAATCAGGTCTCATCAGGACTGGCTTCATTGTCTTCTTCTGTGGACTGGTAAAGATGTTCCTCCCATTAGGGGGAGGTGATCAAAGAGCAGCCACTGAGTTCATGTCACAGATAGTCCCTACACCCATTACTAGGGAACCCATTGGACACTAAACTGCCATGGGCTACATCTGTGTATCGGTTCTAGGTTATCTCCATGCACAGTCTTTGGAGTATCAGTCTCAGAAAAGATCCCTATGACCAGATTTTTTTTTTCAACAACTTGTGGAGCTCCTGTCCCCTCCAGGTCTTTCTATCCGCCCCCCTTTAATAAGATTCCCTACATTCTGCCCAAAGTTTGGCTTTGAGTCTCACCTTCTGCTTTGATACCCTGCAGAGTAGAGTCTTTAAGAGGCACTCTGTAGGCTCCTGACCTATTCTCTGTTTTCTCCCTCTTCCAATATCCATCCCATTTGCGTTTCTGAATGTGGATTGATAATCTTACTCAGGGTCCTCCTTCTTGATTAGCTTCTTTAGGTGTACAGATGTTAGAATGATTATCATATATTATATGTCTAGTATAAACTTGAAAATGAGTATATACCATGAGTGTCTTTCTGCTTCTGTGATAACACACTCAGAATGATCTATTCTAGATCCCACCATTTGCCTGTGGATTTCATGATTTCTTTGTTTTAATTGTTGATTAGTATTCCATTGTGTAAATGTACCACAATTTCTGTATCCATTCCTCTGTTGAGAGACATCTGCATTGTTTCCAGGTTCTGGCTATTACAAATAAAGCTGCTAAGAACATGGTTGAGGAAATGCCTTTGTTGTATACTTGAGGATGTTTCGGATGTGTGCCTTGGAGTGATAATGCTGGATATTGAGGTAGCACAATTTCTAATTGTCTGAGAAAGTGCCAGACTGATTTCCAAAGTGGTTGTACAAGTTTACATTCCCATCAACAATGCAAGAGGGTTCCCCTTTCTCCACATCCTCTCCAGCATGCATTGTCACTTGAGTTTTTGGTCTTAGCCATTCTGATGGGTATAAGGTGAAATCACAGGTTTGTTTTGATTTGCATTTCCCTGATGGCTAAGAATGTTGAGCATTTCTTTAAATGTTTATCTGCCATCTGATATTCCTCAATTGAAAAGCTTTGTACACCATTTTTAATTGGATTACTTGCTTTATTGCTGTTTTTCTTAAGTTCTTTATATATTCTGTTTGTTAGCCCTCTGTCAGATATAGTGTTGGTGAAGATCCTTTTCAAATCTGTAGGCTGTTGTTTTGTTCTGATGACAGTGTCCTATGCTTTTGAGAAGCTTTTCAGTTTTACGTGGTCCCATTTATTGATTGTTACTCTCAGAGCCTGTACTGGTGGTCTTCTGTTCAAGAACTTGTCTTCTGTACCAATGAGTTCAAGGCTCTTCCCTACTTTTTCTTCTAACTGGTTTAGTGTGTCTAGTTTTATATTGAGGACTTTGATCCACTTGGAATTTAGTTTTGTGCAGGGTGATAAGTATGGATCTATTTGCATTATTCTGCAAATAGACATCTAGTTGGACCAGCACCATTTGTTGAAGATGCTATCTTTTTTCCATCATATGGTTTTGGCATCTTTGTCAAAAAGATGTCCATAAAGGTGTCCAAAATGTGTGGGTTTATTTCTGGGTCTTCTATTTGATTCCATTGATCTACCAGCCGGGTTCTATGTGAGTACCAATCAGTTTTTATTACTGTTGCTCTATAGTACAGCTTCAGATCAGGGAAAGAGATACCTCCAGAAGATCTTTTATTATAGAATATTGTTTTAGGGATTCTGGGTTTCTTGTTATTACATATGAAGTTGAGAATTTTTCTTTCAAGTTCTGTAAAGAATTGTGTTGTAATTTGATGGAAACTGCATTGAATTTGTACATTGCTTTCGGTAAGATGGCCATTTATACTATGATAATCCTGCCAAGCCATGAGCAGGGGAGATCGTTCCTTCTTCTGATATCTTCTTCAATTTTTTAATTCAGAGATTGAAAGGGTTTTTTTATTTTTATTTTTTTCATACCAGTTTTTGACTTGCTTGATTAGAGCTACACCAAGGTACTTAATGTCCTTTGTGGCTGTTGTGAAGGGTGTTGTTTCCCTAATTTCTTTCTCAACTCTTTTGTCTTCTGTATATAGGAAGGCTACTGATTTCTTTCTTTCTTTCTTTCTTTCTTTCTTTCTTTCTTTCTTTCTTTCTTTCTTTCTTTCTTTCTTTCTTTCTTTCTTTCTTTATTTTTTTAGTTAATTTTGTATCCAGTCACTTTGCTGAAGGTTTTAGCAACTGTAGGATTTCCCTGGTAGAATTTTTGGGTCACTCATGTATACTATCATATCATACACTATCACTATCTGCAAATAGTGATACTTTGACTTCTTCCTTTCCAATTTGTATATCTCTGTTATCCTTAAATTCTCTTATTACTCTAGGAAGGACTTCAAGAACTATGTGGAAGAGTTATGGAGAGAGTGGGCAGCCTTGTCTTGTCCATGATTTCAGTGGGACTGATTTAAGTTTATCTCCATTGAGTTTGATATTGGCTATAGGCTTATGTGCCTTGTATCCCTGATCTCTCCAAGACTTTAAACATGAATGGATGTTGAATTTTTTTCAAATTTTTTTCTCAGAATCTAAAAAGATTATCATGTGTTTTTTTTTTTCTTTCAGTTTGTTTATATGGTTGATAATTTGTTAGATTTCCACATATTGAATGACCCCTATATACCTGGGATGAATCTCACTTGGTCATAGTGGATGATATCTTTGTTTTGTTTTTGTATTCAGTTTGTGAGTGTTTTGTTGAATATTTTTCATCAATTTTCATAACGGTGATTAGCCTGAAATTATCTTCCTTTGTTGAGTCCTTATGAGGTTTTGGTATTAATGTGACTATGGCTTCATAGAATAAGATTTGTAACGTTACATTTGTTTCTATTTTGTGGAAGAGTTTGAAGAGTATTGGTGTTGGCTCTTCTTTGAAGGTCTGGTAGAATTCTGTGCTGAAACCATCTGGCCCTGGGCTTTTTTTGCATGGGAGACTTTTGATGACTGCTTCTATTTCCTTAAGGGATATAGGACTATTTAACTGATTTATGTGGTCTTCATTCAGCTATGGTAAGTGGAATCTATGAAGAAAATTGTCCATTTCATTTCGATTTTCAAATTTTGTAGCATATAGGCTTTAAAAGTAAGACCTAATGATTTTTAGGATTTCCTCAGTATCTGTTATAATGTCCCCCTTTTTATTTCTGATTTTGTTGATTTTGATAGTGTCTTTCTGCCTTTTAGTTAGTTTGTCTAAGGATTTGTTTGATTTTCTCAAACAACCAGCTCTTGGTTTCATTGATTCTTTGAATTGTTTTATTTATTTCTAATTGATTGATTTCAGCCCTGAGTTACATTATTTCCATTTGTCTACTCCTCTTGGTGTGTCTACTTCCTCTCGCCCTGCCCCCAGGGCTTTCAGGTGAGCCATTAAGTTCCTTGAATGAGATATTTCGCATTTCTTCTTGAAGTCACTTAGTGCTATGAACTCACTTCTTAGCACTGCTTTCATTGTGTCCCATAAGTTTGGGTATTTTCTGCCTTCATTTTCATTGTGTTCTAGGAAGACTTTAATTTCTTTAATTCCTCCCTGACCCAGATGTTATTGAGTAGGGAATTGTTCAGTTTCCATGTATGTGTAGGCTTTTCGCTATTTCTGTTATTGTTGAGGTCCAGCTTTATTCCATGGTGATCAGACAAGATACAAGGGATTATTTCAATCTTCTTGTATCTGTTGAGGTTTGCTTTGTGACCAACTGTATGGTCTATTTTGGAGAAGATCCCATGAGGTGCTGAGAAGAAGGTAAATTCTTTTGTGTTTGGGTGAAAGTTTCTGTAGATGTCTGTTAGGTCCATTTGATTCATGACCTCTGTTAGAGACATTGTTTCTTTGTTTAATTTCTGTTTTATTGACCTGTCCTTTGTTGAGAGTGGGGTGTTGAAGTCTCCCACTATTAATGTGTGGGGATTTAAGTATGGTTTAAGTTTTATTAATGTTTCTTTTTCTAATGTGTGTGCCTTGTATTTGGGGCATAGATGTTCAGGATTGTGATGTCTTCTTGGTGGAATTTTCCTTTGATGAGTATAAAGTATCCCTCCCCATCTCTTTTGATTAATTTTGGTCCAAGTCTATTTTATTAGATATTGAAATGACTACTCCTGCTTGTTTCTTATGTCCATTTGCTTGGAAAATCATCTTCCAGTCCTTTATTCTCAGGTAATATCTATTTTGTGACTTAGTTGTGTTTCTTGTTGGTGTTGTTTAAGCATCCTTTTTTTTAATTTTTTTTTTTTGACACTTGAGCCCATTGATGTTGAAAGAGATTAATGGCTAGGGGCTGTTTGATGTTGGTTGTGATAGTGTGTTTGTATGCATGGCTACTTTTAGTGAAGTTACTTCCTGTGTTTTACCTGACTGTAGTTAGTTTTCCTGAGTCGTATTTTTCTTTCTAGTATCTTCTGTGACGCTGGATTTGTGTGTAGGTATTGCTTAAATTTGTTTTTGTCATTGCATATCTTGTTTTCTCTATCATAAAGAGTGGGAGTCTTGTTGGGTATAGTAGACTGGGCTGACATCTGTGTTCTCTTAGGGTCTGCATGACATCTGTCCAGGCCCTTCTGTTTTTCATAGTCTCTGTTGAGAAGTCAGGTGTGATTCTGATGTATTAGTCATTATATGTTACTTGGCCTTTTTCCCTTGCAGCTTTCAGTTTTTTTTTTTTTCTTTGTTTTGTATACTTAACTGTTTTGATTATTATGTGACAGGGGGATTTTCTTTTCTGGTCTAACTTATTAGGTATTCTGTAGGCCTCTACTTTAAATTTGGGAAATTTTCTTCTATAATTTTGTTGAAAATATTTCCTGTGCCTTGGAGATGTAAATCTTCTTTTTCCTCTATTCCTATTATTCTTAGGTTTTGTCTTTTCATATTGTCTTGGATTTTTTGGATGGTTTGTGTTAAGAATTTTTTAGATTTAACATTTGTTTTGACGGATGCATCAATTTCTTCCATTGTATCTTTTATACCTGAGATTCTTTCTTCCTTCTCTTGTAATCTGTTGGTTATGCTTACCTCTGTAGTTCCCATTTTCTTCCCTAAGTTCTTCCTCTCTATGATTTCCTCTGTGTTTTCTTTAATTTTTTTCCTTTTCTATCTTCACATCTTAAATTGTTTTGTTGATTTCCTTCACCTGACTGATTTTATTTTTCTGTTTTTCCTTCAATTCCTTCACCTGTTTGTTTGAACATTCTTTTATTTCTTTCAGTGATTTAATCATTTCCTCTCTGAAAGCCACAAATTGTTTGGCTGCATCTTCCTGCATTTTTTACAGATGGCCATAATCTGTTCGATTTATCTTCCTCTCTTTCTTTACACATTTCATGTGTTTACTCCAATATCCTCTTCATAAGCTTAGATGTGAGGTCATCTTCTTGAATTTCACTTATGTTAGGGTGTCCAGGGCTACTAGCCCCTGGATAACTGGGTTCTGGAGATGCCATATTGCTTTGCCTTTTGTTGATTGTGCTTTTACACTGGCCTTTACCCATCTGGAAGTCTAGTTGTTGGCTGTTAGTTTCTGGTGCCTGCTGGAATCCTGAGGTGGGGAGACTCACCTTAGCAGGATTCTGAAAGAGGACACCTCAGTTTTTTGGGTATGGTCAACCAAATGGCAGTGTTTCTTGGGAATTGCCTCAGCTCACCTCAGGATTATGGATCTTTGTGGTAACTGTGGTTGTTGGTAAGCAGGGCATCTATCCTCCTACCAGGAGAAGTCATGGAGACAGCTTCCCTGTCACTGGGTTTCTTGGTCTGAATTTAGTGAACTGCTACTGCTGCTCTTACACTGTTTTTGCTGGGTGCAGCCCTCTTCAAGAACCAGGGAGCCGCACAGTTTGGTAAGTTTAACTAGGGATAAGTGTTTGCACCTAGGAGCAGGAACAGGGGGCTGATTCAGTGGCTCTCAGGCTTCTTTAGGTCTGAGGTTGGACTTCTGTGCTCCAGTACCCAATCAGAGTGCAGCACTTCTGCATGAAGCGGGAGACTAGAGCCTGGAGCCTTCGAGAAACCAGAAACTTTTCCAGAGCTTGGTGTCCTGAGATCAAACCTAATGTTTCCTCCACCCTGGGGTTTCTTACTGACAGGGAGCCCCAGGAGCCCCAGTGTGTGGTGTTTTGGGGTCCACAGATCCTTCTGGGTTGATGAGTAGAGCATGCAGGCTCCTGCAGGAACCTGGGAGCTTTTCCCAATAACTTTTTTTGGGGGGGTAGAGAGCTGTATGGGAGGGTTGGCTGAGTGCCCTGTCGTCAGACCTGTTATTTCCCTTACCAACGGGTCTTCTGACAGGGAAACACAGAATCTAGTGCCCTGGGGACCACAGTTCTGTCTGGGACTGTGAGGCAGGCATGCAGGCAGGTCTCTGTTCTGGATGCTGAACAACTGCTGGATCCCAGGTCCTTTTTCAGGGATTGTCTGGGTGACCTGAGGTTGGTCCCCATTGCTTCCTTCATCAAGGGGTTTTCTCTCAACTGGAAATCTCTGTCTCTGTTGTTGTGGTGCCCACAGTTCAGTCTGGGATGGTGATCAGAGCACATGTGGCTCTGGGCTGATGACAGAGCACCTGCCAGGACCCAGGAACTCATTTGTGGTTTTAGCTGTGTTACCTGATCCTGATTGCTTCCCACAACATGGGGTTTCCTCTCACCTGGGAAACACAATCCCTGGTGTTTTAGGGCCCAGAGTTAGGTCTGTTGGTTGCTGTGTAGTCACTGCTGTCCTGCTCTTCAGACACAGTGTCCTCCTGGCGCTGCCATCTTGGATCCCCGTCTGTTTTTGTTTTCGTTTTTTAATCTGCCTTATATTAACCCAATACTGCTTCGTGTATTCAATGAGCATTCTTCCTGCTGGGCAATCAGAATTTTATTTTTCCCTATGATTTTTAAGTTCAGGTGAGGTGTGTGTTTGCAGTCCTCCTACCAATAGCATTTTAAAGTTCTTTATTTGCACATAATTATTATATATAATAGCGGTTTGGAGGTCATAGTGGGATAAAAGGATAACATAAAAGCTGGAGGAAGGGAAAGGTTATAGGAGCTCTGATGTGGATGTCTGGCTGTCAGTCATACATGGTCTTTGCACTACAGCCCATCAACATCACGTTTTTTGTTTCTCAAACTTACACTCTCTGAATGCACGCATTATTCTTCAGCTAAAGACAAGAAAGCCATATGAATATTTCTTCAGTGTCTTTCCTCTTTTCCCCTAGATCTTTCTTGTACGACCTTTTCCACAAATTTCAGTGACTTCATTATTTCTCAGTTCTCATGGACAAACAAGCAGTCTACACCCTTTGTTCCCACTCCTCCCTTTTGTGACCCTTTGTAGCAATCCACAGTCTTTAGAATGAACTTATTCATTCTTTTATCTAACATGCTCCTTTGCCCTCCTCATCTCTAAAATTGGAAAGCCACTCTTTGATGCTTTTATTTTATTTTATTTTTTTTAGCTTTTTAGGGTTTATAGTAGACAAGATAAAATAATTTCATCTCAGTTACCTCAAGTGGGTCAGAAAAAGGAAGATCTAATTTGTTGACTTATTTGCTTTAATCCTTTGTTTGTCTTCTCAAGAGGATAGTTGGTTCTCACCATAATAATAGGCTTAAAAGTTAAAATATTGATGTTTCTTTCATGAATCCTTAGAAGTAGTTACTTACTGTTGGTGTGAACATTTAATGTAGCATAGATATCACTGCATCTCAATAAGCCTCGTTCTTTGTAGACAATTCTAAGGGTTTAAAATTAACCCCTTATGATTTGTTCAAATCTCCCTTCCTTTAATTCCATTTTATTATTTTCTTCCTTCTTTGTTTTAGTCTTGAATAAATTATCATTCTGCTGTAAACATGTACTCATTAATAAAAACAAAAGAACAATACCTAATTTTGTGTACCACCCTTTTATTAACATAATTTTACATCTGTTGTCTTAGTGAAATCAGTATAATTAGTACCATTATTAAATATGAATAATCTGAAATCCTAGAAGTACAAGCTAACATACTTAGAAAGTGGTGCCTAATGTAGAACCTCTCACAACTACATCCATTTTAGTAAGATGTGTGTCTGGTATGTTGTGGTCAAAAGAAGAGAAGGGTTATAATGGTTTTATAATCAAGAATAAACATTGACTTGCTTACCATCATGTCAAGTATGACATTTATAGGTTTAGCAGAAAACAGAACTCTGGTAGGCAAAAATAACTCTAGTCAGGTAGAAGTGAAATAATCTCACAAGATGCAAAGAGACTATAATAAGTTAAGGGGAAGTGGGGTTGTCTCTGACAGAAACTCAGTGGCCAACTCTTTGATCACCTCGCCCTGGGGCCGGGAAAGCAGACCTGCCAGGCCACAGGGGAAGAAGATGCAGCCTGTCCTGAAGAGACATGATAGGCAAATGTCACATAGAAAGGAAGGAGGACCTTCCCTATCAGTGGACTAGGGGAGGGGCATAGGGAGAGAAGAGGGAGGGAGGGACTGGGAAGAGACAAGGGAGGAGGCTACAGCTGGGATCCAAAGTGAATAAATTATAATTAATTAACTAATTATAATTGTATTATATTATTATATTGTATTATGGAAACATAGTTTAGCTAGAAAACACTGCTTACATAATGAGAAAATTATAATCCAAAAATAATTTTGGTGTTTTATTAACCATTTATTATATATTGAAAGCATAAATGTATATTTCTTTTAACATTTACAGTTAAAGATTAGAAAATAGCATGTGTCTTATTAAAAGTAATTTCTATTCACCTGATTAATTAGCTTGTCAGAGGATTATCCATAAAATGTCACTAAAACCTTTTTAGTTCTTTCTAAACTCTGACTACTTGGATCAACTCAGATACTCTAGTTCAGAGTCCTCTTCAAGCCGACTGATTCAAACTGACTTCTCTTACTTCTCACTGAATTAGTTTGCTTGGCCTCTATCTCTAGCAATCTGTTCTTCTCATTATCTGACTTATATCTTCACATGTGTCTAGTTTATTTTCCTCTACAACCTGTCTCTGTAAAAGTGTCCCAGGAAAAACTGCCCCTGAACTCCATGAATTAAATTGCCATTAACTGAACTGTCATGCTCTCAAGTCCACTGCTCTGCCTTTCAACTGCCTCCCAACTCACTGAACTCTTTCTCTCTGCACTGTTCTCTCAACCAGCCACTATTTCTGTCTGTTCTCCTGAGAATTGGGTACATCCGATCTCTGACTCTATAAACTCTTTCTCTGATTTGTTACTTTGTTTGCTTCCTAATTAGACATCACTTTCAAACATGGCTGTGTCCTTCCAAAAACTAGACTTATTTTCATTGTTTGGGTGTACAGGTATGTACAAAGGGCATGTCTGTATTCCAGTGAGGTCATACCATTCCAGTAGGATCACACAGACCTAGAAAGTTTTCAAATGTGATCCTTTGCCAGAGTAGCCATTTTGCTGGATTAAAATTCCTCTACAGTTTCCAACTATTTTCTAAAATTCATTTAGTTAGAAAATAAAATATCTAAACAATTAATAACAATGAGTCTGATTTTGAAGTCTACACACTTTGACAATACTTCTGGCTTCTAGCTCACTTAGATTAAATGAGAGGCATTGACCTTGATCAGTAGACTCTTATTCTACCTTCAAACTTCATATTTAAAACATATATTTAGCCTTTTCTTAAAGAACAGATAAGATATGTACAAATAGGTGCCAAAAATGAATGCCATCAATAAATTCTATTTGAAGTTTGTTTTTCTTACAAATAATTAAATGTCTATTTTAGAAAAAAATTTAAGAATTAATTTGGTGAGAGTACTCAAGATAGTAACAGAATCACCCATCAGCTGTGAATACAATCAAAGTTTTACTGAAACTGTAGTTTGTTTATATTACACAGAAGAATAGGAATTAATGGAAGAGAGATTTCCACAGAGTAATACAGAAAAGGCAGCAGCAAGTGAAAGATTGTCAGCTCTCTGCATGTCTGCACTTTAGTCAGTCAAGGGAACATGCTTAGAAAAGCCAGATACCTTATATGAACTAGAAGGAGGCAAGTACTCTATTACTCACCCATAAAATGTGACTATGGATCTTCTTTCCTTCCTATTCTTTCTTATTTCCTTCTGATAGACAACCAGGGAGAGATGGCTCAGATTTACTTTACAAGCTATCTTCTTTTATGCAACTCTCCATGTATCTCTATGCAAAGAAATTTTAATCTAGGAACATGGCTGCTCTGGCAAGGGATCACATCCAAAGTTTTAACTCTGTGTGGTCTGGCTGGGATATAATACATACCTTTAATATATGGAGTTGGAATACATATACATACTAATTCCTCTGGTTGGAATATAGACATGATATAACTTTAATTCTTCTGGCTGGAATTTAATTCAAAATAATAGCTTCTAATTGAGAGGCAGACAAAGTGATGAATCAGAGAATGATTTGAGAGAATGATAGGATATGTCCAACTCTCATGAGATCAGATAAGAAAGAGAATATACTTAAGATCAGTGCAGTGGCTGTTAGATCCTTTGATTTTGACATTGGCTGTGGTCATAAGGTTGTGTGCTTGGTTGCTTTTTGTTTTACTGTAGTAAGGTTAATTATTTCCTGTGTTTTCTTGAAAGTAGCTAATTTTCTTGGGTTGTATTTTCCCTTCCAGTGTCTTCTGTAATGCTGGATTTGTGTGTAGGTATTGTTGAAATTTGTTTTTGTCATTGAATATCTTGTTTTCTTCGTCTATGAGGACTGAGAGTTTTGCAGGGTATAGTAGCCTGGGCTGACATCTGTGTTCTCTTAGGGTCTGCATGATATCTGAAAAGCAGCAAACCAAGTAATCCACTTAAAAAATGGGGAACAGAGCTAAAGAGAGAATTCTCTGTGGAGGAATATCGAATGGCAGAGAAGCACTTAAAGAAATGCTCAACCTCATTAGCCATTAGGGAAATGCAAATCAAAACAACGCTGAGATTTCACCTTACACCCATCAGAATGGCCAAGATAAAAAACTCAAGTGACAACACATATTGGAGAGGTTGTGGAGAAAGAAGAACCCTTCTCCACTGCTGGTGGGAATGTAAACTTGTACAACCACTCTGGAAATCAATCTGGCGCTTTCTCAGACAACTAGGAATAGCGCTTCCTCAAGATCCAGCCATACCACTCCTAGGCATATACCCAAAAGAGGCTCAAGTACACAAAAAGGACATTTGCTCAACCATGTTTGTAGCAGCTTTATTTGTAATAGCCAGAAGCTGGAAACAGCCCAGATGCCCCTCAACTGAAGAATGGATGCAGAAACTGTGGTACATCTATACAATGGAGTATTACTCAGCAATGAAAAATAAGGAAATCATGAAATTTTCAGGTAAATGGTGGGACCTGGAAAGGATCATCCTGAGTGAGTTGTCCCAGAAGCAAAAAGACACACACGGTATATACTCACTCATATAAACATACAACATAGAATAAACCCACTAAAATCTGTACATTTAAACAAACTAAAAAGAGAAGATCCTAACTAAAATTTTCAATCCCCATCCTGAAAGGCAAAGAGGATGGACATCAGAAGAGAAAGAAAACAGGAAACAACCTAGGAACCTGCCACAGAGGGCCTCTGAAAGCCTCTGAAGTATAGACTGTCAAAGCAGATGCTGAGCCTGATGGCCAACTGATGGGCAGAGTGAATGGAATTTTATGTAAGAAGTGGGAAATAGTAAGAGCTGGAGAGGACAGGAACTCCACAAAGAGAGCAACAGAACAAGAAAATTTCAACACAGGGAACTTCCCAGAGACTCATACTTCAACCAAGGACTATCCGTGGAGATAACCTAGAACCCTGACAATGCAGCCACTTCTGATAAGAACTGATAGACTAAGATCAGAAAGAAGGAGAGGAGGACCTCCCCTATCAGCGGACTTGGGGAGGGGCATGCATGCAGAAAGCGGGGGAGGGTGGGACCGGGAGGGGAGGAGGGAGGGGCTTATGGGGGAATACAAAATGAATAAAGTGTAATTAATAATAATAAAAAAAGTGAAAAAAAGATAAGTGCAGAGAGGAGGAGGATCATAGATCAAGAGAAGAGAGTTGATGGAGACAGTACAATAGAGTTTGGGAGTACAGTATAGTTTGGTGCAGTTCAATTAAGTGAAGTTGAGTTTGTGAAGTTCAATTTATGGAGTTCAGAGGCAATTTTTCAAGTAGAGAAATTCAATGATAAGTGAGAGAAGCCAGTTTGAATCAGTCAGTTTGGAGAAGAGTTTTGAGCCAGAACAGCTGAGCTGAAAAGGCAACCAGAGTTCAGAAAATACTACAAATGGTAGTAAGTCTTTCAGCAGTAAGACTGGGAGGCTAAAAACATTCTAAGCCTAAGTTAGTAGGCAGAGTTTGGAAGCTGAAGACTTCACGGTCTGGGCTTGCAGCGGATTCGATTGTATGGAGTCTGGAAGCTCCAGAACTAGGCCTAGGGATAGTTAGGTAGAAATGCCTGGGCTCAGCCCAAGCCATGTATTTTTTTTTTAATTTTTTATTAATTACACTTTATTCATTTTGTATCCCCCCATAAGCCCCTCCGTCTTCCCCTCCCAATCTCACCCTCCCTCCCCTTTCTGCATGCATGTCACTCCCCAAGTCCACTGATAGGGGAGGTTCTCCTCTCCTTTCTGATCTTAGTCTATCAGTTCTCATCAGAAGTGGCTGCATTGTCCTCTACTGTGGCCTGGTAAGGCTGCTCCCCCCTCAGGGGGAGGTGATCAAAGAACAGGCCAATCAGATTATGTCAGAGGCAGTCCCTCTTCTCATTACTATGTAACCCAATTGGACACTGAATTGCCATGGGCTACATCTGTGCAGGGGTTCTAGGTTATCTCCATGAATAGTCCTTGGTTGGAGTATGAGTCTCTGGGAAGTTCCCTGGGTTCAAATTTTCTTGTTCTGTTGCTCTCCTTGTGGAGTTCCTGTCCCCTCCAGCTCTTACTATTTCCCACTTCTTACATAAAATTCCATTCACTCTGCCCATCAGTTGGCCATCAGGCTCAGCATCTGCTTTGACTGTCTATACTGCAGAGGCTTTCAGAGGCCCTCTGTGGCAGGTTTCAAGGTTGTTTCCTGTTTTCTTCTGGCTTTCAGAGGCCCTCTGTGGCAGGTT
>NW_026591643.1:9947443-9965868 GCF_907164565.1 Psammomys obesus | reverse complement strand
TTGTTTCCTGTTTTCTTCTGGCTTTCAGAGGCCCTCTGTGGCAGGTTCCGAGTTTGTTTCCTGTTTTCTTTTTCTTCTGATGTCCCTCACTCATATAAACGTACAACATAGAATAAACCCACTAAAATCTGTACATCTAAACAAACTAAGCAAAAGAGAGGACCCTAACTAAAATGTTCAATCCCCATCCTGAAAGGCAAAGAGGATGGACATCAAGCCATGTATTTTTAAAGCTTGGTTATGGCTGTCATCTCATCCCCTCATCTGAGAAAATAAAAACATTTACATCTCTATACCACTCACTATAAAGAGGTATAAGAATCTGGAAATTTCAGCATTCCTAGACTTACATCTCTGCATGTGACAATATGTTATAGCCTCAGAATATCTGAAATTGATATATCTCATATATGCAAAAATAGTCTCTGGCCTTCAGTATCTAAAATGCTTGCTTTTCTGTGTGGTGAAGAAAAAATATTATATACCTGGAGGAGATGGTTGGAAAGATTCAGAGATGTAATCTTGTTGGTCAAACCAAGGAAATCTACATAAGGAGATTCACAAAGAAGTCTGCAAATGAATTAAAAGAGTTGTTGCTTATGACATAGGAATGGATAGGTTGTTAATTTTCACATTCAAGGATCTTTGCTCCACTATGTTCGTAGCAGCTTTATTTGTAATAGCCAGAAGTTGGAAACAACTCAGATGTCCCTCAGTTGAGGAATGGATACAGAAATGGTGGTACATTTACACAGTGGAACACTACTCAGCTACTAAAAACAAGGAAATCATGAAATTTGCAGGCAAATGGTGGAAACTAGAAAATATCAACCTGAGTGAGGTATCCCAGAAGCAGAAAGACACACACCGGATATACTCACTTATAAGTGGTTACTAGACCTATAAAATAGAATAAACAATAAAATCTGTACACCTAAACCTAATCAAGGAGGACCCTGGGTAACATGATCAATCCTCACTCAGAAAGATAAACAGGATGAACATTGGAAGAAGAAGAAAACAGAAAACAGGAGAAAACGGAACTTACCACAGAGGGTCTCTGAAAGACTTTACCCAGCAGTGTATCAAAGCAGATGCTAAGACTCATAACTAAATTTTGGGCAGAGTGCAGGGAGTCTTAGGAATGTAGGGGGCGATAGTAAGACCTAGAGAGGAAAGGAGCTCTATAAGGAGAGCAACAGAACCAAAAAATTAGGCAAAGGAGTTTTTTCTGAGACTGATACTTCAACCAAGGACCATTCATGGATATAACCTAGAACCCCTGCTCAGATGTAGCCCATGGCAGCTCAGTATTCAAGTGGGTTATACTAGTAAGGGGAACAGGGACTGTCTCTGCCATGAACCCAGAGTCTGGCTCGTTGACACCAGCCCCGGAAGTGGGAGCAACCTTTCCAGGCCACATAAAAAGACCATATAACCAGTCCTGATGAGACCTGATAAGCTAAGGTCAGAGAGTAGGGGAGAAGGAGCTCCCCATCTGCAAACTTGGAGAGGGGCATGGGAGGAGATGAGAGAGGGAATGATGGAGCGGGCTACAGATGGGCTACAAAGTGAATAAACTGTAATTAATTTAAAAAATAAAACATTTAGTTAAAAAAGATTTGTCATTATTCATGAATGCCTTACAAGAAAACTTTAATGAGACTAAGTGGGTTATCTAGTGTCTACATACACTGCAGTGCTAAAACATGTATCTAAGCCCTGTCTAACACCCTAAAACATTACCAACTGATAGATACTAGTTATGTCTGCATGGAGGGTAACAGACTTAAATAGGACGGGGGTTGGGGTCAGAATTCTGCCAACTGGAGAAGAAAAAAAATAGTTCTCTGAGTAATTATTTCTGTAACCTCTGTAACAACAAAACTAGAGTGGCAAGTGAGTAACTGATCAAGTGCACTAACAGATGCTTATACATTCAGAGAACACTCAGGAGAAGAATTCCCAGAGAAAGGGTTTGAAAAGAGAAAGGGTTTGAAATTTTAACTCACATGAAATCATCAGCTGAGAGCAGTATATTTTCAGAAAAAGGAGGTTAAATATATTGAAAATTGAAGACCAGAAATTGGCAAAGAGTAAGGGGCTGGAAGAAACTCACTCTTGTCACCTACAGCTAGATAAAGGTCTAAGTTCATCCCTAGGCATTAACCTTTGCCATTCTTCAGGAACGCAGGGGAAGCACAGCTTCCAAAGTTTTCTTATGCACTTAGGAGGAGTGCTAGAAAGCTTTGTTGATCTGAGAAGTATGACAGAGTTTTTCTTATCTGCGTCAACCCATTCATCTTCTCTTATTATCATTGTGCCAAAGTGGCATATTTTGTATTGCTATTTTGCTAATCATTCATTCTAGTGCTACACTGAGCAAACAAAGCCATTGTAATGATCAGAGACAAAGAAGTAATACTTTGTAGCATATAGTTGACTTTGGGGTTGGTTGTGTAGCAGAAAATCCCGTGTGATTTTCATCTGAGTTTGATGGGGGCTGAGAGTATAAGTTTATGGCATATTCTGAGAGATTCTTTTAAAAATAATAAAATTAGACCTAAGTGTTTGACTCAGTCAATTATCTACACAGAATATATTTGATGTCATCAATGAGATAAAAATCGAGTCTGAATTTTTTCCCAATTGGAAAATTTGATTATTACTTTTTATTGAACAAGCTCTTTCAGTTTAAAGTATTGCTTTTATATCTTTTATTCTCCAAATCCCAGAAGATGATAGTGTTTGATTTTTGTCATTTTTCCCCTTGATCTACCTACTCATGTTCTGATAGAAAAATACACCATTAACATATAGTACCTTTGAAATAATTTGATACGCAAGACAGGTTATTCTTCTCTATTATTTTTAGTGACAATCTGGATATTATAAAATATTCTAGGTCAATTATAGCATAATTTTATTCTCTACATAAATTGTTTTGAAATCAATAATTTAAACAATATATATTTTAAAAACTAAAAAATGTTACAAGTCTTAAAATAACATTTCTAAGTGACTGAGTGGCATATTGCTAGTAAAATATGTCCTAGCCTCTGGATTGGGTCTTACTGTTGCAGTCTTTATAATTAACAACAATGAAAACTTATGATTTAATTAATTATTTTTCTAAATTTATCTTCAGCTATTAGTATTATTTTATAGGTATTGTTTTTTGGTATATTGATATATCCTTTTATATAGATTTCTCTGATGACTTTATTATATCACTTTAATTATATTTTCTCTTTTTAACATTATTTCATAGGCATGATTGATTTTTTAAATAACTTATACTTTATCATTGGCTTTTTAAATGAATTTATGAACAGGTATAAATTAGATAATGAGAATTTTCCTGGAATCTATTCAAGAAATTAAATGAAGACCTGCCAATATGACACTGATATATTTTCTAGCCATTCATGGTAACAGTTGCTTCCTCATAATATATTTTTGAAACAGAGGTCAAGAAGTCATTGTATTGGCCCAGGAACAGTCCTATAGACTAATGAAAGAGAATAGAAAATATAAGACACATACAAACAATTTTCAGCTATCTAATTTTAGGTAAGCATACCAAAAGCATAGACTGAAAAAGTATCTACCTCTTTTACAAGTAGTTCTGGCAAAAGATTAAATCTCAGGATTAAACCTATCTATCACCTTGTAGAAAAATCAGTTTAAAATTGATCAAGAACCTTATACTCTACAACTACTAGAGATATGAATAAACTCCTTTTGGGAGAAGAAATGATTATTAATTTGTAAAATTACTCACTATCATTAGGCATGAAAAAATCACAAAGCAATTCTATAATGAGATATTATCTCATTCCAGTTAGAATAGGTATGACTCATGTTAAATTATTATTATTGTCATTTTATTCATAGGTAAGAATTGTGAAATGATAATTATTATCATTAATAATAATAATAATCAAAACAACAATGTTAATGAAGATGTGAAGAAGAAGGAATTCTTGCACACTGTTGGTGGAAATGTAAATTAGTAGAGCCACTGTGGAAACTTCATAACTAAAAGTAGAAATGCCATACAAACCAGCTGTACTACTGTTGTATACACATCCAAACAAAATGGAATCAACATATAAAAAAGACACCTGCAAACCTGAGCCTATTGGAGCACTGTTCTTAATAGCCAGAATATAGCCTAAAGGTCTTTGAACAGACGAATGACTAAATAGTGAAGAACATAACAACAGATGTGATCTACACACAACATGGTTGATAATTTAACCATAAATCCTATTGATTTCCACAATCAATGTGAACAAAAATTATTGTGCTTAAAAATGTGGTGAAGCAAATGTTGTTAAGCTAATTTATAATGATGGTTTCACCATTTGTGAATGTACTACATTTTTATGATACTTTCAATTGGAGGATTATATGATATGGTAAGTACACTTTGTTAAAATTGTTAACTAATAATCAGTGCAAATAAAGATTAAAAGATCATCAAAACTAATAAATAATGTTTGGAAGGTTTATGAGGAATAAAAGAAAATATGCATGTGTATACATACATAAATGCATATATATATATATATTTCTATATATATAAAATTAGCCTGGATAACTGAATCAGTCAGCAAAATGCTTGCTACCCCAGTGTGAGGACCTGAATAAATTCAGTCCCCAAAAGCACATGAAAAATCCAGGCCTTGGGTGTATAATTGTATTCCCAGCATTGGAGAGGTTAAGACAGATGAGCCCTGGGGGTTAACTGGCTAGCAAGATTAGCCTGCTCACAATGGCCCAAAGCCAATAACAGGTCCTATTTTTTTTAAAGAGCAAATAGATCTATTCTGCAGACTAATACCTGAGGTTATGATCTCATCCACGTATGTGTGTGCACGTGTATATATGCTCAGTTTTAGAGGGGACGGGAGCCCCACAAGGACCAAATATATCAGGGCACAGGGGTCTTCTACGAGACTGTTTCTCCAACCAAGGACCATGCATGGATATAGCGTATAACCCCTGCTTGGATGTAGCCCATGGTAGCTAAGTATCCAAGTGGGTTCCCTAGTAAGGGGAACAAGAACTATTTCTGACATGAACTCAATGACTGGCTCATTGAACTTCTCTCCTCCAAGGGAGGAGCAGCCTTGTTAGGCCATAGATAAGGACATTACATCCAGTCCTGAAGATACCTAATCAGCTAGGGTCAGATGGAAGGGGAGGAAGACCTCCCCTATCAGTGGACTCAGATGGGGGCAAGGAGGAGATGAGGAGGGAGGGAGGGATTGGGAGGGAATGAGGGAAGGGGCTATGGCTGGGATACAAGTAAATGACCTGTGATTAAAATAAAAAAAAAGAAATTAAAAAAAAAGAAAATACAAAAAAATTATAGATTTTCAAAGATGGGATAGAATCTCTATGCTTAGAATTATAATAGCCCATGATTTCTTCTAGGAAAGGAGTTAGCACTAACTCACCTGATGGTCAAAACAAGTCTGTGTATTAGCAATCTAAAATAAGACATCAGATAGGTGAAGTATGTTATTCCACGTTATGGAGTTAGTATTAAAATAGTCATTATCCATGACTTTATGCATATTGAATATGACTTTCAACTTCCAATGTGTTTACCCATATAGAAAAATTATTTAAATTTGACTTTGAATTTTCAGTAATAGTTTTAGAAACCCCTGCTGGCAATCTGGGATAGACTGCATGACTGACAGCATGTTAAGAATGTATTAAGATTCATTCCACACCTAAAATCTTGATATCTCTGTCTCATACCCATGTCTTACTAACACCTAATGCTGTAAAAATTTTATAATGTAACCAGCTTCCTGATGCTGATCATCCGCTTGTAAAGTGAAGGAAATATTGCTAACTCCCTCAAGTACTCCTTAAGCAAATAGATGGGAAAATGCCTATTAATTTCCCTAGTGTGTTTATTTTATAAATGTGTACTAGAAGAAGCCAGGTAAAACATGAGCACCAAGTGAACATACAGTGAACACTAAGCAAATGTCAGTAACTGCCACAGTTTTACTATTAAGAATCACACGTCACAATAAGAGAGTGGAAAAAAAAAAAAAAGAAAGAAAAAGAAATCAAGTTCGTGTTTCTGTGTTCTCCACATACCATAATTGGGCTTGATGTATTGCATTAATGAAAAAGTACTTTTTGAGATAGGGTTTTTTGTTTGTTTGTTTGTTTGTTTGTTTGTTTGTTTTGGTGTGTGTGTGTGTGTGAGTGTGTGTAGCCGTGGCTGTCCTGAACTCACTTTGTAGACCAGGCTGTCCTCAAATACACAGCTATTCTTCTGCCTCTGCCTCCCTGAGTGCTGGAGTTAAAGGCTGAAAAAATACTTTATTATAATAGTTAGACTAATAATCAACCATTCTAATGTTAGGAAATGCACCCCAACTTAAGAGGAAGACTGATGCAATTGGTGCTATAAATTAATCAGTTACATTATTGAGAACGTGTGTGTGTGTGTGTGTGTGTGTGTGTGTCTAGGTAAATGTGGGTGTAGTCTGAGTATGATTCACGTGAACATAGTGTTTCTACGGTCAGAACACAGCTCCAGGTATTGGTCTTCAAATGACTTCCACCTTTTTTTTCTGAGACAAGGTCACTTCTTTGCTTGAAACTTTGCTGTGTAGATCAGAATTGCTGCCCTGTGAGATGTTAGGGCTCCATTCTGTATCCTGCTCTCATCTCTCTGTTATAGTCACATCTATGTCACCATGGTTTTAAATATGAAGAGCAAAATCCTGGTTCTGAGTACTCCTTGAAATATATGTAATCCATGCCCTGGGAAGACAGAGACAGGAGGATTCTCATGCTTTCTGGGAAGCTACTTTATATTGCAACTGGTCTCCAGACTCAGGCAGAGACCTTGTCTCAAAAAATAAATTGCTGACCAGTAGGAGACACTATCCATTTGCAACAGGTGCGCACATTTAAGCAAGTATATGCACATGTAAGAATACGTTCACCCATGTATCACACACATATGAATCATAGCAGAAAGTGAAAAATGGTTATTATGTAACAGAATAAAAGGCAGTCATGACAGTGTAACAAATATCTACAAAGTGATGTTTAAAATGTTTAATGTACACCAAATGTAAAACTGTGCATTAAATATTTATAAAATCATAGGTAAAATGCATTGTAGACACTGGGCTGACTTTACTTGCTGTCCACCGTCAGCAGCTTGGTCTCCAATGTGTGATATACCTGTACCCTGACTTGACAAAAAACTGAAGAGAAGAGAATAAGATGGATGATGCAGGTCACAGTTCCTAGAATACTCCTCAAAGCTTCTCTAGGAAGGAAATGAATTGAGAGGGGTAGTGGTGGTGGACGGAAATACTGTGTTGGTTTACACTTTTATTGTACTGAATTTTTAATGAACGCTTATGTGTATACATGTCTGCATTTGTGTAAATGGGCCATGCTTGGTGGCTAGAAGGCAACTTAAAGGAATCACTTTTATATTTCTACCTTGTGGGTCCTGGAGATTGAACCCAGTTATAAAGCTTGGAGGCAACTTCTTTTCCATCTGGTCCACCTTGTTCATCCTTGAGTGTTTTGTTGTTTTGTTTTGTTTGTTTGTTTTGTAACTTGATTGTACATTTCTTGAGAATGAATGTTGTAGCTGGTACTTCCTGTAGCAACATCATGAGTTTGGCCTTAGCTGTGTAAAAAAGATCCACCAGGAATAAACAAAAGAGCAAATGAAACAAGGACACAGTCTGAGGAGATGAGCTGAGAAGCAGCTTCAGTCTTATATTCTAAAGCTACCTAATTGTGTAAAGTTGCAATTAACTAACCATGCAAGGTGCACGGTCAACTATGAAGAGTCAGCACATATGACCAGAAGTAATGCTGACTTTAATTATCATACAGAGCAATGTTAACAGAAGTTGACTCTTATTTAGGGGAATGAAGGCTTGAATTCAAGTCCTTTTAATTCAAGGGTTATCAGCTTTTTCTTGTCAATGTTGTTATTTTGATTTTTGTTTTTGTTTTCACTTTGTTTGTTTTTCAAAACAATGTTTCCCTGTGTGGTCCTAGCTGTTATGGCCTGGAATGCAGATATCCTCCTACCTCAGAGTGCTGAGATTAAAGGTGTGTGCCATCATGCCCAGCTGCATCCTCAGCTTTTTGATAGGCAGGTCAATGTATTGCTTGGTCTTCATTTCACATGTGAAATTTAAAAGTTGATAAAGTCATGATTTTGAGAACACTACAAAGTGCTATAAGTGTTACCTACTCAGATGCTCTAGCAGTGCCAAAACAAGCCTCAGCTACCAGGCTCCTTTGGAAAAAGAACTGAGGCAGGGTCACATGTTTTTTCCCCTAAAGTTTTGCTTCTTTCTGAATGGTTTACATCCAATTACCAATTCACTCACGAACATGCACGAGCCAGATCTTCTTGTCCAGCTCAGCACAACTCTGGAGATCATAGCATCTTTGAAATCTCCCTCAGTGTTCATGCTGTTGTCCCCTGAGATGGAAACAAAGATTGAATTTCTTTCCCTCTAATCCCAATTCTTTTTCCTTTCCTTCAATTAGAAAAAATAGTTATTAATTCCAGGGATGCCTTAAAATCAGCCTAAAGCATGCTAATTTTCATTTCAGGGTCTGCTTCCAGGGAAACAAGCTGTAACTCATGGATTTCAGTTTTTCTTCAATTGTCATATTTCATAATTCAAGGGCTATGCCTAGGTTCTTAATGCAAAATCTCCCCCCAAAATTTGTTTTGGCCTCTGTGCATGAGTGTGTATGTGTGATTGCAAATGAATATGTGTGTTATACAAGAATACAGACAACACTCTTGTTTTTGTTAGAGATTGAAGATAAAAGATATAATATTAATGAAATAGAGACTCACTGTACTATTTAAAAATTCATTGGAAGTATTAAATACATTAGATGAACATATAAACAATAATTTTCTTTTGTTAAGTTAATACATATATAACATACATATATGTATAAATTCATGAATTATTTCTCTATATTAAATAAGTAAGAAAACTGGATTTCAAAAATATATGAAAGCTGAAGTTTTTCCACAACTAAAATAAGTTGGAACCAGTTCTACTTACTTTCTCTGATCTTATCTCTGCAACTCTCATTTGATGCCAAATAATTTAAAGTATAATATATATATATATATATATATATATATATATATATATATATATATATTCACTGATTGTGGGATCATATTGGTTAAGCATTTTATCCTGATTTCAAGAAGGATAATCATGTCCTTTGTACACAATATACTATTGTCTTAATACCTAATAAAACTTAGACCCTGCCAAATAATTTGGGGTTAGAAGGGAAGATAAAAGTTACTTATTACAGAAAATACACGAAAGTTCTTTCTCATGTTAGAATTCTGCCAAGTTGGTAATTCATTTCTGAATAAGAATAGAGAAAAGAATTTTAGGACCTTACTGAGATCATTTGGGAAGATTAAGGATACTGATTAATGATGTCTAACATGAGCACAGACGTCAGCACTGGTAGATTCAATGTTGTGCATTTCAAATCCTGAGTTTGGTGGAATGTTATTTTAAAAAGAAGAAACTTGTCACACTTATAATATACACTGAAATATCTACCACTGCTTATACACATATATACACACAATAAGGTCAAGATTATGATCTACGAGTAACTAGTTATTAAATTTAGATGTATATTTTCATGGCTTTATAAAATGTTAAAAGTATAGTTAATTTAAATTAAAAGCAAATAGAAGTATCTGACATTGAGAACAATGTAATTTCCATGCTACTTGTGGTGTTGATTGCAAGACCACTGCCATCATTTAGTTTAGCCATTTACATTTTACATAATGAATATTACATAAAACTTAAAAATTCATACCATGCATGTTATATCTACTGTGGGACAGGACAAAATGTGTTTCCATCATTATTGAAAGTTTTATTATACATGACTCAATGCCACTGGCTCTCTACAATTATTCTTATGTTGCTATGTTCCAATGGCTTCGTGAATACTCAACAAAAATTAATTGAGGGTGATAATTGATGTTAAGTTAAATCTAAAAGTTCTTACTATGCAAAGGCCACATCAAAGTTATTTACACCATGGAACAACTTCAATCCAAGGTTAGCATTTGTCTTTGATAACACATGTGAGTAAGAGCACATTTTTTTATTATTATCATTTGCTACAATTCGTTCAATTTGTGTCCTTGCTGTGCCCCCCCCATCTCCTCCCAATCCTGCCCTCCCTCCATCTTCTCTTCCCAAGCCCCTCCCCTAGTCCACTGATAGGGGAGGTCCTTCTCCCCTTCTATTTGACCCTAGCCTATCAGGTCTCATCTGAACTGGCCATATTGTCTTCCTCTGTGGACTGACAAGGCTGCACCTCCCACACATTGGGAGGTGATCAGAAAGCCTGCCGCTGAGTTCATGCCAGAGAAAACCCCTGCTCTCCTTATTAGGAAACCCACTTGGAGACTTAGTCTATGGGCTACATTTGAGCCAAGGTTTTAGGTCTTCTCCATACATTGTTCTTGGTTGGGGTATATTTCTCTTTAGGGACCCCAGGGCTCAGTTTTTATGGCTCTGTTGGTCTCCTTTTGGAGTTTAAGTGTACCTATATGTCTTATGATATAACTAAAGTCTTTGTACTCTAGACTTGTATGGCAAATACCACAGGTGAATCTTTCATTATAATTAATATAATTGTTAAAGAAATGTCAATGAGTATGCTAATTTTAATGAATTAACAGAAAACATTTTTAAAACTAATTTTACATAATTCTTTTAGTTGATACATTCTTTTTTCTTTTTAAGATTATAACTAGATCATTCCTCTCTTATTTTTTGTCCATCTAAAGCTTCATATCTACCAGGTGTTTGCTTTCACATTTGTGGATTCTTTTTCATCAATTGCTATTATCTATATATATGTATATATATATATATATATGCATATTCCTAAGTATAACCTGGTCAGTCTATACAATGTTTCTTTTATGTGTGTTCAGTACTGACCACTTACTGTTAGGTATCTAATTGGTGTCATCTTTTCTGGAGAAGATTATTTCTCTCACTCACATCGTTACTTACTTGCCTGTAGTTCTTTGAGATTTGGAGCCCTGTGGGCTTTCTCTCATCCATAGGCAAGTTTATCAGTGTCATTCTTATTCAGGTCATATGTGGGCTGTCATGGTGGTGAGACATTAAGGGTTTCACCAGAAGATACTGTCTCATAGCAAACTCCCCTGCTCTTTTGCTCTTACAACCTCCCTTTTCTTCCCAGAGCCTTAGTTGTGAAAGTATGTTGATAACTGTCTGTGCAAGAAACTCAAAACTCCAAGTTCAAATCTGCACGCGCAGCATATTTTCCATTTTAAAAACTCCCAGGCTATGCGTGGTCCCTACTTATGACCAATATGTACAATGAATCTGAGATTGACTTTCTTTTTCAATTACACAGACACAAAAACTGAAATTAAAATGCAATTTTTGAAAATATAAAAATGTTAAGAGTTTTAGAATATAATTTCAGGCCTGGGCATGATTCCATGTTCCATTTTCTAAACCATCATTATGTCCTTCCCACAGAATGTCCTATTGGAATACCATATTAAGCAATTCTCAGTTACTAAACAATTTAAAAAAAATCTTTTCTAAATAATCACTACTAAAGATGCTGACTATATGATTTAGGTGCATTAGTCAAACCACAAAGAAATCAGTATCTATCACAGACTGAGAACTTGGGTACTTTGCCACAAATGTAATACATTAATTATGTGATGAGGAATATACTCAGATGAAGACATAGATTGATATATTTTGTATCATATTCTGACCAAACACTGCTTCCTGCTCTGATAAACCATACAGCATTAAGTTACCGTATTAGTCTAAAGTCTGATATTTCAAAGAAAACAAACCAACTCACTGCGGGTTTAGAAGGTCGAGAATCTAATACAAAACACAAAGCAGAGTGGCTCATCAAAGGCCCACAGCATACATGTACTATGCAAGAGCAACTCCCTCTTCTTGTTCCAATGCTGTAGTTGTTCTGATTAAAAATATCCTCACACTAAGGCTTCCACATCTGCAACATGAAAATAATTCCTTCTCTGCATTTCAGGGTTTTGAGAGACTTAAAAGAGGTAACTTAAAAAAAAAAAAAACATAGCGTATAAAACACCAATCTATGCTCACTACACAAAGGCTTAATATAAGCTATGCCTTAAACTTTACCTTTTCTGTATTTAGATTGTAAAATCGAATAGCACTGGTTAAAACAGTAAAAGACAACAGTCAAAAGAATGCCTGGCTTGCACTTCTAACCTGACACCACGCAGGCAGCAGATTGTGGTAGCCCACATGAAGGGGTCTAGAACAGCGGTAGCTGAATTTTCTGCTGGGTATTTTAAAATATTCTCCAATGACAGTGGGTCAGGCTACTTCAAGCCATGCTCCAACTTCCTTTCCAACTCCACCCCCCTCTCTGCAGACAGGAGCTTGACTTCCTCATCCATCATTCCCTTTTCATAACACCCTCCTATTCATCTACCGCTCCTTTTTCACACCCCCCTGGCATGTTGACAGTGGCTGGAATTTCCCATTAAAGCAGTCATTCTTGTAGAAAAGGGAGCTGACATGATTAATGTCAGTCAGTGACTAAAGACAGCACCACACATCCCTGCACTCAGGTAATTGGAAGCATGGCTTGTCCCAGATACACCTGGAATTCTTTCCAAAAGTTTCCTACAAAACATCGTGCTCCAATTCTACCATGGCTGAGTTCCCTTAGCAGGTATTGCAGCTGAGGGAATTTAGGATCAGAAAATGTAAAAAAATGACAGTTCGCATTTGAAACAGTCTGGTCACTTAATGTGCAAAGGGGGAAATGAGATTCAGAAAGGACTGACTTGTCCAAGGTTGTTCTGATAGTTCAGTACAAAAGGCAATATGAGAACTGGTTCTTCATGATTTCAGCCATTGCCCACCTGATTTTTCATTATAAATCTTATCCAGCTCTCCTTCCAGCTGCCTCCACTGGGATCAGAAATGAAGTTGAATTGACTTCCATAAGTGAGTTCTCCAATTTCCCACAGAGGAAAGCTCCTTGAGTATCTTTCTGACAGAAATGTTAATAAGTGTCTTTCTTAAAAAGACTCACGTCTTCCCTTACCCAACATCTTCCTGTGGGTCCCCTGTGATCAGATGATCCTAACTGGCTCCAGAGTCTCTCTCTGCCTCATTGCTCCACTGCATTCTTTAACATTCCCCTTGCAAATGCACAAGGTACAAATGCCCTGAATTTCAAGTGGAAATAAGAACTATTTGTGAAGTTCAGGGAAAAAAAAATGACAAGGAGATTAAATAAATTAATTAATTAAAAAAGACCCTGTGCCACGATTGCTTTGTAGAGAGCAAATGAGAAATCATCCCCATGCTGCCCTGCAGATGAAATTCACAAAACAGTTCTTTTGCGTCTCTTCTATTCACTTATTCTAAATGTAGTCCTGTTACTTGAACTATTAAACAAATTTTAATGTTGATAAAACTGAATTATCCAACAACATTAAGTAAATAGTTTCCCAAATACTAAATTTATTTTTTCATTTGTGCTGGCTTGACTGGGCTTGAATATCAGCCAGCTGTCTGACCTTAAAGAAAACCATGAAATTTAAAAGGAAAACATAATATTTTCCAAACTTCTTTCCACTTCAGTAACATGTGCTGTCATGCTCTGAATGGAAAAATACATTGATCTTCATAGCAGGAAAACGTGTAAAGAAGAAATAGGAAGACAAGGAAGAGCTAGGGAGAAAGAAAGACAGTGCTGTAGCAACAGGTTCAAACCAAGGTGTGTAACAGTAGGGGCTTTCCTTTGTGAAGACACAAAAAGAAAGTCAGAAGTACAGGTGACAGATTAGAAATCTTACATTTATGTTACCTTTCAGTTAAAAAAATGGTATTTTCAAGAGGTGTGGAGATGGGTCAAGAGTGCTTGCCACCCTTCACAATGACCTGACATCAACAACACTCTATCTCAAAATTTAGGGCCCTGAGCAACTGAGGGAGACATTGACATTGACTCCAATCTCTGTGTATTCCTGCATACAGACACATGTGAAGACCTCTGTATGCAACTGGCACACACGAAACTATGCACAGATGTGTAGAAAGATATCATTTTCAGAGTTAGCTTACAAACATAAGCCTTGTATTAAAATTTACTCTATTTTAAATATAAACTCATAGTATTATTGCTATTTAATAAAAGGAATAGAACAAACTGCTTGTGAAAACATTTGTGAATATTATTATTTTTTGTTTACAATTAAATAATAATTTATCTAAATTTTTTAAATATTCTAATCTGTATAAAAATTTTTTGAATAGTTCTATGTACACTTTATTTTGTTTTTTATATATGGATTATATTATTTTTTTATATTCTTAACACTCTGTGTAGAAACAGAATAATAAGATAATTTCAAAGACAAATCTACATATTTAAAATTTAAATATAAGTCAGCATAATAAAATCCTAACAGTTACCTAAAGTGATGGTAGAGTTTTGAGAGCAGACAATATTTGTTGTATATTTTCTTTTTGTTGTTGTTTCATTTATGTCTTATTTTATTTATTTATTTATCTATCTATTTATTTATTTATTTTTTATGATTTATTTTTCTTTTTAGCTACAATTTGTTAACTCTGTGTCCCAGCTGTATCCCGCTCCCTCATTCCCTCCCCCTCCCCAACTCCCTCCCTGGTCTCCTCCCTGCCCCTTTCCAAGTCCATGATAGGGGAGGACCTCCTCCCCTTTCATTTGACCCTGTTTTATCAGGTATCTTCAAGGCTGGCTGTAGAGTCCTCCTCTGTGGCCTAACAGGACTGCTCCTCCCCGGGAGGGGGTGTGTGTGTGTGTGTCAAAGAGCCTGCCCTTGACATCCTGTTAGAAATAGTCCTTGTTCCCCTTACTTTGGAAAACTACTTGGTTACTGAGCTACCACGGGCCACATCCGAGCGTAAAATTTTTATACAGAGTTTCAAAGACTGAAGTTATGAGGATGACTTTCGAGATAAGTTACTTATTAATTGCACAAAGATATATTTAATCCCTCCCACTGCTCATCAACCTCTTGCATGAGCTAGAGAGGTTTTATTTCATTTATTTATTTTAGATAATCTCCTTTTGTCAAAGTTAAGAGCAGATGTCGTCATTCACACTCTGTAGCTGGTCTAAGGCAGAAAGGCTGCAAAGGGCCGGCTTGGCATGAAGGTTCATTGGAGACAAAGTGGGGTAACCTGGAAGTTAATTTGTGGTATGCGTCCTCCATGTAGCCTCCACACCATTCCATCCCTGGGATGAACTACCCTGACTAATTTCACAGTCAGCAAATTACAGATATAGACATCAAATCTGCATCGCATTAGGGGTAGTTAATTTACGTAGATAATCAACAAAAAATACGGGGTGGGGTGGTGTGTGAATCCAGTCTGAGTGGAAAATTTCTCTCTTTCTAGAGCACACAATGAATTCACAACCTAAACATCTGCCATCACCAAGGAAAACACTTTACAAACAGAAAGGAAAGAAAGAAAGGAAATTGATTCACTGCAATTTTCTCTGATGAATGTTGAATTTTCAATTAGTATTTTAATTACTCCAGTCAGACCCTCAGCTGTCATCAAGATTAAAAAAAAAAAAAAACCTTCAATATCAACTTTTATATTAATTCTGAGAAGTAACTCTACTCTCCTGGCTTTAAAGCAAAACCCATCAACTTTATTCTTTCTTTATATAAACTCCCATGTGTCCAATAAAAGTTTTCACCATTATATGCAAATTACTTACAATAATATTTAAAGTCTGTGTTTCAGTGAACATCCCCCTTTTTATATTATACCACATGGAATTGGTCAAGATTATAGAAGCAGGAGGGCCTATGATTAATGACATGACATCACTAAAAATTGGTGGAAGTTGTTATTAAATGGTTTTTGGTGATCAATTTCCATGGATATTTCCTTGATATCCTTTATTTTTCTCTTGACTTCAAAGTATTCACTTTAATTTATTATGAACAGTTTTCTTTTGGTTCTTTTTCACTGTCTAGGATTGTCTAAAAATGAAAAAAAAAACATTTCATGAAAGATTTTGAAACAAAGATTTTCATAATACTAATTCCTTTGTATATAACATCAACTTATTTATTTATTCACCTAAGAACTGAGTATAGTTTATTAAGAGAAAGAGCTTGCTGCTCTCAATGGGCTGGAAAAATCATCACTGTCTTTTATGTTAGTTTACTGTGAATAAAGAATTATATTCAGTTCATGTGTTCATGACATAATGTCTGAAGAGGGATACTAAGAGGGAATTTAGATTTGGGAAATCTTGGTTTAGAAAAGTGCCAAGATAATCAGTGGTTTTGGTAATATAGCTATATATTTTAATAGGTGAAAGATGGAGAGCTTGATAACTTAGCTAACGTGTTTCACAATTATAACTATTACAGTGCCTAACAATATTAAGAAAAACCTGCTTGATGAACTGCCAAGATTGTTATCAAAACTATTTCTGCAATGGGATGGAGATTGGAGAACACTGATTGTTTGTCTCTGTAAAATATTGTGCTTTTTAATTATGCTGCAATTTAAAATGATGATGTAAGTCTATATTTATTGGCATGGAAAGATGCCCATAACATATTGCTGAGTGAAAAATAAGATAGTTTTTTTTAGAACAGTATGTTCAGCATTATCCCATTTACATAAAATTTTGTATATCTTTCAATATACATCCATCGAGAAATATTCAATTAACTGATGGATGGTTGATGCCAGATGATAGTTATTTACTTATCTGAGTACTTCAGTATTCTGAATATTTATAACAACATGAATTTATTGTTCCAAAGGAAAGTTTATTTTAAATAAAACATATTAGATGACTGTAACTGCCTAGCAATATTTCTGGATCCCGGAAAGCTGTGGATATCTACATTTTACTTGGGAATCAGGCAATCCAATTTCCCAACCATTGATCCTCTGGTAGATGTGAACAAATAACTTTTGCATCTTAAGCTTCCATGTTTCTCTTGTAGAGAATGACGCATAAACACCACCACAGAGCCTAATCACATTGCTTGACCAAGTGAAATATAAACCAACCTCAACAGGCCCAAGTATATGAAATCACTTAACACAAGCCCCAACTTGATTTGCATACAGTGAGAGAGCGCCCAGCTCTTAATAAAATTCTACTATTCTTGTAGACAAGAGGCTAGCAAAACAGTCATATTAGTGGTGTCTCCCAGCAGCTGATGAAAAAACATGCAGAAACCCAGAGCTAAACTTTAGGTGGAGCTTCATGAATCTTAGGGAAGAGGAAGAAGAAGGATTGAAAGAGCCAGAGATGTCAAGGACACAAGAAAACCTACACATTCAACTAACCTATACCCATAGGGGCCCATAGACTAAACCACCAACCAGAGAGCATTTATATGAAGGATGCATTCCCCACACATATAAGATGTATTGCTTGGTACTCATGTTGGACTGCTAACCACAGGAACAAGGCTTGTCTCTGACTCAGTTGCCTGCCTTTGGATCCTTTTCTGCTAGTTGGGCTGTATTGTCTAACCTCAGTAGGAAAAAGCCCAGTCTCACTTGATATGCCAAGGTGGATCTATGTCCCTGGGAAGAAAGGGAGGGAGCATTGGGGGAACTTAGAGGAGGTGAGAAAGACGGGGTGGGGGAATTTCCTACTGGGATGTAAAGAAAATTAATTAATAATGAAAAAATTGACAATGTATAAATCTCTTATTGCCTAATAAATGTTGGTTTGTTTTGTCATGTGGATAACTGTGTCATAATAAACCATTCAAAACTACTTTCTGAGCTCCCTAGTAAACATAGTGCTTCCACAAATGTTGTAATCATTTCATACTTCATGGAAGACATTGTCATACCAAGCACTATGAACATTCATTCATGTGTCTTTGCAAAGATGTCACTGGTTCATTAACTTACAGACAAATGCACTCAATATCAATTTCCTACCTTAAGTGTTCAAACTATGAATATTTGGTATTCAATTTTCCACATATAAAATTTTTCTAGGGAGGAGGAAACAAAGGACATTTCCTTTCCTTCAGTGCTCAAGCTAATCCATCTGTTATTTTTTTGTGTGTGTGTGTGTGTATGTATGTGTGTGCGTGTGTGTCTGTGTGTGTGTGCTTGTTTGTGTTACTGTATGTTTATATGCATATGCGTATGCATGTAAGTTATATGTCTGTGTGTATGTTTGTGGGCATGTATGTAAGTAAAAATGTGAATTCATATCTGTGTGTGTGTGTGTGTGTGTGTGTGTGTGTGTGTGTGTGTGTGTGT
>NW_026591643.1:9764792-9947433 GCF_907164565.1 Psammomys obesus | reverse complement strand
TGTGTGTGTGTGTGTGTGTGTGTGTGTGTGTGTGTGTGTGTGTGTGTGTTAAACCGAGTACTAGTTGTGGGGATGACAAGCAATAAAGGCATAAAATACAGCTTGAAATAAGGGGTCTGTCACTTTTTTGCATCCAATCTCTGAGTTTCTTTTTTTTCCCTAATCTTACTAAACATACTATCTTTTCTTCCAGGTTGACTTTTCCGATTCCAATCACCTATGCTCATGCTTTGAAATGGGCATTATTCCTCCATAACCAGCAAGGAGGTTCATGTCTTGTCTTCTCCTTACAAAGCTGGGGCATGGCAACTTCTGCATCGTAAATTAGACCACAAAAACTAATATAGTTTACATGTTTCATATATTTGTAACATTCACCACACATGCATTCCTGCATGAGCAAACACACACGCAGCAGCTCTAGGCACTATTGCAACACACAGTACTCTATCTTTTTAGTGGGTGGCTTTGAAATAACAAAAATATTTTTTTTGTCAGATGTAACTGAAGAGAAGCAAAATGTAGCACCCTCAGAGGATGGCCTAAGCCAGACAGTGAGTCTTCAAAGAAGATAACACCAGGTCACACACAATGTCACCCTCCAGAGCAAAATGGAAACCTCCAAATGGATGGAGTATGGACCAGGGTGACAGGATCAAAGTAATTTATTTTGATGTGTTCTGACATTTTCTAAACCTGAGAGAGAACAACATCCTTTTCAAGGAAGTTACTTGGGTCTCAACTTCATGCTTTCAAAGTAACTACTTAGAAAGAAAGACATGGCAACATGAAGCTTTTAGTTATTTTTCCTGCCTTTCTTCAAGTTGTAAGAGGGTCTACTTTGCTGTAGTTCCATGCATATTCATGTAGGTTGTGAATTCCTCTCTCATAGATAGATAGATAGATAGATAGATACATACATACATACATACATACATACATACATACTACATATACATACAAATTCATGTGTGTGTGTGTGTGTGTGTGTAAGTCCATCCTCAGTCATGGAAGTTCTATATGTTTAACATGGATAGTATATTTGTGTGTGTGTCATGTGTCACTATTCTAGGTCTGTTTAATGCTTTGCATTTAAAAAGACCTCACATTTTGAGACAAGTAAGACAAGTTCTTGTCTTCAGGAAGTTCCTATTCAGGTAAAGCACATTGTAATTCCATCACTAATGAGTCATCACAACCTTTGCTTCTGTAGCTGATCATACATGTAATAGTCATGGACATCCATAACTACAAACACACATTGGAGAAGCTCAGAAACTTAGAAAAAATGTGAAGATTAAGCTAAAGTTTAAGGAAGTACAGACATTTTCATGGTGGATGAAGAAGGAGCATTCCACTGACAGGAAATAGGAAGTATGAAAATAGCAGATAAGACAGAATTGGAGATACCATATAGTTGATTATGAGATAAAATTCATCAAGAAATACCCTTGTAAAAAAAGTTAGGAAACAGCCCAGTCCCACCAATGGAAGTAGCTTGTGAAAGAAACACAACACCTGTTTCAAATGTCATTAAAATGGATGAATGTGTTATGAACAGATGACAAAAATGTTGTATTCTCTGGAGAGATGGAAGATAAAACAAAGCCAATGGGCTTGTACTCTGTGAAGACAAGTTGAACTGGAGATGACATTGGTGAGAAACAGGCAGATATGAGAAGGCCATGTTGAGGTCCTGGCCTAGACTGCTACCAAGGGCCATCTCTGTGAACCTGCTGCAGCTGAGGATCTTTATTGATGTCTGTGGCCTGTATTACCACCAAAACCAAGCCATCAGAAACCATGTGGCTATCTGAAGGCCCTGCTGCCTGGGGTTGCATGCTGATATGAATGTCCTGTGCTGACACCCAAGGCCATGGAAACATCTGGGCCCATCCTGGTGCTGGGGACCATGTCTGAGTCCATGGTCTTATGGCAGTAATGGTCTGTGCAGATGTCCCAGGCCCATGTTGGCATCAAAGGACATGGAGATGTCCCTGGTCTGGACTGCCTCCTGAAGCACTGTGCTGAGCTGTCCCTGTCTTTTGCTGTCCACCAACTCTGGAGAGCTGATCCTGGCCCTCACCATTAGAGATGGCCCTAAGCGACAAAAACACAAGTTTTCCAGCCCAGAGGACATGAGAGCAGGAGAGCTGGCCTTGCTTTCTTCCATGTGTGGCGTTGAGTGACCTAGCTGGGTCAGGGCTGGAGAGTTAGCCCATTGAACTACCTTCCAGCCACCCCCCAGGCCCAGATCCAGCATTTTAAGGTGGCCCACCCCAGCATCTGTCCCATGTATGATCTGCTGGAGTGTACCAAACGGCCAGTCTCACAGATCCCAAAGCTGCAGGGCCTCCATGACAGAAGGAAACAACAGGGTACTAAAAGAGTAGTTGCCATGTGGATCCAGTACTGATAGTGCAGCAGAAACCAGGGGCCTTGAACCAGAACAATGACTCCTTGTAACAGACATTTGCAAGTAAAGATGGGTGAATGAAAGTGTTTACTGTGCTTCCCACTGTGATAAACTACAGCTTCCACAACAAGATTTATTTTGTATGTTTGTTCTGATTTTATTTTTATTTATTTATTTTTTTGGCATGAGAGTTCTAAGGGCTGAAGGCAGATATGAAGGGATGGGGAGATGAGTGGGTTTGGGGTTTATGATGTGCAATTCACAAAGGATGAATAAAGAGTTAAAAAAAAAAACTAGAAAACAAAATATAGTCCTCACATCAAATTTTAGTGTTAAAAATGAACTGGAAAGATGAGGAGAGAGACGGACTTTGATGTTCATGTAGATGAGTGGGTAAAGTATAGCTTGTTTAAACTACTATATGTTCTTTTGTGACACTAAATATGGTTTTAAGTCTTGTTACATCTGTTTTCTTGCCTCTAATATGGGCATTAAAATGTGAATATCAAATAGGCTTTATGACAAGGAAATCACATAACATGTCCACACATCTAACCTGACTTCAGACACAAAGAAAGAATTCACAATTATCTGCCAAATATAAATTGAACAGTTCTGTGTTTCTCTTCAGTTTTGCTTTCACTAAATTATCTACCTAAATTTCATTCCTTTACAAATGCCTGAAAATAAATCAAAACTAGTGATGCAGTTTTTACAGATGTCTTTGAGTTTTTAATCTTCTTGATTAAAAGAGAAATACACAGTTTGAATGAAATTTATTGAATGAAAGACTGCAGCAGGATGTCCCAAGGCAAGGAGCAGGGATTAGGAATTGTGGCTGTTAAAGAAGATTTTATGAATAATTATTGGCAAAGTGATGTGTTTACTGAATAAGATGACTCTTTTTCTGTCCCAAATCATAGTTAAAAAGGTATTTTCTTTGTTGCATTTCTGTTTGTGTCTCCTACAGTAGAGGAGGTATAAAAACCACAAGGCAAGTGATATTATAATGATTATATAACTATAATTACTTCATATATAAATGTAATATATTGTAATGATTAATGTTTTGAAGATGCATAACTACTTCCTATGAACACTTATGGGCAGATGCCATGGTGTCTCAATTTCTGACTTAACGAGGACAACTGGACTTCAGCTTCAAGACAGTGTAACCTGAAGGGCACATTCTGCTCATTACTGGACACAGTTACCACAATGGAGCAGTACTCTTTTCTTGCTCACCTCATTGAAGTCTTGGCTATGAGTTGGTATGTCATGGTCTGTTCCAGGACTAGATCAAGACTTTCTTAGGAGCCAGTTCAGCTAGTTACAGCTATGTGCATGAGGTATTAGACTATGTGAAAAACAATAGCGCATTGTGTGTGTTCCTGCTAAGAGGAACAGAAGCTTGGTGGGAACCACCAAAGCCTGTATAGAGATAAGCTTTGAGGTTCATCACAAAGCTTGGTTTCAGTTCTTGTCTGGCCAATTTAGTTACCTTAGACCAAACTATGAGCTCTTTTATTTTTCATCTCTAGAGTAATTGATCCTACAGCTTTAACGCTAACATTGATTTAAGTTTAATTAATTACACTTTATTCACTTTATATCCTCCTATAAGCCCCTTTCTCCTCCTGTCCCAATCTCATTTACCTCCCCTTTCTTCACACATGCCCTTCCCGAAGTCCACTGATAAAGGAGATTCTCCTCTCCTTCCTTCTGATCTTAGTCTATCAGGTCTCATCAGGAGTGGCTACATTGTCATCTTCTGTGGCCTGGTAAGGCTGGTCACCCCTGAGGGTTAGGTGATCAAAGAGCAGGCCAGTCAGTTCATGTCAGAGACAGTCCCTCTTTTCATTACTATGGAAGCCACATGGTCACTAAACTGCAGGGGTTCTAGGTTATCTCCATGCCTGGTACTTGGTGGGAGTATGAGTCTCTGGAAAGACCCCTGTGTTCAAATTTTCTGGTGCTGTTGCTCTCCTTGTGGAGTTCCTGTCCTCTCCAGCTCTTACTATTTTCCACTTCTTTCACAAGATTCCGTGCATTCTGCCCAACAATTGTCCATAAGTCTCAGCATCTGCTTTGATAGTCTGCAGGGAAGAGCCTTTCAGAGGCTCTCTGTGGCAGGTTCCTAACTTGTTTTCTGTTTTCTTCTTCTGATGTCCATCCTCTTTGCCTTTTGTGTTGGGGATTGAGCATTTTAGTCAGGGTCCTCCCTCTTGATTAGTTTCTTTAGGTGTACAGATTTTAGTAGGTTTATCCTATATTATATGTCTATATGAGTGAGTATATACCATGTGTGTCTTTCTGCACTCAGGATGATCGTTTCCAGTTCCCACATTTACCTGTGAATTTCATGATTTCCTTCTTTTTCATGGCTGAGTAATATTCCATTGTGTAGATGTACCACAATTTCTGCATCCATTCTTCAGTTGAGGGGCATCTGGATTGTTTCCAGCTTCTGTCTATTACAAATAAAGCTGCTACAAACATGGTTGAGCAAATGTCCTTATTATGTACTTGAGCCTCTTTTGGATATATTCCTAGGAGTGGTATGGCTGGATCTTGAGGAAGTGCTATTCCTAGTTCTCTGAGAAAGCGCCAGATTGATTTCCAGAGTGGTTGTACAAGTTTACATTCCCATCAGCAGTGGAGGAGGGTTCCCCTTTCTCTACAACCTCTCCAGCATGTGTTGTCACTCGAGTTTTTTATCTTGGCCATTGTGATGGGTGTCAGGTGAAATCTCAGGGTCATTTTGATTTGCATTTCCTTGATGGCTAATGAGGTTGAGCATTTCTTTAAGTGTTTCTCTGCCATTCGATATTTCTCTACAGAGAATTCTCTGTTTAGCTCTGTTCCCCATTTTTTAATTGGATTACTGGGTTTGTTGCTTTTCAGTTTCTTTTTTGTTTGTTTGTTTTCGTTTTTTTTTTTTTTTGTTATTGTTGTTGTTTTTTTTTTTTTTTTTTTTTTTTTTTTTTTTTTTTTTTTTTTTTTTTACTTTTTGCTTTTTGCTTTTCAGCTTCTGTAATTCTTTATATATTCTGGATATTAGCCCTCTGTCAGATAAAGGGTTGCTGAAGATCCTTTCCCAATCTGTAGGCAGTTGTTTTGTTCTGATGACAGTGTCCTTTGCTTTATAGAAGCTTTTCAGTTTCATGAGGTCCCATTTATTGATTGTTGCTCTTAGAGCCTGTGCTGTTGGTGTTCTGTTCAGGAAGTTGTCTCCTGTACCAATGAGTTCTAGGGTATTCTCCACTTTTTTTTCTAGCCGATTTAATGTGTCTCGTTTTATGTTGAGGTCTTTGAACCACTTGGACTTTAGTTTTGTGCAGGGTGATAAGTATGGATCTATTTGCATTTTTCTACATGTAGACATCCAGTTAGGGAAACAACATCCTTCACAATAGCCATAAAAGACATAAAGTACTTTGGTGTGACCCTAACCAAGCAAGTCAAAGACTTGTATGAGATTTCAAGTCTCTGAAGAAAGAATTAGAGGAAGGTATCAAAAGATAGAAAGATCTCCCATGCTCATGGCTTGGCAGGTTTAACAGTAAAAATGGCCATGTTACCAAAAGCAATCTATAGATTCAATGCAATTCCCATCAAATTACCAACACAATTCTCTACAGACCTGGAAAGAAAAATTCTCAACTTCATATGGAATAACAAAAAACCCAGAATTGCTGAAACAGTCCTCCACAATAAAAGATCTTCTGGAGGTATCTCCATCCCTTATCTTAAGCTGTACTATAGAGCAACAGTAGTAAAAACTGGATAGTACTGGCATAGAAACAGAATGGTGGATCAGTGGAACCGAACAGAAGATCCAGAAATAAACCCACAAACTTATGGACACCTGATCTTTGACAAAGATATGAAAACCATACAATTGATGAAAGAGAGCATCTTAAACAAATGGTGCTAACATTGATTTTAACCCATTTGTATAACACAATGGTTTATATGTCCAGGGTTTGTTTTCAAAGCACCAGGCTAAAAATAAGCTAGAGAAGCTACCAGAACCTACCATCTTCTGTAACACAAATTTGATGGATTATTTTTTTTTAATATTTAAATTTGGATCCCTATTTTTTTATATATATACACAGTCGCTATTTCAAGTTGCTTCAAATCTTTTGTAAAGCAAGGGAGGTTTAAGATACTAATGATGCTTCCCAAACTCCTGTTCAACAAGCCAGGTTCATCAGCCCCACACTGCACTCACCCACTCACCTGTTTGCTATTTTGTTATTTTTTTATTTTAAATGTTTTTGCAATTTATTCATTTTATATCCCAATTGTAGCCCTCTCTCTCTTATCCACCTGGTCCTACCCTCACTCCTTCTTGCCCCCTATCTCCTTCCCTAGTCCACTGAAAGGGGGAATCTGGCCCTAGTTTCTCAAGCTTCATGAGGACTGCCTGGATCCTCTTCCCCCGTAGCTAGGCCAGGTCTCTATGGAGAAGTAATCAAGGAACTGGCAACCGAGTCCATGTCAGAGAAAGCATCTTCTCCCCTTACTCGGGAACCCACGTGGAGACTGAGCTGCCTGTCAGCTCCATCTGAGCAGGCGCCTAAGTCTTCTCTATGCATTGACCTTGATTGGTGCCTCAGTTCTGCAGTCCCCTCTGTGTCCAGATGTTTTGGCTTTGTTGGTCTCCTTGTGAAGCTCCTGCCCTCTCCGTGTCCTTCTGTCTCCCACTTCTTCCATATTTATACCACTTCTGAGCATGTATGTACCTGAAAGACGCTCCACCATTCAACAAGGACATCTGCTCAACCATGTTCATAGCTGCTTTATTCATAATAGCCAGAATCTGAAAACAACCTGGATGTACTACAACAGAAGAATGGACACAGAAATTGTGGCACATTTCCACAATAGAATACTACTCAGCTATTAAAAACAAAGAAATCATGAAATTTGCAGGCAAATGGATGGAATTAAAAAAGATCATCCTGACTGAGGTAACCCAGAACCAGAAAGAAGTGTATGGTATATAACCATTTATAGGAGGATATTAGTCATATAATTTAGGGTAACCATACTAAAATCTACAGACCTAAAAAAGCTAAACCACAAGGAGAAACCCAGGAAGGGGAGCCTATCATAGAGGTCCTCTGAAATGCTCCATCCAACAGGGGATACAGGCAGATGCAGAGACTCACAGCCAAACTTTGGACAGAGCACCAGGAGCCTTAATGGGCTATTCTGATGAGAACTTTGAAGAAAAGAATATTAAGAGAAGTGTGGGCAGTGGAGGCCTGGTTATAACACTCCAGAGATGAATAAGTACTCGGTGTGGAACTGGGTTAGAGGCCATTTGTTTGTTATTAGCGCCAAGTGTTTGCCTCCATTTTTCCTGAATCCTGAGATCCATTTAATTCTAAAGTAATGGATTAATTTGATGCAGGAAAATGATTATGATGTGACATGGCTACTGTTTGCTGCTCCTTCCCATGTCTACAGGAGAACAGAACAAAAAGTAAAGCAGAAATATTAAAATTTTGTGTTTTGGCAAGATCACAGGTACAAGAATAACTGTAGAGAAAAGGCACATTTGAAAGCAACAGTGATTGTTAAAAAGATTAGAGACATTACAACAGACAAACATGATACTTTATAAGTAAACAGGAGCTGCTTCCTGAGGACAAGATGCCATATAATAAAAGCCCCATTTTGTAAAGCTGTAAAATGATTTGAAAGGAGAGAATAGGGAGGAGCAGCCTTGCTAGGCCACAGAGGAAAACATTGTAGTCAGCCCTGAAGAGATTTGATAAGCTGGGATCAGATGGTAGGGGAGGAGGACCTCCAGCATTGGTGGACTTAGAGAGGGGCAGGAAGGAGATAAGGGAGGGAGGGTGGGTTTTGGAAGGAAGGAGAGAGGGGGCTACAGCTGAGATACAAAGTAAATAAACTATAATTAATATAAAAATTTTAAAAAAAGAAATTGAAAAAGGATACTGCTACACCAGAGGTTCCCTTCATTTCAAAAGCAAATGCAGATGGTTGGAGAAATGTCTCCTTCTCCCTTGGGTCAGCATAGCTGCTAATGTAACTGTGGGTGAAGAGGGCGGGGTTTATCCTATGCTGACAGCGGGACTTGAAAGCACTATCCATGGAAGAACCCCTTTTACTGATGAATGATGGAAGACTGAGTGAGTCACAGTCTTGCACCCCAGAAGCAAAGAACTGCTGAGTTGTAGCTACATGTGGAAGAGTTGGAGAGAGTATTTTGTCAGAGTTCACTGTTAAGATGTTGCAAACAGTGAAGTTTGAGTGCTAACGTTGTCAGTATAAATATAATCTCTTGTAACAAATGTCCTACTCTGGGAGAGGGTGCTAATAGTAAAGAAACCATGCTGAGTTGGAATGGAAGAGATATAGGACTTCCTTATGCTTTTGTTAAAATCTCTGTGAACTTAAAGCTGCTCTAAAAATATTCCTTCGTTACTTTAAAGATGTCATACATCATACACCATTATAAAGTATTTATTGATAGACTACTTTTATTGTCTTTATGGTGAATAATTTAAATCTATTTAAATTTATTCCTACAAACAACACACTCTTAAAATAATATACGTCTGTGTATTTTAAAACAAATTCTAAAAATCAATACCTTTCTGCTAAATTATGCATTCACTAAAATGGAATAAACAGAATAATTACTCCTTGAATAAACTCATTTAGTTAAATTAATTTTCTTTAACATTTGTTTCTGATATTGCTTCACTGTAACGTCTTCCCATGGGAAGACACTTTTCAATATTGTCTTACTGTTTTCTTCATAAAACTGTTTAGAACCTTCTTTAAACTTTTATGTTGTGGTATAAATATTCTAAAGTTTCTGTCATTATATATACACCCGGCAGTGAATGCTTATATTTTTATTTGGGAAATAATATTCTAAAGAGGTAAGGTAAACTGAAACCAAAAAGAAGTTTACTAAATGGCATGTATACATCTGTACACACATATACACACACATACACACACACACACAGAGACACATATACATACACATACACACATACACACATACACACACACACACACACACACACGTGTGAGTGCATGCTCACAGGCACGCACACGCACAAGAATGTACATGCTGTTTTGCTAGGGATTTTCCCATATCTTGGTGCTTCATAGTCATTAGACTGGCAGCACACTGTTCTATTCCAGCATGGTGCACATCTTCAATGTTCTAAATGTTCAAATGCAAAAGGGTTTTGGCATCAATATTTTCAAATGCTTTGTTAAATACTCCAATGTTGCAGCCAAAATTTAAGAGACTAATTAAAAAATGGCTGCCCTTTTTAAAAATATTCAAAACAATTTACAAAATAAATGTTCCAAAACATAAATGTTTCTTGAATCTGATTTATGATAGCCATGAAATTCTAATGAATCCTTTTAAAAGCTTCTTGATTGAGCATAATAGGGGATTATGAGAGCACCAATAGGGATGTTAAGCCGATTTCTTTACTATAGCTCTCTAAATGTAAAGAAAAGCCCACACAGTTTTTTAACATGACATGCTCCACAATATATTAATGTTGACAGTATTGCTGCAAAAACATTTTTATCACCAATGATTCATTTTTGTCTAAATTTACAGTATCTTTTTCAAAAATTTGAAATATTTATTTAAACTTCTGGAAGCTTTAGTTCAATTTTAATCATCAACGTTTTTATAGTGAAAGCATTAGTAAAATCTATCCTTAAAACATCTGGTGGTGCTGATAAAAACTTGCTTTGATGCGTTTATTTGTGAAGCTTTTTTTTATAGTAATGAAGCCATCATGCCAGTTGGTCTCCCTTCACCTTCTATATTTTCAGTGAAAGTGTATTCTAATGAATAGTGTGAGAAAATAGTAGCCATCAGATCTAAGTGAATGATCTTGCAGATGCGTGAACACACAGCTTCTGTGTAGTCCTACAGGATGATTAGCTGGTTGAAGAAAAATCTTCCTATATTGTGTCATCTTGACAATATGAGATATATATTTATATCTTTAATATATTATGTCTTTTTGTTGTTGAAGATATCTATCTAAAGTTACCATAGATCATCTATCAAGTATATATCACCTATCTATCATATATTTTTGGCTCTATTAATCATTTATCATCAATGATATATAATTTATTATTATTCTAACATCTATCATCCATATATCAAATAATTATTACCCATCTTGTTATCACCTATTGTATAGCTATTTTCTATCATCTATCTATCTATCTATCTATCTATCTATCTATCTATCTATCTATCTATCTATCTATTATTTAATGATCACCTAACCACACATTTATCTATATATCAATTATCTCTCATATATCATCTATATACTATCTAAATACTATCTATTTATAGTACATATAATACTATCTATATACTATCTATCTATCAGCAACCTATCTGTTATTCAACTATCATATAACCACCCATTTACGTATATATACTCTGTCTATCACCTGTCTATAATCTATTTTGTTTTTATTATTTAATCATGTACCATTTTTTGTCATAATTATATGAGGCATTTTTGCTAGTTTTCATTGTTCAGTATTTTTCCTTATCCTCTAATCCTTTCTGTCTCTAGGGATGAACTGCACAACATCGTGACACATGACCTTCCAAAGCATATGTGCGCTAAAATACCAAGCACTTCTGTACACACACTAATATATGTCTGTATACCATTCTATATAGAAACTTGGATGAATATTTTTTAATTATACTTTATTTACCTTGTATCCCCCCTCTAGTTCCCTCCCTTCTCCCCTCCCAACCCCTCCCTTCCTCCCCCTACTCCACACACTCTCCTCCCCAAGTCCACTGGTAGAGGAGGGTTTCTTATTCTTTCTTCTGATCCTAGTCTATCAGGTTTCATCAGGAGTGGCTGCATTGCCATCCTCTGTGGCCTGGTAAGGCTGCTCCCCCCTCAAGGGGAGGTGATCAAAGAGCAGGGCAATCAGTTCATGTCAGAAGCAGCCCCTTAATATTTTACACACTTTTATCTATCTTTATTTTGACATTTTGTTTTCTAATCAGTAAGGCCCTATGGTATTTTCTCTGTCAGGAGGAACTGTTGCATCTGTTGTTGTTGTTGTTTTTTTTTTAATTTTTATTTTTTTTAATATTAGTTACAGTTTAACTTTGTATTCCTGATGTATCCCACTCCCTCTTTCCCTCCCAATCCCACCCTCCCACCCTCATCTCCTCCCTGATCCTTTCCAAGTCCACTGATAAGGGAGAACCTCCTCCCCTTCCATCTGATACTGGTTTATCAGGTGTCTTCAGGACTGGCTGAATCTGTTGTTTTTAATAACTGTAAAGTAGCCCCTTAGTGACTATACTATAATTAATTCCATCACTTCCCCTCCTCATTCGTCAATTTGTTACTACTTTCTAATATCATGAATAATAATGCAATTAACTTCTGTGCACATAAATCTGTATATATTATTTATTTCTGACTCTTAATAGAAAACAAGAAGCCAAAAATAAAGGGTCAACACACCGAGGGTCATATCACTAAATAAAACTGACTCCACTCTCCCTGCAGCTATGAATTGTCAATAGTTCCTTAGTTAATTTCATGTCTACCTTCTCATCTCTCTACTAAGATTTGTCTGGCTTACCTGTGACCCTACCCCTGGGTAGGACCCACTCTTGGGAATAATTGGTCAACATAAACTTTATTTAGTAAGTTTTTGATATTATTTATCTTATTTTTGAGGCTATAATATAATTATATTATTTCATTTTTTTCTGCTCTTGCCTCTACTTGTTCTCTTTAAAATTTGGTCATTCATTTTGCATTAATTGTTGTTACATACATATATGAGTATGCATATACATAAATATTATTAAACATGATCTGCTCAGTGTGAATAATGTTACTTGCTTATATATGTTCAGAGCTAATCATTTGGTATCATATTAACAATTTAGGTGCTCTTTCCGCACAGACTATTTTTCCTCCTCTCAGTGTTACTGAAGCCTATGCTGTTTTCTCCTTCATCTTAACTCATTTATTGTTGTCCCTGCTCACCACATGTTTAGGTAATAATGTTGAGGAGACTTTATGGGTATAGCTTTTGAAATTTTTAATAGACATAATCACATAACAAACTCTCTGTTCCCGTTCCTCTTGAAATCTTTCTGTCCCCTCTTCTAGATTCTCCTGGAGCGTAGGTACAGTGTTTTTTGGGTGCATTTACTGAGAGGAGGCTACATAATACTGTATTCTGATTGGTAATGGTCTCTCTGTTGCTGTGAAGTTTCACAAATGAGGGGTCAGTACTACACTTACCTGTGAATGTAAGAACAAATAAGGAGAATATGTCTAGGGATTGTGCTAGTTTTGTAAAGTAGCAGTTTTAGCTTCTTCTCCAAGATCCAATTTCAATATCCCTGGATAATTGGCTAGGTTTCTAGTGTTAGCAAGAATTTTCCACTTGTTGATTGGATCTGTTTGCTCTATTATTATTATTATTATTATTATTATTATTATTATTATTATTATCATTATTATTATTTAACTTTTTTCACTTTGTATCCCTGTTGTAGCCCCTTTCGTCATCTCCTCCAGGTCCCACTTACCTTCTTTCCCTTTTCCTCCCCTATCCCTCTCCCCTCGTCCCATGATAGAGGAGGCCCTCCTCCTCCCCTATCTGACCTTGGCCTATCAGGCCTCATTAGGACTACATGGATCCTCTTCTGTGGTCTGGCTAGGTAGCCCTACTAGGGAGAAGCAACTGAGTTCATGTCAGAGACATCCCCTGCTCCCCTTACTAGAGAACACTCATGGAGACTGAGCCTCCCATGAGCTACATCTGAGTATGGGGTCTACTTCCTCCCTATGCACGGTCCATGGTTAATGCTTAGTCTCTGAAGGCATGCCTGGTTCCGGCTTTTTTGACTTTGCTGGTCTCCTTGTGGAGCTCTTGTGGGCTTCAGGTCATTCTATTCCTCCTTTCTTCCATAAGTACAGTTAGAAAACCACCTTATTACCCCCAAGGTATGAGTTACTCCAAGGACATTATTTTTGGTTAATAAAACTCAAAGTTGAGTGGAAAAGAAGAGAAAGGTGGAGGCATTTGGAAAAGTTGGGTGAGTATGAGCAAAATGCATTGTATAAGCTTCTCAAAATAATAAAAATATTATTTTTAAAATAGTAAGGACATTTTAAAGTTTAACGGTTGTTACTATATTGTTTTAATATGAGTCTGTAACATTTTATGTTCACCTGATTACCAAGATCTTCAGGATTTTAATGAACCTGAAGTGTGAGCTGATTGTTACATTAACTTTTACAATTCAGACTCTCAGTAACTTTGTATATCTTTTTCACAAGCTTGTTAAGAATTTGTACTGGTTTTATGAGGAAAAGCCTATCTGAATGCTGCCTCCTCTGATAGATTTTTTTTCCTGCTTGAGAAAAATATAATTGTAATGGATAAACAGTGGCCATCTGTCATTTTTGCTATATTTTATTAAACTCTATTGTTTCTCTGAAATTCAATTTAGTAACTGATGACTGAATTAATTAACATTAAGACTTTCATTTCTAGAAAAATAGATATATGATTTGAATTCATTATAATAAGTATATTTTTAACTACTACATTTTTTCTGCCTCTCATACTCTGTAGGTGTGGTGGTGTGTGTGCGTGTGATCCTGCCGTGTCAATTTCTAAGCCCTGATTTCTGTAGTATTTCCTTCTATTGGTTTAGATAAATAAAGTATTAATTCTTATTGATTTTGAGGACTTCTGTATGCTTTTTCTCAGAATATATTTCTGTGCCATCTACAGAGTAATTAACCCCATCTAACATTTTTGTGAATTCACTCTTTGCTTGGTGTTATTGCTTTGACTGAATTGGTTAAATTCTGGTGTGACTAACATGTATTTTATTCAAAAACAACTGGACTATTTTCCCAAAACAGTAGCATCAATTTATATACCCACTTCTGGTGAGTGAGAATTATTTTGTTCTTCATTCTTACTACCTTCTGTCATTGCTGGAATTTTTCAATTTTCTTGGTCTTATTGGTGTGAATAGACAATTCTTCTACTGGTCTCTGATTCCGATGTGGTGAATATCTTCTCAACTGTTTCCAACCAGCTATATTCCCTTTGTTGTAAAAAGAAAGATCAAATGTCTTTCCAATTTTATCTCTTTTTAACTGTCTTATATCTCTAAGGGTTCTATGAACATTCTGTATAGTAAACCATTGGCATTAATGAGTTTTACAATGTTTCATTTTAACGGCTAAATTATAAATAATACCCAAATATTGTAATCTAATCTATACATTTATTTATATTTTGTTCTTTTGTATTTTGCCTAATAATGACTTCTTCACACGTGACCAGTTATTTTTAAAGTTTTGTTAATTAAACAGGTATAGCAATATATTCAAGTAATCTATGGATTGTTTTAGTTAAGCGGGATTATGGAAATTCTTTGTCATTTTTTAACATGGTAGATAACTACCCAAAATATCATTGATTATTAAACACCATCTACCTGTTCTCCAAAACAATTTTTGTCAGTGTGTGTGTGTGTGTGTGTGTGTGTGTGTGTGTGTGTGGCAAAAGGCTTCTGCATGTGTTATTTCTCTCTCTTATATTTATCTGGTTATTCCAAAAACTGCTATCCTTAATCAACTGTCCTAATTTGCTCTTTATTGATATAAGCAAATACTCAAGCCTAGCGATTTATAAGGAATAAAACTTTCTTTGTTTCATAGTTCTGAAAGATGGGTTTTCCAAGGTCTACGTGATTATCTGCTCAACATCTGCTTGAAGAGAGTGTTAGTAAGCGTCGCCGCACCCCAGTTCCTCTTCCTGCAAAGACGTGGTTGTCACTGCAGGTCTAGAATTCTACCATTATCAATATATCAGGTTAGGGAGCAATCATTTGTGTTATTTTTATGTCACTGTGACAAACTATATGACAAAAGGAACTCAAGGGACAGAGGTTTGGTTAATGGCTCCTAAAGATACCTTCCATCCTGACGGGGAGGTGTGGATGGTGTCGGGGTATCTTCACAAAAAGCAGTGCGGGGGAAGCAGCAACACATCACAGCTTGTAAAGGAGGATGTAAGACGCCGTGACGGGCAGCAGGGCTGACGGAGAGAACTTAAATGTCGACTACTCGAGCCCACATCGAATAACCATGTTCTCTTTCCAAAGCGATCCACGGTCTCCCCAAACAGAATCACAAACTAAGAACCAGGCTTCAAAATATATGAGCCAATGGGAAACACTTCAGACAGAATCTATTGTGGTAACCAAACTCTGAAAAAAATGTAGGAACAGTAAACCTAGAAGTTTCAGCTAAAGAAACTTGTTTTGTCACTATTATGTGTTTTTCACTATTCATATTAGTGATCGCCAAGTTTTATAATGCTTAACATAGTTTTTAACATTTTTTTTTCCCTAAGGTAAGTATTTAGCAATTCAGGCCACACTCAAGAATTTTAAGGTGTTTAGGGTTTCACCTATCAATATGGAAAGGCAGTACTCATAGACAGAGAAAGGAAATCACACATAACAAGAGTTGAACATTAGTTGAGGCTAGACATTTGCCTTATTTAATGGCTCAGGGATATGCATACATGTTCTTAAATCAGATTCTAAACTGTGAATGGCTAAAGCTCAGATGCTGATAAGGAAAAATTTGGTCATTGACATAATAATAAACTCCTAATTTTATATATATTTTAAAAAAGATTTCAATTATTTTTTTAAATATTAATCACAGGTTATTTATTTGTATCCCAGCCATAGCCCCCTCCCTCATTTCCTCTCATTCCCACCCTCCCTCCTTCATCTCCTCCCTGTCCCTTTCCAAGTCCACTGATAGGGGAGGACCTCCTCCCCTTCCATCTGACCCTAGCTTATCAGGTATCTTCAGGACTGGCTGCAATGTCCCCCTCTGTGGCCTAGCAAGGCTGTTACTCCCATGGGGGGGGGAGGTAAAGGAGCCAGTCATTGAATTCATGTCCAAAATAGTTTCTGTTCCCTTACTAAGAAAACCACTTGGATACTGAGCTACCGTGGACTACATCCGAGCAGGGGTTCTAGGTTGTATCCATACATGGTTCTTGTTTGGAGAAACAGTCTCATGAAAGAACCTTGTGCCCTGATATATTTGGTCTTTGTGGAGCTCCTGTCCTCTCCAGGTCTTACTAGCTCCCCCGTCCTTCATATGATTCCCTGCACTCTGCCGAAGGTTTGGTTATGAGTCTTAGTATCTGCTTTGATAGACCGCTAGGTAAAGTCTTTCAGAGGCCATCTGTGGTAGGCTCCTGTCCTGTTACTTGTCTTCTCCTACTTCCCATGTCCATCCTATCAGTCTTTCTAAGTGAGGATTGAGCACCTTACCCCGTGTCTGCTTTCTTGTTTATCTTCTTTAGGTGCATATATTTTAGTATATTTATCCTATCTTATAGGACTATGTAAGTGAGTATATACCATGTGTGTCTTTCTGCTCCTGGGATACCTCACTCAGGATGAACTTTTCTAGATCCCACCATTTGCCTGCAAATTTCATGATTTCCTTGTTTTTAATTGCTGAGTAGTATTCCATTATGTAAAAGTACCACAATTTCTGTATCCATTCCTCTTTTGAAGGACATCTGGGTTGTTTCCAGGTTCTGGCTATTACGAATAAAGCTGCTACAAACATGGTTGAGCAAATGTCCTTGTTATGTACTTGAGCTTCTGTTGGATATATGCCTAGGAATGGTATAGATGGCTCTTGAGGAAGCGCTAATCCTAGTTGTCTGAGAAAGCGCCAGATTGATTTCCAAAGTGGTTATAAAAGTTTGCATTCCCACCAGCAGTGGAGGAGGGTTCCCAATTCTCCACAACCTCTCCAGCATGTGTTGTCCCTTGAGTTTTTCATCTTGGCCATTCTGATGGGTGTAAGGTGAGATCTCAGTGTCATTTTGATTTGCATTTCTTTGATGGCTAAGGACGTTGAGCATCTCTTTTGGTGTTTCTCTGCCATTCGATATTCCTCTACAGAGAATTCTCTGCTTAGCTCTGTATCCCATTTTTTAATTGGATTGCTTGATGTACTGCTTTTTAATTTCTTTAGTTCTTTATATATTCCTGATATCAGCCCTCTGTCAGATATAGGGTTATTGAAGATCCTTTCCCAGTCTTCAGGCTGCCGTTTTGTTCTGATGACAGTGTCCTTTGCTTTATAGAAGCTTTTCAGTTTCATGAGGTCCCATTTATTGATTGTTGCTCTTAGAGCCTGTACTGTTGGTGTTCTGTTCAGGAAGTTATCTCCTGTGCCAATGAGTTCCAAGCCCTTTCCCACTCTTTCTTCTAACCGCTTTCGTGTATCTGGTTTTATGTTGAGGTCTTTGATCCACTTGGACTTTAGTTTTGTGCAGGGTGAAAAATATGGATCTATTTTCATTTTTCTGCGTGTAGATATCCAGTTGGACCAGCACCATTTGTTGAAGATGCTGTCTTTTTTTCCATTGAATGGTTTTGGCTTCTTTATCAAAAATCAAGTATTCATAGGTGTTTCTGGGTCTTCTATTCGGTTCCATTGATCCTCCTTTCTGTTTCTATGTCAATACCATGCCGTTTTTATTACTATTGCTCTGTAGTACAGCTTGAGATAAGGGATGGAGCTACCTCTAGATGATGTGTTGTTGTACAGGATCGTTTTGGAAATTGTGGGTTTTTTTGTTTCTCCATACGAAGTTGAGCATTTTTCTTTCAAGATCTGTTTTACTCGTATTTTTATTTTGAAGTTTTCATGCACTTGGTGATCTGTTTTGTTGGATAGTACACATTTCTTTAATATTCTTGTCATAAAAGCATACTGTCTAATAAGATTTTTAAAGAAAATAGTTGGCCCTTTACTCAGTATAAACTTTGAAAGACATGTTTTAGGATTTAACTGTATTACACACCCACATAACATATATAACAGTAATAAGTTTCTCAGAAAGAGATTGAGACTAGAGAAGGCGTGGCTGAAAAAGCTTGAATTACATATATGTATATTATAACATATATACTTTTTAGGATACATACCTTACAATTGAGTCATTTATATAAAATCAAGCTTCTTTTTTTCTTAGTCATGTCCTCACTAGTCTCTATCACCTAATGAAAAGTGTGTTGAAACAATTTACTATGAAATACTTAGTTATTTTATTTCATTGATATCAATTTTTACCTTACATAAACAGTTTCAATAAATACTTAAAAATTTACAGTTTTACGTACTTAAATTCTGTTTCACCAAAGGCTTATAAGATTACATTTTTAATATCCTTTTAATAAATTGGATATGCTTTATATAGAATGATTCCTTTTTAATTACCTGACAGTAGATTTTTGAGTCATCTGACATTTAATCATTACAGAAACAGTATGACTTTGGTCCTTTTATATCATACTTTCTCCCTTGATAGTTCTCAAATTGATGATATCCTGGCACTTTAGGTTTTCTCATCAAAGATGTGTATAGACTTGTGGATATTTTCATAATATATATGAAAAGTAATTAATACATATTAAATATGATTAAAGTCTTGAATTCATACTGTTTTATTATAAAACTTATTTATTCGAGTAAGGCGTATATGAGAATGCATACCAATCCGTATTTTCATTTTCTTTACTTTTTACTTCTCTCTTATGAGTTCAGTGAATATTTTCTTTGTAATTTAGGATGTGGTCTTCTGTTCTTTTAGGGTTCATCTAAAAATGACACTATGCATCTTAAATTAGTGAAATTTAAAGTTAATACAGTTACTTCTCTGGGAAAACAGCAGTTTCTAAAGCAAGTGTGTCCTCCATTAATAATCACTCATATATGCTTTTCAGGGACAGGATGTGGACACTAAAACAGATCACATGTTTTTGAAGCTCATAGGAATCTCTATCAGAGTTTTTCATTCTAGTTCAGTGAGTAACACTGTTGCTCTTCAGGTTCTTGGTTCAAGGCTGATGACCAGTTTGTTCTAGTAAGACAAAGTCCCAGGCTTTCTCTTTTCTTCTGGGTCAAAGGTTCTCTTAACACTCTGGAATGAGACTTACAGTCGCTAACAGTAGCTCTCATAAGAAAAGAGAACTTGTCCGTAATGCTTGTAATTCTTTAACTCTATACTTTTTTTTTCTTTTTCTTTTTTTTTATTATTTTTTTCTTTTTAGTTACATTTTGTTAACTCTGTGTCCCAGCTGTATCCCGCTCCCTCATTCCCTCCCCAACCCCATACTCCTTCACTGGTCTCCTCCCTGCCCCTTTCCAAGTCCCCTGATAGGGGAGGACCTCCTCCCCTTTCATCTGACCCTGTTTTATCAGGTATCTTCGGGCTGGCTGCAAAGTCCTCCTCTGTGGCCTAACAGACTGCTCCTCCCCTGGGGGGGGGGGGGTGTCAAACAGCCTGCCCTTGAGATCCTGTTAGAAATAGTCCGTGTTCCCCTTACTTTGGAAAACTACTTGGTTACTGAGCTACCACAGGCCACATCCGAGCAGAAGTTCTAGGTTATATCTATAGATGGTCCTTGGTTGAGTGTCAGTCTCAGAAAAGACCCTGTGCCCAGATATATTTGGTCCTTGTAGAGCTCCTATCCTTTCCATAAGTATGATAACTCTATACTTTTATTTTGAAAAAAATTTGATAAAAGCCACAACACTATCAAATTTTAATACAATGGATAATATATATATTATTAATGTTGGGATAAAGTAGCAAATTCGTAATATACTTTTTGTAGTTTTGTTGCCATTGTTGTTGTATTGTGTCTACTATAAGGAGGAATTAATAATTGATCAACTGCCAAACTGGTGGGATTTGTAGATTATTTTCCATCTTCATGCTTTAAAACCCACAATTCTAAAGATTTTCCTTGTAGAGGAAGACACTGGTCTTTACAATGAGCAGAAAGAAGCAAAATTAGGTTTTCCATCATGAAACATATAATTAAGCATCTGAGTTCTTGGTCTTTTAGTTTTTATTTTGCAGTGTCAGGCGATTTGACTCAAGGCTGATGAGCTCCATCCCTATCAGCTCACAGCATTCACTGGGCTGTCTCCGTGCCTTTGTTTCTGATACGAACACTTTATCTCGCAATATACAGTTTTGATTGCTCTTGCCTTGGTCTCCTTGATTTAGAAACACTTCTGTGACCTTCTTCCAAACCATATGTTCTGAAACAGTTTAGTCACCCTTGAAATTTTATTCCATGATGTACCATTTCTTCTTCTTAAGCTTCATTTGGTTTTACTCTCTCAGTAACAACAAAATCAAAACATAGTTCCATGTATTTAGCCTCATCATCTTCAAAGGTAGAAAAAAATAAAACTATTTTAGTATCTCATTTGAGTTTTTTGAAAATAGCCTTGCTCTTTCCAAAAGAAGTCATCCATGGTGAAGATTTTCATGGTTCCTATACTGGGTAGATTAACAATATTCAAAGCTGTGGTAATAAGCTCTGGCTTCAAATATATTTGCTGTGTGTCTGCTTGCTCAGGATGGCACAAAGTTTTCTAGGAAGCTAAGGAGGTCAATGCATAACACTTTTTTTCTTGTTGTAGTAGAACAAAGATTCCTCAATAATGTTCTTTATGAGAAATACATCATCTTTCTTCAGATTGGAAGCAGTAAGTCGCTGATCTGGGCTAGTAGACAACACTGACAAGGTGTAAGAGATAAGCAGCAAGCCATAATCATTCTTTGTCAATCACTGTTCAGAACATTGGGCAGTTCAGGCTTATTCCCTCTGTCTGTCTTTGTATGGTGTCGGCTAAGGGGTAAGCTGTGCATGATGTCATACCCTACTTAGTTCTTCAAACTTGAAATAGAATGTTGCTTCCCCTGTTTCACAGTTTTCATTAGGATTCAGTTTAATGACGACATACTCTTTGAAAAGTTTATATGTATAAAAGAAAATCTTATGTCTTGAGAATATGCCTCTGTATCATGTTGTACCATGGTACACTCATTTAGGAAGCATTCCCCAGAGTGTAACCACATAGCTTATCATGTTGGCTACTGCACTTGTCTCTCCCCATCCCCAGCAAAGTGGAGATGAGAACCAAGTGAACGTGATAGAATCATAGTGAATGCTTGAAAGAATGAGTACACATGAGTAGCTAAAACAAGCTTGGCAAACATGCTATAAGCAGTGATATTAGATGTGTGAGTTCTGTTACATATCAGTCCATAGGTGGCTTCTAATAGTGATGTGTGTACCCTTTATAAAACACTATTTCATTATCATTTTGAATATTTGACTCACTTGAGAACTTTTCATACTCTTTGTCAATGTTCAGTAGCATATAAACTATACTTTACCCTCTTTTCACCACTCTGGTTATTACACTAATTTATTACATTTTTCAACATATAGGAATCAGTTACACACCTATTGTGCACTGGAGGATCGGATGGTTAATATCCAGAAAAGTGATGGATTGGAGAAAGAGAATGACCTATTCTATAATTAGACTATGGTGATTTTTCCACAAAAGAGAGTTCCTTATTATAGGGGAGGGGAGGAGGGGAGATAGTGAGCAGAGAACTAGTTATGTTCTTGGAAGGAGCAAGCCCTTGGGGAATTCCTAATGAAATTTCTCTTTTGTTTTACTTGAGTTGTGCACTGAAGAAAAAAAAAAAAAAAACCTTCAAATGAGTAAAGGTCATTAGGAAAGCTCCACTGCCCACTGGTGAAGAAACAAACAACTCAAATGAGAAGTCTCAGAGTGTGGTGTTTGAGGAGAGGTGTGCTAGGGAGAAGTGAACAGCGATGGCTCTTAATACTTAATAACAAGTAGTAATGACCACTCAGAGTAGGGAACTAATTAAAAGTTTCTAAAGAAAGAGGTTGAATGAGATATAAAGAGGAATTCATCTGTAAAATTTTGCCTTGAGTCATGAAGCACTAAGGCCTGGGCAAAGCACTATAGGAGAAGACTGACATCTCAGATGAAGAGTTGGACTTAGGTGGCACAATTGAACTTGGTAAGCATCCTTTCTGAGCCTTAATCATTTGTTTGTTATTCATTTACAAAGTAGCCTCTATTTTCCTGTCTCATTGGGTTTAGTAGTTCATACTATACACCGTAAGCAAATCCCTGTGTTTTATTTTCTGAGAACTAGTGTTTAATCACTTTAGGTATTACCTCTACTCCGTTACAGCTTCACAGCTTTCTGCTTCCTCTTCAGAAATGTGATTCCCGAATGGTGTTTATAATAGGTAACTAAGCCTGTCTCTGCATGCTGCAGGTGTGGCTGCTGTGTCACATCAGTGGGGGCAGAAAAGAAGGAGGTTATGTCTGCTCGGCGTTCTGACTTATGGACATCTGAATGATTGGTAGCCTATTATTCCTTGAGAAAAGGGAGCCTGAGATGACCACTAGCCAACACTAGGCAGGCCTGGATGGGCGCACAGGACGGGGAGCAAACTGGAGACTCGGAGAACCCTGCTTGGAATCATGAGACGACTCCCTCAAGAGGCCACGTGGGTGGGCAGGGTAAGGAGCGAGCCTGAGTACTTCCATCAGATGAGCTCCATGGAACCTGGACCCGGAGCTAGCCTGAGACTACCACTAGTCTGGCACCATACAGGATGGAAGAGGGAGACAGACAGTGCCTGAGATGACCTTTTCCTGAGACTACTCCTAACGTGACCTCAGACACTCAGAGACTCTAGGCACCTCTACTGCGAACAAGTAAGTAGTGAAAAAAAAAATAGAATAGAAAGATAAAAAGGAGAGTGTGGGCAAATTGAGGAGTGGAAGAACTGAAGACTTAAGGGTAGTGAGGAACAGTCTGATGTGATTAGCTTCTAATGTCATCTAAGCCCCCACGTCCCTACATGTTGATGTCTGTGGGCTGTGCAGAACTGGCTCCACCCTTCACCAGGGCATGGTGGGAGAAGTCAGCTGGAGGCGTGAGAGCACACTCACCCTTAGCCAGCTGCAGAACTAAGGAGAGCTGCCGCACACATTGCAGAGCTGGTCCTGCCTCTCACCAGCTCCAGCACTCAGGAAGAGAGGGCCCTTCATCTCTCCTGGACAGCACAATAGTGCTGACCCTGGTGGCAGGGGTGCAGATGATACTTCAGGGTACGAGCGTTGGAGAGCAGGCCTGGCCACCTGTCTTCTGTGTGGTGATATGACTGAGAGGGAGAATCCTCCACATCTATTGCTACCGATGGCAGGCAGGAGAACTGACCTCAGATCATGGGAACAGGAGGGCCGTCCCTGCCCCTCACCTTCTGTAGCACTCCAAAGAAAGCCTCCTCCCCTCCCTCATCCCTCACCATCTATGACAGATGGGAGAGCTGGACCCTGGGTCGTAAGAGTGGAAGAATTGGCATGTCTTTCACCAGCTGCAACACTCAGGAGAGTGAGAGTGGGTCCTAAACTTTGCTTGGGAATCAAGGTAGAGCTGGCCCTTTTTGCTGTGGTTGCTGGTAAGCTGGTCCTGAGAGCATAAGGTCAAGACAGGCAGGAGGCTGACCAGCTCAGATACCTCTCGGGCCCAAATCCAGGGCTTCGTATTGGCAAACCCCAAATTCTGCCCCATCTATGAACTGTTGCAGTGCGTGATCCAAACTATAGGATCCACAGAAAAGCCAAAAATAGGATATGTGAGAGGATATCCCAGTGAAGGACCAGTAGTGATAGAGCAGCAGAAGCCAGAAGTTTCATACCACACCAAGAGTCATTGCAATGAACCTTTGAAAGCAAGGAACTTCCAAAATGTGTTTTCTCTGTTGGAGAAGTTTCAAAGTGAAGGGTGGGTTTGAGAGGAGGGGGAGATGAGTGGGATTGGGAGACCTGATATGAAATTCACAACAAAATTAAAAGTTTAAAAATAGGTAAATAAAATAATGAAATTAAATTTAATTGCTATTCCTGGTTTTGCCCTCATCACCAATTTTTAACAAGGTTTGATTTTATTTTTTTCCATTAGGTATCTCTTGGCTCAGTGTACTCCTTCATGCATTTATTTTTATCTGGTAAAAGTGCTGTTAGACCTCCAACTAATAACAAATATATATTCATTAACAATCATTTTAAGTGATATGTGTTGTCCATAGGAGACAAGTGTATGCAAGGAAAAGAAATAACCAATAATAATCCAGCAATTTAAAACAACTGATGCAATAAAACCTGAGATTGGAAGAGAATTTGCAGTTGAACATTTCTCGAAATCTGGACTGGTTGTGAAGCATCATTGGGAGTACAGAATGTTGTTAGGTATTGCTTCCTAACTGCAACAAGATAACTGACAGAAACAAAGCCTGAAAGAGGAATTTATTTATTTTGGTGCATGACCTCTGACAGCATGCTGTCTTAGATGTTTTACTGAGATTGCATGCATAACATCAAGGGACATATGAAGTGGAAGTTTCTGGTTTCTTTGGAAACACAGATGTGTTGGGCTTTTTTGCTTTGGTCCCAAGTGTGGGATGTGGAAATGGATCCCCCAGCTCCTGTGAGGAAAACAGCTGCTTGTGAAAAATCACTTGATGTGTGTCAGCTGGAAACTTGTGCAGAGGCATGGTTTTCACTAACTAGAAAACATCCTGCTGTGGACTCCGAGAACGGATAAGTAGAAACCCCCAGAGAGTGAGACACGCTTTTTGCATTTCTATGCTTTGTAATTACTCACATCCCTTTGCTGAATTTTGCAGAGAAAAAAATGCTCCAGAAAACTATTTTTGCGTATTTTTAGGAGTCTTTCTGATATTGCTGAATGGTGACGCCACTGTGGCTGTTGTTTGCTGCTACTGCTGCTACTGCTGCTGCTGCTTCTGCTGCGGTTTGCTGTTTTGTTGTTTGGCTGCTCTGCTGGTATTCTCACTACTGAGATTGGAATATCCCCCAAAACCCAATGACACTAATCAGCAGGAAGTAGGTAAAAGACATCTATAGCCCCCTTTCCCTACTAATCTACCTAAGGTCAAGAGATTGGAAGAGAAGTAGAGATATTTAAGAATATTAAATGAAGTCGGTGTTTAAAAAAAAAATCTAAGCCTACAGAAATGACTCCTGAAGGTATTTTAAGATGCAACAGAATATATAATCCATCCATCCAAAATCAAACTGACAATTAAAAGATTAAATACACACTAACTTCAAAACTGTCTCTTTTCCCTCATGCTGGGATATTTCCTGTCATGTTTCCAGTTCCCAAGAATCTCCCTAGCAATGCTAGCACATTTTCAACATTTCTTGCTTTTCTAATTGTATTTTTGAAATGGTTTCTATTCTTCATCAAGCCACACTCATTATATTTTCATCTTCCATCTCATAAGAATCTCTTTGTAATGTTGCTTCTTGGAAGTCTTTCTCATGAAGCATCTCAGTATATCCAGTTTTGTAAGCCAAGAGTTCTTGAACAGCTGAAGTCTCTCTCCTCACAGACTGTGATTTTCCAGTTCAGATAAAGACTCTAAATCTGGAACCTCATGCTCACAGGTTAACATGGGGATACCCGGTTAAGCATGGGATATCCTGAAAGTAAGTATTGAATTAAATCGATTTTCAAGTGCTTTGTCCTGCTCTTCATTAGCACCACAACTTAAAAGATCTCACCAAAATGCTTTCCAGTTATTCACTAAACCTTGAAGTATACTTATGTCATAAAATAGACTTACACAATAAAAACCAGGAAAAAGACCAACTCCATTCTGAGAGTGGCGTGAATATATAGACAGAAAGGAATAGAGGCTGTTTATGAACATGTTGTAGATAGGCTATGAGAACTGGATTCTAGTCGGAATATTTCCTAACATGTTCACTTTGTGTATTTTTTTAAACTTCTTTCTGTTTTAGTAACCTTGATTATATGCTGGGGTACCGTGCACAAACAGAAAGAGTATGGAGTAGAAATAAGAAATATCGGTGTCTTTCATTATGTAGTCATCGTGAATATTAAACTAGTGACATGGATGAAAACTCTACAACTCTAATTGGTCAGATTTTTATTATTGATATATACTAAACAATAAATTTATGGAGCTAGAAAGGACTGCTTGCTCTCTCTCTCTCTCTCTCTCTCTCAGGCATGAAGCACAGTGCTGTGCCAAAGAAATTCCTAAAACTCTTTGTAAAAAAGAAAGGAAATCAAAAGACAAAAGAAAGAGAAAATTCTAAAATTACAGATGCAGCACAGAGTCTGAGGAAGCATCTTGGATTTAGGACGGTTCTAAACAGTGTTCCAGGGGCTTCAAAGCAAAAACATACTTGGCTGTTCATCCTCTAGACTCTTACATTCTGAAGCTAATGAAGCACATTTTTAGGGGGAATTGAATTCACATTTCTCTCTTTCAATCGTTTATTGTTAAATCATCCAAATATATTTGGATGAAACTTTTGATGTCCAAAGAGAGATAGGAGAAACATCACAGCACGGTTTCTTACACAGTTCTTTCTGCCAGCAGAGAAGCCGCATGTTGGAAGGCAGCTATGCTCATCACTACACCACCAAGGCAGCACAGGAAGCCGCATGGTGGCAAACAAGCACGTCAGCTGAAATAATGTAATGGATATGCAATCTTATTTCTTTTCACCACCCTAGAGCCTTAATGGGCATTTCAGTCATTTTCTCTGTTACCCTTTTCCTTTTCTTTACTCTATATGATTGTTTATTTTTCCCTTCCATACTTCAAGGTATATAGCTTTTGCTTTTCATTTGTGCTGCTAGGAGAAAATAGGTTTCACGTTTGTTCTTACACATACTTGTGCAGAAGGAAAAATGTAATATCATAGAAGTTCTGGTGTTCATAGGCAGATAATGGCATAGCAGAAATATTTCAGTAATAGATCTAATCTTGCTGTTTTCACTAAGAGAGTCTGTGGAACTATAATACAAAAGGGAAGAACCTTGACTGATGGGCAGATGCATTCACCTACACATGTAAACTTTCCTTCTATTTTGAGTTGATGGCCCATTTGATTGGCAAATGCCTTTGTTATACTGTTCAGAAAGTGGTAAGAAAATAGGGAAGGGGAAGTATTCTACAGAAAAGGCGGGGAGGCAGGGATTACTTTCAAAATTGTTTTCTTTTTAAGTCTTTTTTGTTTCTTTTTCACTAGATGTCATAAGCAAAAGGAAGACATGAAAAGTATTGTAAAGAAAGAGTGATATTTCTACACAGAGCATCTAAGGGAGACAGTGCGTTAGTAGAGTATGCAGAACAAGGGCCAAGAAAAAAGGCTAGAAAATGCGTGGAAGAGAGGCTGTTGTTTTGTTAGGTAAGAACTAACTTTCTGAAAAGACTTTATGAAATGAATAACATTTTAAAGGATTTTACAGTTTCTCAGACAAAAATGGAATTTGTAGGATCAGCTGTCCCTCCAGTGGCACCTGAAAGTGTGTCCTCAAAATGCCCAATTGTGCCTGAACAACTATGTGCTGGTAAATTTACTCTGTAACCCAATATTCTGTTCCATATCTGAAAAGCCTTGCATGTTATATAAGTAAGTTTTTGCTTTTTTGCTGATGTATTTTCTTACTCATTGGGCTAAACAAAGCAGCTACATGGTCTCTTCATACAAGAATAAGAATTTTTAAAATGCATAAGTTCATTTATGGACATCTTAACTCATCAAATCCAGGGGATATGCTGTGAGAGACAATGAGAGTTTTTCAACAGATTAAAAACATTCAATGAGCCATTGCAGGGCTGGAGAGATGGCCCAGCAGTTCAGAACACTGGCTGGTCTTCCAGAGGTCCTGAGTTCAAGTACTAGCACCCACATGGTAGCTCACAACCATCTATAGTGAGATCTGGTATACAGGCACACATATAAGCAGAAGGCTGTATAAATAATAAATTAATTAATTAAAAACATTCAATGACCCTCTCTTAGAAGATTTAATCCCACAACAGACATACACAAAGACACTGAAATATGTATATGGTAAATAACATTCGAGCACAGAGAGGTTAAATTACACAGTCATGTAATCCTTTTTTATAGAGGATGGAAGAAAGATGGTCACCAAAATTGCGCTGCTATTTAACATGAGCCTAGAAGTAGAATGAGTGATTTGGCTAAAATCCATGTGTCACCTATCTGTTTTTACATGCCAAGTTTTTAGTAACCAAATTTTATATTGCAGTAAATTTTCATGTTGGGTGGGTGTTTTATCTTGAACTTGCCCTTAACTAAAATGTTAACATAAAGATACACATTGTATACATTGATGATACTCATAGGACAATGCATATGTATACACAACGTTTTTGATGTAATCTATTTTTGATGTTGGAAGCAACTTCTATTTTCACATTTTTATTTATTTATTTAGCTAGCTAGCTAGATAGTTTTCTTTTCACACAAGACTCAGTGTTTATTACACGTTTGCCTTGAACTCAAATTTCTCCTGCCTTAGATTCTTCAGTGCTGGGATTATAGCTGGGAGCTATCATACCCAGCGTTGAACTTTCTATTCTTCTTACATTGTTTCTGTCCATTTTTGGTTGCAATTTATTTCCCCAGGCTGGTTAGGTCACTTGAAGTCTAGTTCTGTCCTCTCACATATTTCTACCATCATGTCACCTATGTATTTGGTGATCTTTGTCTCTTATTGTCCATCCAAGACACTACTAAGTCTATGCAACTGAGCAGGAAAAAGGACAGAGCTGTGGGCTCTCACTAGCCTTCACCCTTAGTATTGCCATTGATCTATTACTTAATGTCCCTGAGACATGTTTCAAACACGTACAAATCGAGTCCTTCACATATCTATCAAAAGTTGCCCCCATTTCCGCCTATAAAGACGTTAGGGATGATATGGTGAAATGGCGCTGTCAGTTAGATGTGCTACACCATCTTACTGGTTCGACCATCCCTAGACTGTAATGCCCTGAAGTGAAATGAGGTCAGCCCGAGCTCATGGACTCTTCAAGAGCTCCCGCCATGAACACAGTGTAAGTGGTGCAACTTCTACATAACTAGAACTTCAGAACTTGGATGCTGTGAAGGACTGTAGAGATTGTCTGGTGCAGCCTCATCACTTCACAAGTGCGTCTCAAGCTTGAAAAAACTTTGCCCATGGTCACACAGCTAGTCAGAGCTTGACAGGCAGTTATAACACATACTCCTCCTTCACACTTAGGAGGAGCAGAATGACTTCAGAAAAGCATTTCTCAAAATATATGGAATATTACTTCTTGGTTAAAAGAAGGAAAAAATCCCATATTCAAATTGCACTAAAGAAACCATTTACATCGCCAGTGATTCTCAACTTATTCAGGCATTAAATAAATATTTACTAATTGCCCCATAGGCATCAGTCATATGCTAGGCACCGGGATATTATGAATAAAGCAGTGTTCTTTTACAATCTCTTTTATATATTTTCTAAGAGAAACTCCTCTCTCAGTGGACTAGGGGAGGAGCATGGGGGAGAAGAAAGAGAGGGGTGGGATGGGAGGAATTGAGGGAGGAGCCACAGCTGGGATACAAATGGAATAAATTATAATAAATGATGATGACGATGATAATAATAATAATGACAATCTAGGCAAAAAATATTTATAGGGTATAGTATTTGAGAAAATATTTAAGTACAACGTTCATGTAAGAGGCATCTAAGTATATTCTACAAAATGGAAGCAAGAGGAAGAAAGCATTCGAGCTAAAGGAGAGGTTTATTGCAATGTTAGGATTTATATGAATGTAAATATTCCTGAATGTGCACATGCTTGTAATCCCAGCACTTACAGAGGCAGAGGCAGAGGCAGAGGCAGGTGAATCTCTGTGATTCAGAGGCCAGACTGGCCTACAAAGCAAGCCCAGGACAGCCAGGGTACACGGAGAAAGCCTGTCTTGAAAAACCAAACCAACCAACCAAACAAAAATTCCTGAATACACCCTGAGCATGAGAGTGAACCAACTTTCTCAGCATTTTGAAAACGTTACATTGAGTACTGAAAAGAGACAGCACACTAGTGGAATTAGAGGTGAATGCAAAAAGCTGCTTTCTGGTAGAGATTTCTTTTTATTAATTAATTCAATTTATATCTCAGTCGTAGTTCCCTTCCTTTTCTCCTCCCGGTTCCATCCACTCTCCCACATTCTCCCTCCTCCTCTTTCTGCAGAATATGGGATTCCCCTGTATCAAGACACCCCAGTAGGGTGGTCTCATCATGGGGAAGTGATCAAAAAGCTGTAACATAGCCCATGTCAGAGATAGCTCCCTTTTCACTCTACTGTTAGGCTCATATGAGACCCGAGATACCCAGTGGGTATTTATAAGTGGAGGGCCTAGGTCCAGAGCATGCATCGTCCTTGGCTAGTGCTTTCAGACTCCATTGGCCCCTCTGGGCCTTGGCTGATTGGCTGTGATAGTCCTTGTTCCCATTATTCCACCATTACTTCTTTCTATTCTATTTCTCTTTCTGATTGAGATTTACACTTACTCCCTAGGTTCCTCCTTGTCACATATCTTCATGGGGTCTGTGTGCCTCACTCAGGATGATCATTTCTAGTGCCATCTATTTGCCTGCAAATTTCATGAATTGTTTTTAATGGCTGAGTAGTATTCCATTTTGTAGACACACCACAATTTCTTTATTCATTCTTTGATTGAGGGACATCTAGGTTGTTTTCAGTTTCAAGCTATTATGAATAAAGCTGCTGTGAACATGATTGAGCAAATATCCTTGTTGTATGGCAGAGTATCTTTCAGGTGTATGCCCAGAACTGGTATAGCTGGGTCTTGAGGTATGGCTATTTCCAGTTTGCTGAGAAAGTTCCAGACTTTTTTCCAAAGTGTTAGTACATGTTTGCACTCCCACCAGCAATGGATGAGCATTCTCCTTTTCCCACATACTTGCCAGTAAGTGTTGTCACTTGAGTTTTTGATTTTTGCCATTGTAACGGGTGTAAGGTGGAATCTCAGAATTGTTTTGTTTTGCATATCCCAAATGACTAAGGACAATGAGCATTTCTTTAAGTGCTTCTTGGCAATTTGAGATTCCCCTGTTGGGATTCTCTGTTTAGCTTTGTTCCCTATTTTTTAATTGGATTATTTGGTTTGTTGGTGTTTAATTTCTTGAGTTCTTTAAGTATTCTAGATATTAGCCCTTTGCCGAGTGTAGGATTGATGAAGACTTTTAGCAATCTGCAGACTTCCATTTTGTTCTGTTGATATTGTCCTTTGCTTTACAGAAGGTATTCAGTTTCAAGGTGTAATTTATTAATTGTAGACCTTAGAACCTGAGCTGTTGGTGTTCTGTTCAGGAAGTTGTTTCCTGTACCTATAAGATCAAGGCACTCTTACCCACTTTCTCTTTTAGCAGATTTAGTGTATCTGTTTTTATGTTGAGGTCTTCGATACACTTGGACTTTAGTTTTGTGCAGGATTATAAGTATGAATCTATTTGCATTTTATACATGTAGACATCCAGTTATTCCAGCACCATTTGCTGTCTTTATTTTCTGTTGTATGGTTTTGGCACTTTTGTCAAAAATTAGGTGTGCATAGGTGTGTGAGTTTATTTCTGGGACTTCAATCCCATTCCATTGATCAACCAGCCTATTTTTATGGCAGTAACATAAAGCTCTTATTACTATTGCTTTCTAGTGTATCTTGAGGGCAGGTATGAAGATACCTCCAGAAGTTCTATTACTGTATAGGATTGTTTTAGCTATTCTTTTGTTGTTGTTGTTGTTTGGTTTTGTTTTTACCTATGAAGTTTAGAATTATTCTTTCAAGGTCTGCAAAGAACTGTGTTGGTATTTTAATGGGCATTACATAGAATCTGTAGATTGCCTTTGGTAAGATGGCCATTTTTACAATGTTGATGCTACCGATTCATGTGCATGAGTGATCTTTCCATTTTCTGGTATCTTCTTTGATTTGATCATCTCATTAGATGCAGCAAAAACCTTTGACAAAATCCAACACTGCTTATGATAAAAGTATTGGAGAGATCAAGGATACAAAGCCCACTAAAAATAGTGAAGGCTATATACAGCAAGCCTATAGCCAACATGAAACTAAATGGAGAGAAACTCAAATCAGTCTCACTAAAATCAGGGAGAAGACAATGTTACCCATTCTTTTCTTATTTCTTAAACATAGTATTTGAAGTTCTAGATAAAGTAATACAACAACTAATGGAGATCAAATGATACAAATTGGAAAAGAAGAAGTTAAAGACTCTATTCACATATGATATTATAATATGCATAAGCAACCCAAAAAGTTCCACCAAAGAATTCCTGCAACTGATAAACTCCTTCAGCCAAATGACTGGATACAAGATTAGTTTAAAAAATAATCAGTAGCCCTCCTGTATACAAATGAAAAATGGGCTAAGAAAGAAATTAGGAAGCCACACCCTTCACAATAGCCACAAATAATATAAAGTATCTAGGAGTAACTCTAACCAAGGAAGTCAAAGACCTGTTAGGGATTTTAGCAGAGGTCTGAAGCAGGAGCTAAAACCTTAAACATTGACCATCAGTCAATATACATACCAATAAATCACTGACTGCGTTATGTTAACTTCACAACAATTTTCAAGTTTATTTCACCATAAAACTATTATTTTTAAGTAAAATCTACTCTGCACTATGAAATTCTACACAAGCATTTACCAGCACCTTGTGCTGTGGGGTATCCCATGCTAAAGTCACACTCTGGCCTCTTTTCAGTGATGGCAAAGCCTGACAGTTGCTTCATTCTGCTTCACAGAGTGGCATTTGTTTGTTTTCTTTAATCTAAGGTGACATTTGTTTATGAGGGTCACCCTGGAGCAGGCTCATTTACGTTTGTTCCAAATTACTGTGTATCAGCTTTCAAAAAATAGAAGCTCACATAGTAACCCCGAAATTAGGAGCATGTTTACTTGAATATGATTTTATTTCTTACCTTCTTCTACCTACCCTCTACTCAGTGTCCTCTGTTTTCAGAATAGAATTCTAATTGCTCATTAATATTTAGGAAAACTAACTCCTACAGAAAAATTACCTTCCAGACTAATTAGCCAGCAATCAATTAAAGATTTGGATACATTTCCATAGGCTGATGTAATTATATTTTTAAATAAGGAAGAGGGAATAAGAGGATTAGAAGGAGGCACCAAGGTGTCATAATAAAATAATGGTAACATTTATAATGGCTAATGTGTCAGTGCACCTCAACTTGTCCATAATGAAGTGCTCCACACTGGTGTTCATGAAGATATTTATTCTGTGGGACTATATGGCTTCTATGACTCCTAAGTTCTATCAAGGCAATAGAGGATGCATTTAGAACTTAGAGTACAGATTGACTGGTCTGTATCATTTCTGTTTCCTCTTTGTAAAATCAATATAGTATGAACTTTTGGAGCCATAGGTATAACACCTTAATTGAGATTGTCTTAGACAATGACACTGTTCATCTTCTATCATGACAACCAGTCCAAAGAGATTGCAGGTCTAGTTGTGGATTGTTATTGTCTCAATAATTTCATAGAAGAAGCAAGTTATTTCTTATCCATCTTCCTACTCTGCTCTCTTTGGCAGTGTCTTCATCCTAAGGCTATTTCTGCTCACAGTATGGATAAAGAAATAGTATTTTATTCAGATATTACAACATCCAAATAAAAATATTTCACTTATGCAGATTTCTTTCAAACAACACCACCAAAGTTACCTCGGTCCAACTCCCCTAAAAAGATCGGTGTTGTACTTTCTTCATTGATATTACTATAAAACTATGATTTATTGATTCTTAAGTCCTTTGCAAACATGAGATTATCCTTTTGTAGTCCTTGGGTAACCGCCTCAGAATCCTGTTTATAAGACAAACCGGCATTGTTCTGAATGTCTTTATTATTTCATAAGAGTATCAATAAACTCCTAATAGTTCACAGAGAAGATGAATGAGGAAGCGATGGCTCCTTTCCTTCTTTTTTTCTTATCAGGATCATGACTGCAGTGATTCCTATATTCATGTTCCAATAAACTATTCATATCTACTAGAGTTTTATTCTGGTAAAATGAGGCATTGCATCAAATCAAGAATAGAATGTGTTATGCCCCAACTGGCATAGATGGCTGTTGAAGAAAGTGTGACCCCAGGGCAGCATCAGCAGCATCACCCAGAAACTTGTTAGAAATAAACATTTCTGGGACCTTTCCCTCCTCGATGAGATAGAATCCCTGGGACAAGTGCACAGAAATGTGAGCTTCAATAGCCCCTCTGATGTGTGAAACTGTTCCCAGGAAGATCAAACATACACATGTCTAGTCAACTTAAAGAGTGAACTCAACAGACCAAGCAACCACTGCACCAAAATCCAGGTCAATGAACCAATGTGTGCTTCTCTAAGGATTGTATTTCTTTTTTAATTTTATATGAGGGCTCTATCTAGGTGTACACCTCCATTCCAGAAGAGGGCATCAGATTTCAGTATAAGTGGTTGAAGAAAAACTAGAAGCCCATGTGGCTTCTGGGAATTGAATCCAGGAACTCTGGAAGACCAGGTGGTGCCCTTCTCCACTGAACCATCTCTCCAGCACTGTGGACCCCATATGTTTTTAATTATAGTTTCTAACAAGAGTATGAATGATAGGTTACACACAGGATAAACATTGACTCAAAAGCATTTATGTCACCAAAAAGCCTGCCACAAGATGGCTGATGACTCAGGAAAATTGGAATCCTGGGAGTCTGAACACAAGTTATAGGCAGGTGGAAGAAATTTCTTCTTTTCTTTCTTTTTTTAAAATTTTCATTTATTTATTATTTATTACAATATATCCATTTTGTATTCTGGCTATAGACCACTTCCTCATCTCCCTCCAGTCCCACCTCTTCCCCCCACCATGCCCCTCCTTTAGTTCCCTGATAGGGAAGGACCTTCTCCCCTTCTATTTATCCCTAGCCTATCAGGTCTTCTCATGACTGACATCATCTTCCTCTGTGGTCTGGCAAGGCTGTATCCCCCAGGGGGAGGTGATGTCACTGAGTTCATGTCCTCACCTCAGATGCTCAGAGTCTCTTCCCTACCCCCACAATTGTTTACTCCTTTTTTTTAAATCTGGGGAGGGATTTTTAAATAACCTTCCACTTATTCTGACATGTGACCTTTGTTTACCTTCTGAGTCTCGAGAATCTTCTCTCTCCAGATATAAGGTATCAATTCAGAAGAAACTGATAATTTTGATGCATGCTAGGTATAAAAATTACAGGTTTGAATAAATCAGAATGTATTTGGGGTTCTGAGACTATAGTCTTCGTTGAATCAGCTACTCATGAAGAAAATGCCTAGGCAAAATTACGATTTCATTAGAGTGTTAGTTGTGCAGAGATGGGACAATTGTTACTACAAAACCAACATTTTTTATTGCTTTGAACTCTAGAGAGTAGAAACAGGGATGGAATCACCAATATATGACAAGTCCTTTGTTCGTGGTGCCTGCAGCTCTGTGGTTCCTATAAGACCCTGCACAGGGAGGAAAGAAGGGGTCACTAAGAACGAGGTTTTCCTTTCTAGAAACCATAGTATCTATTCCTTCAGTAGCAATATATTCCATGATCATGAAGAGAGATAAAGCATTCTGACATTTACATTCAGCATGAAAAACATGAAAATAATAGGGGAAGAAGATGACATTGTAACATGAAGCTTTTATTAGTGTTAGACTAACTCTGTAGGGGAAATAGTTCGTTTTATTGCCTTAATATCAGGCTTTCTCCTTTCCTCCAGTGGGCACAGAATTGGGGCTGCCTCTCATTTTCAAATCAGTAAATGAGAAAGCAAGTATCTAGTGCCTGGAATCTGTCTATAGAGACTGTGTATGCAATTGTGATATTTGGAAAGAATATAAAACTTGGATCTTTTCCACGAGCTTCTGACTTACTTGGGGAGACTCCATTCCATAAACTCAGTATTCAGAGCTCACATTTGTTGAATGCTTGATTGTTGCAGGAACTACATTGAGTGATTTTATACATATTATTTTGTTTTTAAAATATAAATATAAATAAGCAAAATGAAAGCATAATAAAGCAAAGAAAACCCAATGTTAAGCTGCATCTAATAGAGATTCTATGAGAAAACCATCAAGAATTGTGGTTCTCTAATTAATCTGCAGTGTGGAGATGAGTGTAAAGCTCATCTCTAGGGCTCATGCTTAGTATGCGCAAAGCCCTAGGTTTAAGGCCAAAAAAAAAAAAGCAAAATCACCACTGCTGCCATCATCATCATCATCGTTGTCGTCGTCATCATCATTATTAACAACATTGTTATTATCACATATCGATCTTGTCAGCTTAATTTCTTCTTGATTTTGTTTTCTAAGTCGTAAAATGAGGGCTTTCAATCAGATAAGCTTGTAACTCAAAATTACAAAGCATTGGGTGAAGAAAAACTAGTGTCAACATTTTAGAAGCATACTGTCCATCAAAACCAAGCAGGTTCCTCTCCGAAGGACTCGGAAAACTTGGAAGACGTTTCTGTATTTACTAACTCTATAAGAAGAAAATCTCCTTTGTACCATTTTTTCAGTTGTTTCATGCTAAAGCTACTCAGTCATTTAGATGGCACTGAGTGACATCCCTTAGAGTAAAATCCCAGAAACAGCAAGGAAGATTCTAGAAATTACATCAGGGTGCTCTTCAGGACCCCTGGTTCTTAGGCAAGCAACTTAGGCCAGCTTATTAGAAAGCTACAAAATGACTCTCATATTTTGTTTGATGATCAGCAAGAGCCCAACATCACACAGAGTATCCTGGGGGAAAATATATATATATATATATATATATATATATATATATATATGTATGTATGTATGAATGTATGAATGTATGTGCATGTGTGTGGGCAACAGTTTCACAGGACATTTGCAAATTCATTGACTAATTTAAGTTAACCCTTCTCAGCAACTCATGTTTAACTTTATACCTTAGACTCTCTTTTTAAATTAAGAATCTGGAGCTTGTATTGGCTGCTGCTTACTTTCTCAGCATCGCCTCTGTTCTCAGTCCTTGGTCCTTTCACTTCATGCTTAGTTCCCCCAACATCTTCATGCCATGTTATCTGGATCCCACCTGGTTATGAAGGACTCCATATATTTACCATGCATTGGGAATAAAAGAGATCTCCTGGTAAGTTAGGAGGTTTATAAAGAAACCATTTTTTTTTTAACGCATACCACATGAATCTGGCTATGGTGGTGACCCTGGCCAGCTCACAACCCTCCACCTGCTGTCTAAACTTAAGCATCACCAGGGTGGACTGTGTTCACTAGCTGTATGTTTATAAGGGTCTTTGAGAACTCATTGCTGAGCTGTGGAAAGAGGTCTAAAGGAACGTAACTAATGGGCAAAGGAGGAAGGCAAACCTGAAAGTACCCATCTGGAATCAGTCCGAGTCAGTACACTCCTTTAGGGTCATGTCAGGAAAGTCACACCTTTTCTTTCAGATTCTTTGTCTCATTGTTCTAGACAAAAATAAAAGAGGACCTTTCTAAGCCTCCTTCCAGCTTTCATGTACATTTATGTTTTAATGTGAATTGCCAAGTCAAACTTAGCAATCAATGAGGTGGCAAATGTCACATTGGACAGCCCTCGTGGCCATTATTTGAATCAGGCCACTTGAACCCTCCCACCCCTCTTCTGCTGCCAGAGAAGATGAAAGTGTCATTTCTGACCTGAGCACTGACTTGTGCCTTGAACTTTGCAGTGCGTTTCTCATTACCATTTCCAGCTAGGTATTTGTGACCACCACTCCTGCCCGTAAGGCAAGATGAGACTTTTCTGAAAAAGCATAAACTTCTCTGAATGATAGTTGAAAATAAAATACAATTGATTTCACAGTTTTTTTGAACCTCTCCTATTAGCGATTGATTTTCTCTTTTTTCTGTTTTACAACTTAACAATGATTTAAGCAATGACAGTTAGAAACTCCAATGTGTACATGTTCTTCTTTATTTTCTCTTTGTTACAAATGTTTCTTAAGAAAAGCCTGTGTGTTATCTGTGTGAATGCAAATATGTACTCACACAAAGGGTCCGTCTTGGTGCAATCCATATGTACTGATGTCAACACCTACCTGTTACTATGAAATCGTGAAACTGCCTACATTACATGTTTTCTTGTGAACTTTGATGTGTTGTATGTGCATTGATACGCATGGTCATGTTAAGTATGGTTACATCCAAATTGCAAGCCTGAAAATGTTTACCTACAATTGGTCATATTAACATAGATATTTTTGCAAATTTATATGCCTGTCACAGATGAAAACAAAACTTTGTGCCTTCTTCCTTTACAGGTTTGTCTCTACATAAGCAGTCATGTTTCAACCAAAACTAACTGCTGTGTGCTTATATTTTCAGTATAATCTTGTTATTCTCTTTTCTACCAAAGAAACAATAAACAAAACCTAACTTTTTTTGATACACTGGACAGCTCCTGTTGGTGTGGGCAGTGACTTATGAACCATGGTGTACTCTTCTTTGCCAGCCAAGTATTAGCTGTCATTTCTTTAGGCAGAATAAAGTCACCCCAATAGAATGCATCCTAATTATCTGGCAAGAGAAGAAGGTGTTGCAGATGTCACTGATGGGCCCAGTAATCCCCATTTCTCTAGTAGCACAGAGACATAGTAGTCCCCTGAGATGCCACCCAAGGAGCCCTTACTGAGTGACATATGGCTGGCTTAACAGCAGTGATTGAAATGTTCTTCTGGCAGGAGCTGTCTGTGTTGGACAGGCCCTGCATACCTATTTTCCATCCTTTGCCTATCTAGATTTGTATGAGCAGGAGATCTCTGCTTCCTGTCATTCAACCTGTCTGCTCCTCACTGGCAGCACTGCTGGAGTGGTCAGTTATGACAGTGATAGTTGGTAGGGGAAAATTCAGCCTTATGTTCAAATAGTCCTTGGGTTTCTTTTAGTGAAGAGGAGGATCCTGCATGGAAACTTGTGCTATTACACACCGATGCACTTGTTCCATTCCAATCATCTATAAGAAGAGTCAGACTTCAGACTCCCTACTAGAGGGTATAGGTGCTTTCAAATTCTTGAGTGTCGGGACAGGAAGTTGGAATAAATGCAAATATCCTATTTTCTTAGTTTGTAGACCTACATACTGGTCCTCTTAAAAAAAAAACAGCTTGTTTTAGGTCTTTCTGTAAGTTACTTTAGAATGTTCTCAGAACAAGACTAGACTTAGACTCAAAATAAAGACTCGCGTGAGTTGTTGCCCCACATTTCTATAAGAAGAATCCAAACTTCAGTGTCTGGAGGAAATCTAATCCAATGGACATCATGAGTAATTACCCGAGTAATTACTGTATCAATTTTTTTTTACAGAAATTACTGTAAAATATCAACAAAACTTTATTTGCAAGGATCAAGGATCAAGACCCAGGCATTTCTGGAGGTTCAGAAACCTGCTGTGTTATTCATTGCTTTTGTTTGGATGCCTCATGTCACTTCAGAGTGAAGATTTCTGAAACATCCTCATCCATCTCTTCATCACACTACTCTACAGTGGTATGGTAATCATTAACCACCCTTGTCATCATTTGCCTTTTTTCTCTCTCTAACCAATCAACAGGCGGTCTGGGTCACTTCAGTCTCCTTACATCTTTCAAAACCCATATTACTGTATGTTCAGTGTCCAGTCTCACGATTTTTATGTAACCTGAACTTTGCAATAGCTTTGTAGTTGCTGTCACTAACTTCACCTCTGCCCCATTCATTTCTATTGTCCATGCTAAACCAGAGTGACTCTGGTTATATTCAGTCCTCCCTTAAAATCTTTTGCTGTCTCTCCGTCCCACTCAAGATAAATGAAAGATGAAGGAATTTGATTTCTGATGATGTCTGTGAGGGTATCCATGTGTATAGCTTTATTTCTTCAAATCCTGTTTCCTCATGATCTCTTTTAGCCACTACTACTTCATACGTGCTCAAAAGTAGCCCCCACTTCTTTTTTTCTTTATTAATTACACTTTACTCACTTTGTATCCCCCCCCATGGTTCCCTCCCTCTCCCCATCCCAATCCCTCCCTTCCTCCACCCTCTGCATGCACACCCCTCCCCAAGTCCACTGATAGGGGAGGACTTCTTTTTCTTCCTTCTGATCATAGTCAATTAGGTCTCATCAAGAGTGGCTGCATTGTCTTCTTCTGTGGCCTGGTAATGCAGCTTCCCCCTCAGGGGGAGGTAATTAAAGAGCAGGCCAATCAGTTCATGTCAGAGGCAGTTCCTGTTCCTATTACAATGGAACCCACTTGGATACTGAACTGCCATGGGCTACATCTGTGCAGGGGTCTTAGGTTATCTCCATGCATAGTCCTTGGTTGGAAAAGCAGTCTCAGGAAAGACCCCTGTGCTCAGATTTTTTTTGGATCTGTTGCTTTCCTTATGGAGTTGCTGTCCTCTCCAGATCTTACTGTTTCCCACTTCTTTCCTAAGATTCCCTGCACTCTGCCCAAAGGTTGCCCATAAGTCTCAGTATCTACATTGATAATCTGCAGAGCAAAGATTTTCAGAGGTCCTCTGTGTCAGGCTCCTGACTTGTTCCCTCTTTTCTCCTTCTTCTGATGTCCAGCCTCTTTGCCTTTCTGGATGGGAATTGAGCATTTTAGCAAGAGTCCTCCGTCTTGATTAGTTTCTTTAGGTGTACATATTTTAGTAGGTTTATCCTATATGATATGTCTATATGAATGAGTATATTCCGTGTGCATCTTTCCGCTGCTGGGATAGCTCATTCAGGATGATCTTTTCCAGATCCAACCATTTACCTGCAAATTTCATGATTTCCTTATTTTTTTATTGCTGAGTAATATTCCATTGTGTAGATATACCACAATTTGTGCATCCATTACTCCACTGAGGGGCATCTGGGCTGTTTCCAGCTTCTGGCTAGTACAAATAAAGCTGCTACAAACATGGTTGAGAAAATGTCCTTATTGTGTACTTGAGCCACTTTTGGATATATGCCTAGGAGTGGTATAGCTGGATCTTGAGGAAGCGCTATTCCTAGTTGTCTGAGAAAGCGCCAGATTAATTTCCAGAGTGGTTGTACAAGTTTACATACCCACCAGCAGTGGAGGAGGGTTCCTTTTTCTCCACAGCCTCTACAGCATGTGTGGTCACTCGAGTTTTTCATCTTGGCCATTCTGATGGGTGTAAGGTGAAATCTCAGGGTCATTTTGATTTGCATTTCCCTAATGGCTAATGATGTTGAGCATTTCTTTAAGTGTTTCTCTGCCATTCTATATTCCTCTCCAGAGAATTCTCTGTTTAGCTCTATTCCCCATTTTTTAATTGGATTACTTGGTTTACTGCTTTTCAGCTTCTTTAGTTCTTTATATATACTAGATATTAGCCTTCTGTCAGATAAAGGGTTGGTAAAGATTCTTTCCCAATCTGTAGGCATTCATTTTGTTTTGATGATGGTGTCCTTTGCTTTACAGAAGCTTTTCAGTTTCATGAGGTCCCATTTATTGATTGTTGATCTTAGAGCCAAAGACTTGTATGAAGAAAATTTCAAGTCTCTGAAGAAATAATTATCAGAAGATATCAGAAGATGGAAAGATCTCTCATGCTCATGGCTTGGCAGGATTAACGTAGTAAAAATGGCCATCTTACCAAAAGCAATCTGTAGATTCAATGCAATTCCCATCAAATTACCAACACAATTCTTTACAGACCTAGAAAGAAAAATTCTCAACTTCATATGGAATAACAAGAAACCCAGAATTGCTAAAACAGTCTTCTACAATAAAAGATCTTCTGGAGGTATCTCCATCCCTGATCTCAAGCTGTACTATAGAGCAACAGTATTAAAAACTGCATGGTACTGGCATAGAAACAGAATGGTGGATCAATGGAACCGAACAGAAGACCAGAAATAAACCCACACATTTATGGACACTTGATCTTTGACAAAGATGCCAAAACCATACAATGGAAAAAAGATAGCATCTTCAACAAATGGTGCTGGACTAACTGGATGTCTACATGTAGAAAAATGCAAATCGATCCATACTTATCACTCTGAACAAAACTAAGTCCAAGTGGATCAAAGACCTCAATATATAACCAGACACATTAAATCGGTTAGAAGAAAAAGTGGGGAAGACCTTACAACTCATTGGTAGAGGAGACACCTTCCTGAACAGAACAGCAATAATATACTACTTCTGATTAAAGCTTTCAAAGGATAAAATTAAACTTATTGTAGGATAACCTGAATACAAACTTGTACTGTATAATTTTATGGCAACATGTCACAAGCTAAAGTCATCTGAGCTTAGGAAGGCTCAGTTGAAAAAAAAGCCTTCATTATATCTGGCTGTAAGCAAAAGTATAGGACATTCTCTTAATTAATGATTTATAGTTGAGAACCTACCCCATTATGTGTGGTGCTTTATACCTGGACTGTCTGTCCTGGGTTCTAAAAACAAACAGTCATAGCAGGCCAAGAAGAACAAGCAACTAAGAAACACGCCTCCATGGCCTGTGCATATGCTCCTGGCTCTAGGTTCCTGCCCTGATTTGAGTTCTTGTCTGGACTTCTTTTGATCATGAACTGTGATGTGGAAGAATAAGCTGTATAAACCCTTACCTTCCAAAGTTGTTTGGCTCATGATGTTTCATCACAGAAATAATAACTTTAGCTGAGACAGAATCTATGTGGTAACAGCATTGGTGGTATCTAAATTCTTTAATTAAGCCTTGATGTCCACATTCCTGAATGAAATGATAAAGAATGTGTTATACTTGTGAAGCATCTTGCCATATGGAGAATTAATCATTTTCAGGAAATTGAAATAAATGGAGATCATTGTGTTAAATAAATTAGACCATACAGAGAGGTAAGATAAATCTACTCTCACCTAAGTATGTTAGAGAAAAAAATACGAAGGTACAGGGAGAAAGCTGTTGAAAAAGCATAGAGGCAATGGACAGTAAAAGGAATTTGGGATCTAAGTAAGTCACACACATGTATAAAAATGTCACAATGTAACCAATTACTTTGAATAACTGATCTATACTCATATAAATGTGACAAAATTACATGTCTGATCCCAAAACAATATGCAAAGTCATTCAAAATTGATGACATTCTAGGGTCTAAAACAGAATCTATCATTTTCCATAAGTATGACATGGAAGTACTCATCTGTCAAATGTTAAAATCTAACCAGGGGTACACATTTGTGGATTTTTCCCTGGGTAGTTTACAAGATTCTCATACACTAAAGCAGGAATTCGCTCAAACAGAAATAATCACTCGCTAATAACACACAGCTATTTTTGTCTATCTCTTGTTTATCCTACAAGTACCCTCTTGCTGCTATTCCGTAGCTTCCCTTCCGTCCTTGTTCTAGCTGCCAGATGTGATTGCAAACACTCTTTCTGACCTCCCATTCCCTCATGCACACACTCAAGGCTTTTGATTTCCCTTGCATTATTCTTTTATATACCCTCAGTATTGAATGCCATCTGCAAATTTAATTAACCAGCAATTTGTCGCTTTTGCCTAATCATTAGTGAAGTTGATTAACTTCATGAAAATAGAAAAGAAGAAAGTTTCTCACATGTATTCAGAAAAACAATTTCAACATTTTTCTAAAGTTTCTTTTTACATCTTTGCTTTCTCTAGTTAACAATGAAAGATAACCTTTATGATAGGGTCCTACCAATCAGCAGCTGAATACATGCAATGTGATAATGTGGGAACAAAAAAAGGAAAAGAAAGAAAGAAAGAAAGAAAGAAAGAAAGAAAGAAAGAAAGAAAGAAAGAAAGAAAGAAAGAAGAAAAAAACAGTATTAGAAGGAGAAAATCCAGGAATGGAAAGATTGCTCAGCAGGTAAGGTACTTAATGTACAAATTTGAAGAGTTAAAATCTCCAAAATTCTACAGAATTGTCTCTCTTTCCTTCCCTCCCTATCTCTCTCTCTCTGACTTTACTCTTCTCTCATAATCTTTCTAATTTAATTTTAATTTTAATTAATTACAGTTTATTCACTTTGTTTCCCCCTGTAGCTCCCTCTCTCCTTCCCCTACAATCCTACCCTCCCTCCCCCTTCTCCACTGATGTCCCTCTCCAAGTCCACTGATAGGGGAGGTCCTCCTCCCCTTCCCTCTTACCTTAGTCTATCAGGTCTCATCAGGACTGGCTGCATTGTCTTCCTCTGTGGCCTGGTAAGGCTGCTGCCCCCCCCCCCAGGATGAGGTGATCAAAGAGCAGGCCAATCAGATTATGTCAGAGACAGTCCCTGTTCCCATTACTATGGAACCCACTTGGACACTGAACTACCATGGGCTTCATCTGTGCAGGGGTTCTAGGTTTATCTCCATGGTTATCTTGGTTGGAGTATCAGTCTCAGAAAAGACCCCTGTGCCCAGAATTGTTGGTCCTGTTGCTCTCTGCGTGGAGCTCCTGTTCCTTCCATGTCTTTCTGTCTCACCCTTCTTTCATAAGATTCCCTGCACTCTGCCCAAAGTTTGGCTATAAGTCTCAGCATCTCTGTGGTAGGTTCCTGTACTGTTTTCTGTTTTCTCCCTCTTCTGATGTTCACCCTCTTTGCCTTTCTAAGTGGGGACTGAGCATCTTAGCCAGAGTCCTCCTTCTTGATTAGCTTCTTTAGGTGTACAGATTTTAGAATGTCTCTCATAATCTTATCCCAACCACAGTTTCTCCTCTGCTTCACTCCACACACTCCACACACTCCCTCCTCCACTTCCCTTCGCTTCCAAATCCACTCCTTTTACATTTCTCTTCAGAACAGAGCAGGCCTACCAGGGGATATCAACCAAACACCGAATAAATACCTTTGTTTTTGTTTTTTTTTTTTTGTTTGTTTGTTTTACTATTGTTTTTATTTTATTTTTTTGTATCCCTATTCTAGCCACTCCTTTGCTTCCTCCCCGTCCCACCCTCTTCCCACTTCACCTTATCCCCCTCCTTTAGTCCCCCTAAAGGGAAAGCATTATTGCTTTACCATCTGAAGTAGCCTATCAAGTCCTTATCTGCTTGGCAAATATAATTATTAGGAAAGTGAGACTTACCAGAAAAATCTGGGTTTCTTGTGCTTCCTCAAAAATTCAAGGATTTCTGATTTTTGTTTTGTTTTGTTTTTTTCCTCTCTCTCTGAATTAGCCAGAAAGTTAGATTTCTTTTCTATTCATCTGGAATTCTCTGAAAAATTTCCTCTGATGTTTGTGCAAAAATCCACACGTTTTTTTCTTTTCTTTTTCTTCTTTTTTATTTTATTTATCCATTGGTTTAAAACACAAAAAAACACTCCACACACCACAATGGCCAGTATGAGATGCTTCCTCACTGAGTTCTTCTGAGTTTCAGTCCTAAATACTATCCACTGAAAAAAAATCACTTTGTCTTGAATTTAACATTAATTTTTATCAGCTGTAGGAGATCTCTGGTAGAATTTTTGGGGTCCCTCATATATACTATCCTACCATCTGCAAATAGTGATACTTTGACTTCATACTTTCAAACTTGTATCCCCTTGATCTCATTTAGTTGTCTTATTGCTCTAGCTAGGATTCCAAGTACTATATTAAATAGATACAGATAGTGGGTGTCCTTGCCTTGTCCATGATTTAAAGTGGAATTTATTTGTTTCTCTCCCTATGGGCTTGCTGTAAATTGATTGCCTTTACTAAGTTTGGGTATGTGTCTCCTATCTGTGAACTCTCCAAGACTTTAAACCTGAACTGCTGTTGGATTTTTTCAAATGCTTTTTCAGCATCTGCAGAGATGATCGTGTTGATCATGATTATTTTTCTTTCAGTTTGTTTATATGGTGGATTACATTGATGGATTTCCACATATTGAACCACTCCTGCATATTTGAGATGAAGACTATTTGGTCATGGTGGATGATCTCAACAGACAAATATCGAATGACAGAGAAACACTTAAAGAATTATCAAAGTCCTTAGTCATCAGGGAAATGTAAATCAAAACGAATCTGAGATTCCATCTTATGCCCATCAGAATGGCTAAAATAAAAAACTCAAATGACAACACATGTTGGAGAGGGTGTGGAGAAAGGTGAACACTTCTCCATTTTTGTTGGGAATACAAACTTGTACCACCACTTTGGAAATCAATCTGGCACTTTCTCAGAAAATTGGAAATAGTGTTACCTCCAGACCCAGCTATACCAGTCCTGAGGATATAGCCAAAAAATGTTCCACCATACAACAAGGACATTTGCAAAACTATCTTCATAGCAGCTTTATTTGCAATAGCCAGAATCTGGAAACAACCTCAAGATGTCCCTCAACTGAAGAATGGGTACAGAAATTGTGGCACATTTACACAATGGAATTAAAACAAGGACAACAAAAAATTTGCAGGCAAATGGAAGAAACTAGAAAAGATCATCTTCAGTGAGGTAACCCAGAAGCAGAAAGACACACATGGTATATACTCACTTATAAGCAGATATTATCCATATGATGTAGGATAACCATACTAAAATCCACAGACCTAAAGAATCTAAATAACATGGAGTGCCCTATGGAGGATGTTTAATTCTCATTCAAAAAGGCAAACAGGATAGACACCTGAAGCAGTGGGAGAGGTGGAAGAAAGGAAAGGACAAGAACTCATGATAGATGTCCTCTGAAAGACTCCACCCAGCAGGTGATCCAAGAAGGTACTGAGACTCACAGCCAAACTCTGAGCAGACCACAGGGAGCCTTAAGGACAAGGTGGGGAGGGAATAGAAAGACCCAGAGGGGACAATATCTCCACAAGAAGACCAACAAAGCAAACAAATCTGGGCTGGGGGTGTGCAGAGACTGATGCATCAACCAAGGACCATGCAGAAAGAGGACCTAGCCCCCTGCTCAGAATAGCACAGACTCCATGTGTGGTTCCTCGGAAAGAGAGCAAAGGTTGTCTTTTACAAGTGATCAAAGGGCACTTTGATCACTTCCCCCTGGCTAGGGCAGACTTGAAAGACCACAGATGAAGAGGATCCAGGCAGTCCTGATGAGACTTGATAGGGTAGAGTCAGATGGTAGGGAAGGAAGACTCCTCCTTTTGATGGACTAGGTGTTGGGGGGAGACATAGGGACCAGGCGGAGAAGAAGAAATATAAAGTGAATAGATTATGAAAAAATAAAATGAAAATGTAAAAAATAGATTAATTTTATTTTATTTCTATGTAGGTGCATGTGATCATTTCTGAGTGTAGAAGTAGGCATTGGTTCACAAGAAACTGGAGTTATTGGCAGCTGTGAGCCACATAAGATGAGTGCTAGAACTTATGTAGTCAGCCAAAAAGACAAGCATGCTGCGCAGTGCTCTCTCCAGCCCAGTTCACTGGACTTTCACATTCACTATAATTTATTCACATTCTCATAATTTATCTTATTCTAAATTTCTATTCTAAAAAAATTTGATACTGTGGATTTATAGGATATTATGACAGTAAAACCTCTGGGAATATGAAGCAGGGGGGAGACTGGAAATGCAAAGATAAGTCTTTGATGTTGGAACACATGACCTCTGTTATTTAATTATATATCTAGTATTTATTCCCTACATCCTCTTTCTCAGTTTTTTTCTTATTTGACTATTTATTATTATTATTATTATTTTATTTTTATTTTTATTATTAATACGATGTGTGTAAATGCAAGCATAAAAACAGCATAATATAAATGTAGGGATCATGGAAAAACTTTAGGGAGTCAATTCTCTTCTTCCATTATAGATCCTGGGAGTTGAATTTGAGTTTTCCGGTTTGAAAAGCAAGTCCTTTTCCCAGCTGAACCATATGACAGACTTTGTTTTCTTAGAGAAATAGTATCACCTGTATATTTGAACCAACCAAAGAGTGAAGAAAGTAAGAATGAAAACTTAAATCCACTGAATATTATGTACAAAGAACCTTCTACAGTTAACACAGCTGAATATAAGCTAGTGCTTATTGAGTAGAAACCATCCAGTCACTGGAATGCTGCCTTGGGAAAATGCTTACAAAGCACTACAGGAGAGCAAATTAGTATAATCATTACCTTCACCATTATTATTAATTGTTCCAATTTATTACTAACTGAGAGAATTCTGGAATACCTACAAAATGTAAATTCAATAAATGTTCTAAAATGCATTTCAACTTTCTAAGTTTGAAACCTTTTCTGCTTATTTATGTGTTTTGATTTACTTGTGGCCAATTCAAAGAAAATCATTGTTCTTGTTTAAGATAAAAATCCATGATTAAGGTTATGAATATCTATATTTTATTGCAGGTATGCTAATGTTTGTTGTTCAGTTCAGTAATGGTCCTCCATAGGTTTCTCATATGGCAAAGAGAACCAACTGCATAGAATCAACAAAACAAATTTTCGTATTGAAAACTAATATTAAAATTATTTGAGAAAAGAAGGGGTGTAATCCTGTACTGCCCACTGCAGTGGGGGTAATCCTAAAGATGTTTTCAATAAGAGAATCACATCTGTTAGTAATGTCACTAAGCCTTTAAGTGATGAAAAAGAACATTAGTTCTGATGGATTAGTGGAGCTTTCTCAAGACCAGATACTCTTCTGGACTTGAAGCGCTGGGTACACCATCTGAACTTGCAGATGGACTACAGGGCTGTACAGATGTCAGCAATCATGAGCAGCCTCCGAGAGATAGACACCTACAATGACAAAATTTATTTCTGCTAAAACGCAGAAATCACAAAAAACTCTACACTTCAGGCACGTGGATTCTGAACAGAGTGCCAGATTAACTGGCAGTACTACAGTTATATATATATATGATATTATATTAATAACATTTTTATATTTAATTATATCATATTAAGATCATATATGTCATGTATGTGTTAATATATAATCATATATTTAATATAACATATTATATTAATAATATAATAATATATAATATATATATGAAGCCACTTGTGATAACGTGTTATGTAGCGGTTCGAAACTCACATGTACTGATTAGTGTTACCCTGGTTCTTTATTGTGATGTGTGCCAATAGTGCAGTCTCTTCGTAAGTTTTAATTTGTCTGCAGTATTCAAATGGAAGGAATACTCATCATTTCTATTTTTCAAGATACAGTTTATTAAATTTATTTTTCACAAATAACTCATTATCTGACCAAATTTCCACTTGCCTCCTTAGTGAAGTTCCCAGCCAACTTGATCACATGACTTCATCTCTCTATTGGTACTATTACTAGCTTCCTGACACTGAAAGTTGGAAAGCCTAGGATCATTCTGTGTTTCATCATTCTGAGCTGACAACGCTGAATCAATTACCATCACATCTCAGAAATTTCCTTAACCTCTGACTTCTCCTGGACATCCTAGTTCTCATCTGAACAGTTGCCATGCACTGCACTTACAACTGTCCCTTTCCTCTGCTTCACTGTTTTCATTGTCAAAAGAGGTGCTACTCCAGTTGCTTTCCTACTGAAGCAAACCTTAGGGCAGCCCCCATGGAAATTTTGTGTTTTTCACAGCGTCATGTCAGTGTTGTCACAGGTTCTCCCCCCTCTCATTCGTCATATTCCTCTCTCAGTAATGCAATGGATTACGTTCAAAGCCCTGAATCTAAAAGAATCGAATATTTAAATACTAAATGGGACTTGAAAATGCGATCCTGAGAAATACAATCAGATAAGTTCTGGTAATTACCTTGGGTTCTAATTTAATAGGAATGGAATTTTTATTAAAAAAAAAAGAAATTTGAAGAGAATAAAGGCAAAGAAGAGTAAAAAAAGAAAAAGAGAAGAAAGAGGAAGAAGAAAAAGAAGCAGAAGAAGAAGAGGAGGAGGAAGAAAAAGAAGAAGGCATCACCATATGAAAGCAGAAAACACAGAACAAACATGGAAAAGATGGTAAAATGAAGAATGTTGTCATGCTTCCATGCACCAAGGAACACTAGTGATTACTAAATGCTAGTAGAAATAAGAAGACATCTCCTTTTGAGCATTTCAGAGGGGGGAAAGACTTGTTCATATGCTGATTTTGAATCTCTAGCTCGTAGAACGCTGAAAAAAAAACCAAATTAATTTTATTTTGGTGATTGGACAGGGTATCCCTAAGAAGTTCATTCTAATGTCTTAATACAACACACATTCGAACATTGTTTTATATTACTTATGACTTTGAGGAGCAACTCCATTTGCCCCAAATAGAAGTTCCTCTGTGTCAGTAAGTTACATATTCAGGTCAATATCCTAAGAAAGCTTCAGACCAGATTTGTTCCCACTTTTTCTTCCTTTCATACCACGTTTCATGATCTCTTTTGCAGGAGTTCTCATAAAGAGCTACTTACTGAGGAGAATTCTCTACGGTGAGAATCATGCTACATAGTTTTTCCATGTATGTTATGGTTTAGATGTAATTTATCTATTAAAGATATGTGCATTTGGAATCTGGTACTTCATGAAACACTGAATGACAGTATAAACTTTAACAACATATGGTTCTTAGTCACAGGTGATTAGGTTATGAGATACTGACTTCAGAAAAAATTAATTCTTTTTTGAGGGATTCTTTTTTTATTTTTTTTAAATTTGTAGTTATTTATTATATTAATTACAGTTTATTCACTTTGTATCCCAGATGTAGCTCCTCCCAATTCCTCCCTCCCTCCAGTATCTCCTCCCATGCCCCTCTCCAAGTCTACTGATGGGTGAGGTCCTCCAATCCTTCCATCTGACCCTAGCTTATCAGGTCTCATTGTCTGCATTGTCACTGGCTGCATTGTCCTCCTCTGTGGCCTGGCAAGGCTGCTCTTCCCTCAGGAGGAGGTGATCAAAGAGCCAGCCACTGAGTTCATGTCAGTGACAGTCCCTGTTCCCATTACTAGGGAACCCACTTGTATACTGAGCTGCCATGGGCTACATTTGTGTAGGGGTTCTAGGTTATCTACATGCATGGTCCTTCGTTGGAGTATCAGTCTCAGAAAAGACCCCTGGCCCCAGATTTGTTGGTCCTGTTGCCCTCCTTGTGGAGCTCCTGTCCATGCCAGGTCTTTCTATTTCCCTTGTTTTTTATAAGATTCCCTGCACTCTACCCAAAGTTTGGCTGAGTCTCAACATCTGCTTTGATAACCTGATGGGGTAGAGTCTTTCAGAGGTCCTCTGTGGTTGGTTCCTGACCCGTTCCCTGTTTTCTCCCTCTTCCAATGTCCATCCCATTTGCTTTTCTGAGTGAGAACTGTTTATCTTACCCAGGGTCCTCCTTCTTGCTTAGCTTTGTAACCTATTGAAGGAATTAATTCTTGACCCTTTGGTTCAGTGTTTACCCCTATGTTGAAATACCCTTACAAAAAGTAACTTAATAAAGAGCGAGATTGTTTTAGCTCCTAATTTTGTGTTATAGAGCCTCACTGAGGTAAGTCTCAGCAACAGGAGCTTGAGATCACTACTTGCATCACATCCAAAAGAAACAGAGATGAACGCATGTATGTGAATACCCCTAGTTCTTAGATCATTTGCTCCTCGCTTCTCTAGAAGCACAGGCCTAAATGATTATGCTGATCATGGCAGTCTGAACCTTTCTGTATTATCTAGCACCGTTAAGACAATCCTCTACATGTCCAAAGCCTGACCTTCATCTCTCCCTAGCTGAGTCTAGACTGTGTCAACTTGGATTAAATCTAACATTCAAATAGCGGGAATGGATTAGGTCTTGAGAGATTGAACTGGTTTCTATGAGACCTGGTTGCTATAAAGGGAAACCATTCCATGAATTTGGGTTCTTCTCTCTATTCTGCTTGGTAAGTCGCTGCTGCTGCAGCTGCGTGATATAATCTACCCTCATCAGATACTAATGGTTTCTCAATATTAGGATTTCAGAATCTGAAACAGGCCTCTAAAATAGACCTTTTTCTCATAAAAGTACCCATAGTCAGACTTCTAATACCAACATAAAGTGGAGTATGACATTACTTCCATGTACTATAAAAAAAAAACACTCAAGAAAACCTTTGTCAATGTCATGTGTATATTGAGATGTAAGCTCCAAATGAAGTATAATGTACCTTTAATAGACACTTTATAAATTTATATAGAAATATTGCTATTATCAGTTCACAGATGAGACTCATCAAGTCTTGGCCAAAGTACCATTTTTATTTCTGCAAAATTATCCGGCCAGGGAGTACAGAGCCTATGCATCAAGTGTCACCAGATTTCATTTCACTTTACCACATCACTATCTAGAGTAGAATAATTTCAGGATGATGATGATGTGACGTATTAGCTGAAAGAATTTATAATAAGAAATTATGTTTCATGTAATCCCTGGTAAAAGCACTGATGTTTACCTAGGTAATTAGACCATGTTTTCTTTGATGGAGAGAAATAAACAAGATGGAGATGACACAAACAAGGCATCTCAATCAGAAAGACAGAAAGATCTACGAGCCCTGTCCTAAAATAACCTGGTTGTGTTTTAAAGTATGGAAACGGAAAAAGAGAATGTGTAGTGCTCACCATGTTCGAGAGAGAACGTTTTCTTTTTGGAGATCGTGCGTATTTGCTGATAGCGTGGCTGTCAGAGGACAGAGCTGCACTCCTTCAACGCAGCTGAGGCTGCAAATTGAATAGGTTGGAGTTTTCAGAGATTCTCTAAATGACACCCCAGTGTGCGGCCATTGTCAGAAAGACATCAAAATGTCAGTGTGGAAAGAGACAACGTGATATTAGAATAAGTAACTTCATCTGCAGCCACTGCTGTAGCGTTGCCTCAGGGAGTCAGAGGATCTAATCGATCACACACTCTCTTCTAAGTTTAGGAAGGAAACGAGTGAAGGACATTCTGATACAGAACTCTAAGAGCATCCAGAGATAATCATGCTGAATTCCTTTCCTCTCCCTGCCAATTAGGAGACTTTCCTGTCTTTTGATGAGAGACAAATGGGGTCAGAAAAATCAAAACCTTTTCCAAATTTTATTCCTTTAAAACAGATGAATTTTTCTCATTTTAACAATGTAAGGATTGGAGAAATTATGCTCTACTCTGGAAAAGAGAATTAAAATTAGTCCCAATTAGAAAGTTCTTCTTTTGGCTATAGAAATATTAAAATAGGAGAGAAACCATACCTCATAACTAGAGTTCCAAGGGTAGTAGAATACTTAGTATTGAAATCAATACATATGTGTGGTGGGGAATTATTTTAATATTAGTGAAATTTTGTAAAAAGGGAAACATTTACAGAATCACTGGCTCACACAGAGCTTGTGTCAGATGAAACATATGTGAAAGGCTTGCAGGAGATGTTTCTTCATTTCTCTGTAAGAAAGAGAACTTAGTTCAGGACAGATAGAGAGTCCCACACAGATTTGTATATTTGTATATATGTATCACAAATTAATGTAGATATTACTTCAATTACCATATCAAGAGACTACTACTGAGACACATTGATGTCTAAGAGCAATATCTAACACCTGCTTTTTCCCCAGCAACTTTTTTATTGCTCTATTTTCTGATCAAAGCTATGCACTTCTTGTTTAAGTATAGATTAAAGCATATGAATTCAAGCAGCAAACATAGAGTTCCTCTTCTAGCACAACAGGAAAAAGATAGAGAAAATGTCTATTTTCTTACATCTATGAATTTGAAGGAACTCAGTTTTATTCTGCTAAATCACTGTAGACTGTAACTACATAAAAAACAAATGAACCAAATCATACAGCACTACTTAGATAATGGGCTCTTAAAAAGTACTTCTGTAATCAATGAATTAAAGCTTGATTTTCTATTACACTATCCTTGGTGATAGAATGAGGCAGATTAGAATGAGATATTTTATGTGATGGGTGTTTAATAACCTTCATATCTACTTCATCTCTTATAAGAATGTCTTTTATTCATCTATGAAGTTTTGAAAACTGGCTGTTACTATTTATTTTTTCTTATACTGAAAATTGAAATTTATTTGACATTCCTAAGTTCATTAAACATTCTTTGTGTTTATTTTAGAAGAACCAACTAACTAGGGAGGTACCCACCTGATGGGTCAATTGTACTTGGAGCTAAAGCACTGCGATATGATTTACTTGGTTAATGGTCAATCAATCAAAGGTCATTCAACCAATATGATTCCACCTCTGATAGCATCAGCATCTGAAAGACTGATGTAGAGATGCAAGAACGCAGGGATGCAGGGAAGATACCCACAGTGGAAGCATCATCAAGATTCCTGTGATTCTGAAGTTTGTGCCATAAATTGGGATCTCCAAAGTCCCTTCCTTGTTTGCTGAGTTCAGTTTTAGGTACGTACTGTTAATGAAAGCATTTCCTGCCCTAGCTACATTTAGTTCCTCCACATTTTTAAAACCAAGGAAGTTGGTTTGACATTGATTTTTTAAATCTATATAATATCTTTTGCATTAATGTACTTCATTAAATCACCCATTCTTTTACTGTTGCTTTCAAAAAAATCCATAGATGATCTTGTAGTGGATACCATGCATTGAGTTTTAAGAAATAGTTTTGAAGAAGAATAGAAGAATTTGCAATACATTTCCTGATCCAGTTGGGGTTGAAGGCAGCATATAATCTGTTAAAATTCAGAAAAATGTTTCCCTAGTTTCTTTCTCAGCCCATTTGTCTTTTGTATAGATGAGGGCTTCAGATTTTTTGAATTAATTTTATATCCAGCCACTTTGCTGAAGGTGTTTAATAGCTGAAAGTTCTCTGGTTGAATTTTTGGCATCACTCATGTATACAATCTTATCATCAGCAAATAGTGATATTTTGACTTCTTCCTTTCCTATTTGTATACCCTTGATGTCTTTTAGTTGTCATATTGTTCAAGAACTATGTTGAAAAGAGAAGAAGAGAGCAGGCAGCCTTGCCTTGTCCCTGATTTCAGTGAGATGGATTTAAATTTCTCTCCATTTAGTTTGAAGTTGGCTATAGGCTTGCTATATATTGTTTTTACTATATTTAGGTATGTGTATTGTGTCCCTGATCTCTCCAAAACTTTAAACATGTAATAATATTGAATTTGGTCAAGTGCTTTTTAGGCATCTAAGGAGATGATCATGTGGGTTTATTTTTTCAGTTTGTTTACATGATGGATTATATTGAATGATAGATCTTCATATGTTAAACCACCCCTGCATGCCTGGGATGAAGCCTACTTGGTTGTGGTGGATGATAAATTTAATGTGTTATTGTATTCAGTTTGCAAGTATTTTATTGAATATTTCTGCTTCAATATTCATAGGAGAGATTGGTCTGAAATTTTCTTTCTTTGTCAGGTCTTTGTGAGGTTAGGTATCAAAGTGACAGTGGCCTTCACAGAATGAAGTTGGTAATGTTTCTTTTGTTTCTATTTTGTAGAATAGTTTAAAGATTGGTGTTAGCTTTTCTTTGAAGGTATGATAGATTTTGCACTGAAATTGGCTGGCCCTGTTTTATTTTTTATTTTTTTGGATAGGAGGCTTTTGATGACAGCTTCTTTTTCCTTGGGAGATATAAGACTATTTAATTTATTTACCTGATCTTGATTCAGCTTTGGTAAATGGAATCTATCAAGAAAACTGTCCTTCTCCATTGCTGGAGAGGAGAACATAACCTTGTACAAACACTTTGGAAATCAATCTGGTGCTTTCTCGGGAAATTAGGAATAGTGCTACCTCAAGATCTAGTTATAACACTCCTAGGTATATATTCAAAATATACTCAGCTATACAACAAAGACATTTGCTCAACCATGTTCATAGCAGCTTTATTGATAATAGCCAGAATCTTGAAACAACTCAGATGTCCCTCAGCGGAGGATTGGATACAGAAGGTGTGGTACATTTACACAATGGAATACTACTCAACAATTAGAAACAAGGAAATCATGAAATTTGCAGGCAAATGGTGGGGACTAGAAAAGATCATCCTGAGTGAGGTAACCCACAAGCAGAAAGACACACCTGGTATATACTCACTTATAAGTGGCTATTAGCCATATAATATAGGATAAACATACTAAAATCTATAGTCCTAAAGAAGCTAAACAACAAAGAGGACCACAGGAAAGAGACTAAAACCTCACTCAGAAGGTGAGCAAACAGGATAGTCACCAGAAGGAGGAGAAGACAAGAAACAGGACAGGAGCTTTCCACAGGGGACCTCTGAAAGACTCTACCCACCAGGATATGGAGGGAGATTCTGAGACTCATAGCTAAACTTTGAACAGAGGGCCAGAAACCTCTGGAAGAAGAGGGAGATAGAAATACCTGGAGAGGACAGAAACTCCACAAAGAGACCAATAGAGCAAAAAAAACTTGGGCTTAGGGATCCTGCAGAGACTGATTATCCAACCTAGGACCATGCATGGAGAGGAACTAGACCCCTTGATCATAGGAAACACACAGGTGGCTCAATTTCCAAAGGGGTTTCCTAGTAAGGGTTGCTGGTTCTGTCTCTGACATGAACTCAGTGGCTGGCTCTTTGATCACCTCCTCCCTGGGGTGTGCAGCCTTGCAGGCCACAGAGGAAGACAATGCATCCACTTCTGATGAGACCTGATCGGCTAGGTTGGAAGGGGAGAAAGACCTCCTCTATCAGGAGATTAGGAAAAGGGTGTAGGGGAAGAAAAGGGAGGCTGTCCTGAGTTCAAATCCCAGCAATCATATGGTGGCTGTCGACTGCCTGTAATGGGATCTGAAGGCTCTCCTCTGTCATGCAGACACACATGCAAATAAAGTGATCATACATACAAATACATAAATCTTAAAAAAGAAAAAGAAGGGTGTGGAGGACTAGAAGGATACGAGGGAGGTGACTACAGTGGGGCACAAAGTGAATAAATTGTAATAAATAAATAAATAAATAAAATTAAAAAATCAGTAAAACGAACTTGCCTACTTATGACATGTAAGAATACAAAAGATGATTAAAGAATTACCTGTCTTTGCCTGTAAAACTTTAGACAGGCAATGCATTGAGAGCTTCATTTTTGATAGATACCATTTGAGCTAAAATTTTCACTGCTATTGTTATCATGTTGGTGACAGGGTGATCATTCAATCTTCAGAGTAGAAAGTAGCAGATCTTCTCTGCCGCATTACATAATGTGCCTGCATCTGGTTGTTAGAGATACTGTATATGGCCCTTGGTGGGTTTACTTTGAAATATTAGTTGTATAACCCCTGTGGAAAACAGAGTCATGTCTGGATAAGACTGTTCATGCTAATATCTTTAGAAATAAGAATGAGGCTTCATGAAAGTCTCAGGATTATTTTAAGTACTATGTAGAGTGTACATAATATTACCTGACTTATTTACTGCAAAAATTAGGCTCATATTGTATGGTCTATGGAAGAAGAGGAAGATAATTTGGACCACAAGTAAAACAACATTGAGATTGGAACTCATGAGCTAGAAGAATAGTGTCATCTTTGATGTCACGTTCATTGAGAAGGAATGATTTTTTGTTATAATACCAACTAACTGTCATCCTTATTTGAAAATGGAACTTTCCTGTAGAAAAAGCTTAATATTTAACACTTCTACAGAGTTTTGCCTTAGTATTCAGGCAACGTTCTTGCTTTAATCATTTAAAATAATAAAAATCAAACATATCTAAAGCAATCAAATTAAAGAAGGGCATGCATGTATATAATATTTTTATAATTTTATACACTATTCTGCTGCCTTGTGAAATGCATATATATTTCTTTTGTTTTTAAATTTTTATTGTTTTTTTATGTTTTTAACTAACTCAAGGTAAATTACAAGTTTGGAAAGAACTTCCAAAGATAGAAATTCCAATTTTTTTTTCCGGGAGTTCTCCAACTATTACAAACTAATTTCATACATTGATTATTTTTAATTTTCATGGTATTATACTTTTTATCCCTTATTTTTCTATTTTTGACAACTTCAGACATATCACTCCACCTGCACCTCTCCACTTCTAATTTATCCCATATCCTATGGCTCCCTCTCTAGTTTATGATTGCTTTATAATTTACCATTGCTGTACACACATACGTGTGTGTGGATGTATTCACATATATATCTACCTATGTGCATATGCAGCCTGCTGAGTGTGTTCAGCTTCACTCCTGCATGCATGTGTGCAGGGATGAAAACTTGGAATTAGACAACCTATGCTCGCTCTCGTTCCCTTAGGAACCTGGTTCTCCTCTTAGCCGCCACTACCACTCAAAGCCTGTAAAGAGCAGTAATGCCTGGACAAGCTAAATGTTTACGACAGTGTAATATTAGAACTTTGATCTTGGCATTAACTAGTAGGTTAGCAATGAAACTAAGGCCTACACGACAGGCAGACTGGTAATGCAGTCCCATCAAACTCCTCATGACTGGAGCAATCGGAGAGCCCAGAAGAGAACAACCTACTGCCACTCTCTAAATGTGGTATATCCTCCAAAGGATGTGAGAAATGTTTCTGCTGATCATTAAGAAAAGCAAGCAAATGATACTGTTAAGGTCATGAATGTTGCCGAGTCTTATTATCAGTCATTGTGCCAGCACAATGTGGCAACATAATTTGAGATAAAAATTTCCTGCCCCATTTTTTTTTAGATAAGAACTTACACTTTCTACCATAGAAGTGTGAGGGTTTCATACTTATTCTAGACTGAATAAAAGATTCCACATCTCTGAACTATGTAAAACCAGAATAATTAATAAAATATGAGCACAAGGAACAGAGACTGACTTAATAAAAAAAAAAAAAAAAAAAAAAAAAAAAAAAAAAAAAAAAAAAAAAACACTGTTGTTAGAGATCTCCTTGAAATTTCTCTCTTCTATCCTCAGTTTCCTCAAAAACATAACAAAGACTTGAAATATGTAACTTTGAACTCTCTTTCAGTGGTAAGATCCTGTGACTCTGATGGAGAAAGCCAGTCCAGGAATCCCATTAGAGCATAGCTGTCTCTTTCCATTACTCCAAAATGAGTCTAGACTCATCAAAATGGGTTTTTATTCTCAGGGACCAAATGTCTTCATTTAGATGAGGCTGGAAGGCAGTCTTGCAAATGACACCATTTCTCCCATCTCCATTACGCTTTGAGCATTTTGCCAGTGTTGTTACAACCCAATGGCACATAGCCAACTGGAGCAGAAAAGACAGTGACTTTAATGGGAGGGATTGGAAGCTGGGAGACACTGCAGACTGTATTAGGAGAAATGAAATAACATTTAATTTCCCTGGTCATAAAGAATCTGTCTATACATATTATGAGAATGTTAGAGTTGACAGGGGAAATATTCACCAACATGGGAAGAAAGGTCATTATTTTTTCATTATTAGTGGGTAATCGGGGTGGAGGTGCATATTAAATTTATTTATTTATTTTTGTCTGACAGAGAATTGCAGTTACAGAGGAAATCAGAATAAGTTGTGAACCTCACTATTTGTCAGCAAAGGCAATAGCAATGATTCTGGCAAGTCCTCTTTCATAATATCAGGATCTTTATGGAATTTAAAATTATTTTTTTATGAATTACAGTTTATTCATTTGTATCCCAGCTGTAGCCCCCTCCCTCATCCCCTCCCAATCCTACCCTCCCTCTCTCATCTCCTCCAATGCCCCTCCTCAAGTCTACTGATAGGGGAGCTCCTCTTACCCTTCCATCTGACCCTAGCCTATCAGATCTCAACAGGACTGGCTGCATTGTCCTCCTCTGTGGCTTGTCAAGGCCGCTCCATTCTCAGAGCGAGGGGATCAAAGAGCCACCCACTGGGTTCATGTCAGAGACAGTCCTGTTCCCTTTACTAGGGAACCCACTTGGACACTGAGCTGCCATGGGCTACATCTCTGCAAGGGTTCTAGCTTATGTTCATGCATGGTCTTTGTTCAGACTATCAGTCTCAGAAAAGACCCCTGTGGCCAGATTTGTTGGTCCTGGTGCTCTCCTTGTGAAGCTCCTGTCCCCCCAGTTTTTTCTATCTCCCTCTTCTTTCATAAGATTCCCTGTATTCTTCACAAAGTTTGGCTATGAGTCTCAGCATCTGTTTATTTTAAAGAGTTTTTCCATTGGTTTCCTCCAAAGCACCTCAGTACTCAAGAAGCTGCAATTTTTGTTATTTATTTATTTATTTATCTTGTTTGTTTTTGATAAACAAAGCAGTAAGCTTCAATAATTGATTCACTATTTGGTAAAGGTCTCAATGGAAAGGAAGGGATTCTTTTGGCTCACAGGTCAAGGGCATAGACTCTCATGGCAGGGAACTCACCAGGCACAGAAGTGGAACAGTGGATCACACTCTGTGTGTCCTGTCAGAAATCAGCAAGAGGAAGGCTGATGATCAGCTCTCTCTCCTTCTCACTTGTTCTGAGAACCCATCCCATCCATTGTTAGGGTAGATCTTCCCACTGCAACTAATTTGATTTATAACCCCCTCTTTATTATCCCTAATTAAAAATATTAACCATTACAGTGACCCAGAAAGATTTTGATAGAAAAATAACGCTTCTCTTTCACATTTGCTGATTTCAACTATTGGCTATACAAACATGATATTCAAACCAAGATTTCTTAATTAAATTGACTTAGATTCAAATTACTTCCTTAAGGTATAAGTATGTATGTTCCCCATTTGTGAGAGTTGTACCATACAGTCTCTCTAAACTCAAACTAGGGGATATTAAAACATTATACCATCACAAATGTGTGGTTAAGTTTGGTTCCTGCAACTCCCTAGTCAGTCACTATCATAAACTAACCAGCATGTTACTGTGAAACAGGTATGATTATGCACAAAGCACCTCATTTAATAGTCACTTTGGATTCATGAACACAGAGTTCAAACCAACAGGACTGTCCTCACTGCTTAAACAAAGCTATGAAACAGGTGATTTTCCTGTGTTAGGTACAGCACTACATTCAAACTCTGAGAAATACTGAAGATCTAGTCAAAAATTTCAGCAAACAGGAACACTAACACAAAACAAGAAGCTTTGAAAGAGTGTAGCTCCAAGTAGCCTATGGAAAGAATGTGTTCATTATATGATATCTGGAAAAAAGAAGGCAGATGTTTTTAGATCTCATTTTAATTTTAAGAATTATTTTAATCAAATTATCACAAGTATCATACACAAGCATTTGATGAATTTTAAAATTTACAAGTTCACCTTCCAGTAAATACTCAAATAGAAATATGAAAATTGACTGGTTTTTTGACCTTTAGTTTTACTCAACACATTTTTTTGAGCAAGCAGTTTCTCCATGGATCCCAGTTATGAGGAGGAAACTGATCCTCCTGTAAATACAGCTTGCTAGACTACTGTGCTTCTCTTGCACTCTGCTCTGGTTTCTGAGAAACCTTTGAATTATAGAAAGAAAAAATGAAGTAGATCATGGGAGTTTGAATGGTTGATCCTGTCTTCCTGATATGTCTAAGAATTTTTCACTGCTATTTTTAAAATCTCAAGAAAAATATTGCTCCTTTTCAAGCTGTGCTTTAGACTAAAATTTAATTCTTCATTTCTCTTTTTCTGAGTTCAAGAGCTGAATCTGAATTCAGTAGAAGAAACTCATCCTTCTGAAAAAAATTACTTCCCCTGTTGCTAAGAAAAGATGTCTGTGAAAACTTCCTGGAATCTGTGATGGTGATTCTCATAAGGACGCCCAGTAATTGGGGCTATAGAGTCTAAACTCTCCACCTGTTGTAACCAGTCAAGACCCCCAGTGGCAGCACAAGCATGGATTTGGTTGAGCTGTTGTTGCTCATGTGGGTCCTGTGGAGATTCCCAAACAATTTAAGCCAGTGCTAAGACAGAGGCTTGCTCTCCCAAAAGTGACAGTGGGCTCCCATTATTGAGGATAACATCAGCACAGCTCTTTGAGGGTGGAACGCTCAGCCTGGTGCTTTCATGATCCTTTCACCTCTACAGTATAGCCTCTGTGGTGCAGGAAGGTACTAGGCAGGCTACAGAAACAGAAATACAGACACCTCCCCAGCCTCAAAATTTTGACCTACGGTTTGTCCTGAACGCAAGCTATGCTGGGGCGATGGTGGTGAAGGACTTAGAGGGATTGTCAACCAGTGTCCTATTAATTGAGGACCAGTCCATGAAGGAGCCTGGCGTTTCTTGATGTCCAGTAACACAAGATTGAGTAGCTCAGAGAACAAGGTTAGAACAAAATACAACTCATCTAAAAAATAACAATCAGTGAAATACTTCCTAATGATATTCTGCTCTGCTCATAGATAAGTGCCTTGTACAACCGTCATCAGAGAAGTTTCCTATGGCAGCAAAAGGACATGGGTGCAGAGACCCACAACTGTATATTATGTAGAAAGAAAATATAAGCTATAGGTCTCCAACTTGCCCCTCTCTTGGAGCTCAGGAAATCTTGATGAAGAGAGGTAAGAAAGATTGTAGTATTCATAGGGGATAGAGATGACAGCGCGTTCAATCAAGTATGCTGCGATAGGAAGAAAGGGCCTGCAGGGGTCTGCTCCAGGTCCTTTGTGTAGATATTGTGGCTATTAGCTTGATGTGTTTGTGGGGCTCTGAACTTTGGGAGTGGGTATGTCTTTGACACTTTTGCCTGCTCTTGGGACTCTTTTTCTCCTATTGGATTGCTTTGTTCAGCCTATCTGTGAGGCTTGTACCTAGTCATATTGTATTTTGTTTTGTCCTGTTTAGTTATTTCCTCTTGGACGTGTGCTCTTTTTTGAAGGAAGGTGAAAAGAAAGGGATTCAAAGATGTGAGGTAGGAATATTGGAACTGGGAGAACTGGAGGAAGAGTAAACTGTGGGCAGTATGTATGGTTTGAATGAAGAATCTGTTTTCAATTATAAATGAAAAAAAAGTCTGTCTGAATGGCTTATTTTTCTTAGGTTAGCTTTAGGTCAGTTATCACTTACACACATTGCTCTAATACGCCTTTATAATTAACAATACTTGTACTACATGCACCCAATACCTATCACATTTGTCCAGAGTTTTTATTTGGAAGAATAATTTAGATTTGAAATGCTAGAGATTTGAACTGTTTACTTCTCTCATTTCCCCAACCAAATACCAAACAAAAGAAAATTAAGGATGGGTTTATTTTGGCTTGCACTCACAAGGAAGTAACTATCAGGGGCAGGAAGCAGCTGGTCACATTGCATCCATGGTTAGAAAACAGAGCCATGAGCTTGCTTTCCTTCTTGATTTCATCCTGTTTTTTCCCTTTCATTCAATCTGAGATCCCATGACATGAATGATTTTTACATTGGGGACATCCAACTCAAGTAACATAACCTGTACAATCCCTTACAGACATGAGCAGAGACATGTCTCTTTTCTGAACTAAGCTCCTGTCAAGTTGACATCAACCATCACACCATCATAAACAGAACCGCACAGGCTAATTGTCATTCAGTAATCATAATGTGGGTGTGAAAACTAAAATGAGAACTATATGTGAAAAGTAGATTTGCCTTTCCAAGATCTTTGAAGTTATTTATACCTATAGTTGCTAAGGTTATTTTGTCTCTAACAACTACTATGTGAATAATCAACTGAAGCACGTTGAATTTTTTCATATCTGTTTGTTATTTATAAAATAAGAGTGTTATTAACTATGTAAGAGGATTATATGGTAATTAGTACATAGGGTCTTTTTCATGTGAGTGTGTGAGCGTGTGTATGTGTGTGTGTGTGTGTGGTGGAGATGAAAGCCAAGGGTACCTACATAATTCTATAAGATTTATATGAATATAAGCCTCAAGTTTTCCATAAAATGGTAAAAATTTGGCAATGCAAAGATTATAAAACCATAGAATGGCCAAAGATAACTCAAAATTAGCTCATCCTGACTTCCAAGCCCTTTTATGCTGCTTTCTAATCTGCTGAACTTAAAGAAACTAATCCCTAGCTGTCCCAGATTTTGATATTGTCTAATATTTTATAATAGGCTTCCTAGAAACTTGTTATTATATAAAATATGTAAAGTTCTCAGTGAGAGAGCAATATGGGTAATAATGTTAATTAATCATCACCAGAGCTGATATCTATCTTTGAGTAGTCTTAGGAATAAAACTGTTGAAGCCAACAGATGACATTCCAGAGTGCTAACCATCATACTATGGAGATGTGCTTGAGGAACTTATAATCAAACATCCTTAAGCATTCTGTGGTATAAATTACACTAAAACATCAGGACTACCATATATTGTGCATGATTAAACATACAGACTTCGAAGGTAAATGTATGCCTTCTTCTTGTTCCAGTACTTCCAGTATATACGGAGAATGCCAGCTCTAGTAAGGCAACCCAATCAATTGCCATGAAGCTGCACTTGTTACAAGGCTGTAAGCAGTGCTTGGGGTGTAGATTGCTAATCATGGTAGATTGCTAACCTTGCATATGTAAGTTTCTGAGTTCTATCAACAATACCTCATACCCATGACAGGTGAATTCTTCTTCTTTATGTCTTTTACATACAATGTGCTGCTGGATACATTTGTGGAACTCCTAAAAACACTGCACAATCTTGAAGATGGCCTTATTTGTGGAAACCATAGGTGAGGAAACACTAGTGTTAAAATGGCGATGTGTTTCATTAAGTATGTTTTGTTGGAGTTATTGTAGTATAATATAACTCTGTATTCCCAAACACAGCCATTACTCCCTTTAAATAAAGTTAAGAAAATTAGATTTTAATTTATTTTTGTTTTTTAATAGAATAGCATCATTTTGCCCTTTCATATTTTTCCTCCAGTTCCTCCCAGAAAAGGAGAAATTATAAAAGGACCATAAATGGGTTTGGGGTAGACTTGAGATGAAAGTAGCAAGATAGAGTTGGGATGAATTGGTAAAGAGAATAACAAGGAGTGAGCTCCAAATGAAGAGAAGAGAGTGAAGTCAATTACAGATGACAAAGGAGAGTAGAGTCACAAATAACAACAAGGTTTTTTATAAAGTCTCAAAGAATCATATTATATTTAATCAAATTGCGTACAATATAAGTGTATTATGTATATATTAAAGGAAGATAAGACTCTTGGGCTTGTAATACTTCCCACAAGAAAGTTAGAGCATCAAAAACCTAGTACCAGGAACAAGAAACCTCTTTTGAGAGATTAGTTAGGACAGTTAGTCCTAGTGAATATCCACAAAACATTATAGAGTCTCGATACCCCTTCATTGCATGTTGGGTGTTGAGGGTGTTTTTCTGTTCCTGAAGATACCACACAGTACAACAATAATTCAAGTTGGATCTGACATAAATGCCTATTTCCTCTGGTCTAGCCTCTATTGTACCTAAAAATAATATGAAAGCTGCCAACGGAAGGAAGCAATGAATAGTCCTACCAAGCTGCAACACATGTGAGCCACATCAAAGACAACCATGGCAAAGTATCCATAATGGTGTACTAACTGGCAGGCATGTGTTGGTGGAAACCAGCAGCGGTCTAGCTGGACTGGAGACCAGCTCAGTTGAAGTAAAATCATTTCTGCTACTAGAAACCCAGCTAGCTTTTCTGTGTTAAGTGAGGCCATGTTTTTAAAAAATAATCTACTCCCAGTACTTCGCCTCACCAGCAGAAGTTTTACTTCTAAACATTATTCTTATACCCACAGCTAAGTGTAGCCACCACCCTTTATTAAATAAGTCACTTTTTTCTCAGCAAATGTACACACCATCACAGAAAATGACAGCTGGACACGATGCCAAGATCAACAGACTGTGGGAAGCAGAGTCACAGTAGACACGTCTACATCAACGCTTGCATTTATGCTCTAGGGACATCTCAGAAGAGGGGTCAAAAAGATTAAAAGAGCAAGAATACCAGAAAATTTGCAATGAAACCATCTTCTTTAAAAAAAAAACCATAAATGCAATTAGTGAAAAGTATGTGCTCTCAGGTATGGGAGCACCCTACAACAAGGGCAAACTGCTGGTGGTCATATGTGCTTCAAAGTTGATTTTTCCTCACATGCCAGGCAACAGTGTGGGATCTCTGGCTTCACAGTTAGACGTGAGCCTTCATTCCCCATTCATACTAGGATTTTGGCCAGCCTGGTCTTACACAGTTCTTGTGAAAGTACCGGCAGTTACCGTGGGCCTATTAGTACAGCAGTGATGCCTATCTAGCATCTCACCATTGTTGTAGCAAAGTAAATTTAATATTTTCTTTATTCCCAATGGCATATGTACCAAATTCTGAGTTTTTCTCTTAACTTGCCAATTACTCTGCCCTGAATATGCCCTCCAAAAGTATGATTCAGAATAAACTTTTCTATTTCAGACAACCTAACAACTTCAGAACAAAAGAGACCAGACACCTCCCTTTTTAGGCAGTCTAACATCATCTTATTTTCATCAGTTACATCATATCACAGATCAATACTGAGTTTTCAGTAAAATAATAATTGCTCAGACAACTTCTCTTTCATTCAGCTTATGTGGCTAAAGCATATTGCTTTTGATCCAGCAGGAAGAAACAAAGGCCAAGAGATTTCACTACTCGTTCAAGGTTATTCCAAGCTTAGCTGAGATTTCAGGGTTCAAAGGCAACTCTGCCAACCCCTACACTAAGGCTGCTTCATCCTTGCTTGCTGCTTCTCACACTGTGCTTCCTCAGAGGCAGCATTTGTTTTTCTGTTTTTTATTTGTTTGTTTTATTTCTTTGTATTTTATTTACAGATTTTCTGAGTATCTTAACATGCTCATTTTTTAAATTTTTATTATTTTAATATTAGTTACAGTTTGTTAACTTTGTATCCCTGCTGTATCCCACTCCCTCTTTCCCTCCCAATCCCACCCTCCCACCCTCATCTCCTCCCGGCCCCTTCCCAAGTCCACTGATAGGAAAGAACCTCCTCCCCTTCCATCTGATACTGGTTTATCAGGTGTCTTCAGGACTGGCTGCAAAGTCCTCCAGAGGCTGCATTTGTAAGTACCTCTGCATTCAGCTCACCTCTGAGAGTCATAGTTATTCTCAATGTGATAAGACATTTAAAAGCCATGACTGTTGCCCAGGAAGGTATGTGGTTTTGGGTCTCTTACTCAGACTGGGCATTTCTCATGGGAAACCTGATGACCTCATATATCTACTACATTCTCACTAACCCTGATTACAGGAACAAAACAGACAATGAAATCTATTGGCATCTTTCTCTCCTACTTTTATTTCTCTGAGGGATCTTCATCTAAGGTTTTGATTCATGTAATTCTTCCTTCTTCCATTCTGAGTAACCCTTCCCCGGGGCAAAGCATCATTGGTTTACTATCCATGTGGCCTACCAGTTGCTCCTGTTGAGTACCCAAGGGACAAGGCTTACACAGGAAATAAAACATGGGCAGCTGTCACATGTGGTGACTAAAGAAAGATAGAGGGGTAGACAACGTTCTGTGATAGATTCCCAGAGGCAGTATTTTAGTTTTCAGAAGGAGCTGGGGGATGATGGAACATTAATAATAATAATAATAATAATAATAATAATAATAATAACTGAGCAGAGATATAAAGAGACTAACAGAGACCATTAAGCCAATTTTAAAATTTAGTGATAATTATATCTTTAAATATATATTTGTGGATTGAATTCCTGGTAACCAATTATATGAATGCATATTAGGTGAAAATACTGAATTAATCACTTCATTTAGCTCAGAGAACACTGTTGACATCCATACAAATCAACTCCTTTCATAAAACAAAAACATTTTGTTTTTGTTTATTCCACTCAGCCATCCCTTCCTTCTACACAATTCTCACAACACGGATAAATACAAAATGCACCTTACATTGTGATGAAAGCTAGCAGAACCATGGTCACATAATTAACTTTGGTTAATTTTTAGAGGCTAAAAACTGATTAGAACTAGAGTGATCCATTTTGTGAGTCACAGTTTTATTGGATTTTTCCTTGTTCCATTCATGAAATCCATCATAGAGAGGCAATACATCAGGTACTACACTTACTGTAGGATTGGAAGAGAATAACAGTGATCTAATTCCTAATATGTAGATTCACTGGAAAAAGGGAGAGTCTTTCTTAAGCCTTGTTCTAACTGAGAGAGAAATATTTATCATCTATTTTAGCATCTGTAAATCCTCCTAAACTCACAGAAAAGTGTGAGAGTTAGCTATAAACTATTTGAAAGCCATGGATCAGATACAAAGACTTTCCAAAGCAGATTTTATCTTTACATAAATGTTTTCAACCATATCACCAGGGCTCCAAGTGGTAATCCTGTGAACTAGCAGCAAGACACAGACTAGTCCTAAATGAGAGTAGTGAGAGAAGCCAGAGTCCACAGGAGAGATAGTAAAAACCAAAAATACTCAAAATATCTTAGCCATTCTGATAGATATAAGGTGATATCTCAGGGTCATTTTGATTTGCATTTCCCTGATGAGTAAGGACTTTGAGCATTTCTTTAAGTATTTCTGTCATTCAATATTCCTCTATTGAGAATTCTCTGTTTAGCTTTGTACCCCATTTATTTTTATTTTTTCTTTTTCTTTTTTAAATTAATTAAAGACTATTTACTTTGTAGCCCCCTTCCTCAATCCCTCCCTGCCCCTCTCCAAGTCTACTGATAGGGGAAGACCTCCTCCCTTTCATCTGACCTTAGTTTATTAGGTCTCCTTAGGACTGGCTGCACTGTCTTCCTCTGTGGTCTGGTAAAGCTGCTTCCCCCTTAAGGGGAGGTGATCAAAGAGCCAGCAACTGAGTTCATGTAAGAGACAGTCCCTGTTCCCATTTCAAGGGCACCCACTTGGATGCTGAGCTGCCATGGGCTACATCAAAGCAGGGGTTCTAGGTTATATCCATGTATGGTCCTTGGTTAGAGAATCAGTATCATAAAAGATACTCCTGCCCATATATATTTGGTTCTTGTGGAGCTCCTGTCCTCTCCAGGACTTACTAATTTCCCCTTCTTTCATATGATTCCCTGCATTCTGCCCAACGTTTGGTTATGTGTCTCAGCATCTGCTTTGATACACTGCTAGGTAGTCTTTCAAAGGTACTCTCTGGTAGGCTCCTGTGCTGTTTCTTGTTTTCTCCTACTTCTAATGTCCATCCCATTTGTCTTTTTAAGTGAGGATTGAGCAACTTATCCAGGGTGGTACTTCTTGATTAGCTTCTTTAGGTGTACAGATTTTAGTATGTTTATCCTATATTATATGTCTTGCATCCACTTATTAGTGAGTACATACTGTGTGTGTCTTTGTACTCCTGAGATACCTCATCAGGACGATCTTTCTAGATCTCACCATTTGCCTGCAAATTTCATGAATTTCTCGTTTTAAATTGCTGAGTAGTATTCCGTTGTGTAAAAATACCACAATTTCTGTATCATTCCTCTGTTGATGGACATCTGGGTTGTTTCCAGGTTCTGGTTATTATGAATAAAGCTTCTACAAACATGGTTGAACAAATGTCCTTGTTGTGTACTTGAACATATTTTAGATATATGCCTAGGTGTGGTATAACTGGATCTTGAAGCACTATTCCTAATTTTCTGAGAAAGTGCCACATTGATTTACTACAGAGTAATAATAATAAAAACAGCATGGTACTGGCATAGAAACAGAATGGTGGATCAATGGAAAAGAACAGAAGATCCAGAAATAAACTCACACGCCTATGGATACTTGATTTTTGAGAAAGAACCCAAAACCATTCAATGGAAAAAAAAAAAAAAGACAGCACCTTTAACAAATGGTGCTTGTCTAATTGGATATCTACATGTAGAAAAATGAAAATAGATCCATACTTATCACCCTGCACAAAACTAAAGTCCAAGTATATCAAAGACCTCAAAATAAAACCAGATACACTAAAACAGTTAGAAAAAAAAGTGGGGAAAAGCTTAGAACTCATTGGCACAGGAGACAACTTCCTGAATAGACCACCAACAGCACAGGCTCTAAGAGCAACAATCAATAAATGGGAACTCATGAAACTCAAAACCTTCTGTAAAACAAAGGACACTGCCATCAGAACAAAACGACAGCCTACAAACTGGAAAAGGATCTTCACCAACCCTGTATCTGACAGAGGTCTAATATCTAGAATATATAAAGAACTAAAGAAATTAAAAGGCAACAAATCAAGCAATCCAATTTAAAGAATGGAGTATGGAGCTAAACAGAAAATTCTCTGTAGAGGAATATAGAAGAGCAGAGAAACACTTAAAGAAATTTTCAGTGTCCTTAGACATCTGGGAAATGCAAATTAAAAAGACACTGAGATTTCCCCTTACACCCATCAGAATGGCTAAGATGACTAGCTCAAGTTACAACACATACTGGAGAGGTTGTAGAGAAAGGGGAACCCTCCTCCACTGCTGGTGGGAATGTAAACTTGTACAACCACTCTGGAAATCAATCTGGAGCTTTCTCAGAAAATCGGGAACTGTGCTACCGCAAAATCCAGCTGTATCACTCCTAGGCATATATACAAAAGATGCTCTAGTATACAACAAGGACATCTGCTCAACCATGTTCGAGCATTTTCAAAACCAAGGAAACATAAAAAGAGACAAAGCAAACAATAGAATAAACATAAATATGACACCATTTTTGTAATGTTCAGAACAAGGAATTTTAAATAATTACCATGGCAGAGAATTCTAATAGAAAATTGAACAATATAATAACAAAAGGGACTTGATATGATATGAATATGTCCCTCAAAGTTCAAAGGCTGAACCTTTGATCCTTAGGGTAACGGTTTTGAAAAGCTTGCCTCTTGAGGAGGCGTTTGATCTCAGGCGTCATCAACACAAACGGACAGCAGCACTATGAAAGGACTTGTGGGATTAAGTTCCTTCTGATTGGCTGTGCTGTAAGCAATGTTATTGTCTTTTAGAAGACAGTCCACCATTTCTGGAATAGCAGAATGGAATGTTCCCCAAATATCACAACCTAGCACCTTGCACTTGTTCTTCCCAGTCTACTGACCCGTGAAAGACTAAAATTTCTGTATAAAACCTATACAGAAACAAAACAAATCAAACAAGCATAAGAAGGCAGAGGTACACAGCAAACACAAGTGAACCTACTACCTATGTTGCATAAATCAGTCTAAATACATCATTTTTCAAGTGAATATTTCAATTATATCAATTAATTACCTTATCAGAGTTGATAGAAAAAGAACAAGTTATGTGTTGTCTATAAAAAATTCATTGCAAAGATAGGATCCATATTTAGACTGAGAGAGCAGAGACAACACACTATAATCAGTGAAAAAATTGTGGTCTTCTATGAATTTCAGACAAAGCACATTTCAAAAACAGAAATCCTATCCTAGAAAAAGAAGGGTGTTTTTTATTTCTCTGAGTATATTCTAAAACTATCAATTTTTATTTGACTTTTATACCAGTTCCAACTTTGGAGTACCTTTCTTGGTGCATGGTGATGCTATACATTTGTGCTGTATCATTTCTCTATCTACTTTTATAAATATTTTTAGAGAGATGGCTCAGCAGGTAAAAGCACTTACTACTCTTACAGAAGACCTGTAGTCAGTTCCAACTGCCTATGTGGTGGTTCACAACCTTTCTATCTCCAGTTCCAGGAAATCTAATGCCAATCTCTGGGCTTTTCCTGAACTGTTCTCTCTCTTTCTCTCTCTCTATTTGTCTCTTTCTATCACACACATACACATACAAACATACACACACACCAACAACAACAACAACAGTGACAATACTAACAACAAAAAACCCAGCTATTATTGAAGAACAATAGACCATAAATTTGAGTGGGAAGGGCGTTAGAAGAATTGGAATGAAGAATATAGAGCTAGATGTTCTAAACACTCGTCATATAAGAAATTTTCAAAAAATGGATATATAGATATATGGTAAAATAATAAAATACATGTTTTCATGTTACTTAACCAACATGTTTGTCTCTTTTGATGCTATAGAATTGCACAATATCTTTATGTATATGTGAGTAATAGTCCCTGTTGAATGTTTTGGTTTACTGATATTTTCTTTTACTCTGTAGTTTACTTTTCATTCTGTTTCTGTTGTTTGCTGAAAATGTTCACTTGGATGTATCGCTAATTATATATATTCTCTTTGCTTTTGTTTGGTTTCTGAGTCATATTCATGGAATCACTTCTAATTTTAATGCCAACAATTTGATTTTTTTTACTTTGTGTTCTAATTAAAATGTGTATAATATGTACATTTTCTCCTTTTATTGAAGATAGACGTTTTTCTCATATAATATATCCTGATAACAGCTTCTTCCTCCTGTACTCTTCCTACTTCCTCCCCAATTCCCTTACTCTCCCCAGTTCCTATCCACCTCTCTTCCACTTCAGTTCTATCCCATTTCCGTCTCTCATTGTAAAACAGGTTTCTAATGAATGATTATATAATAAATATAGTAAAATATAATCATATAATATAATGAAACAACAAACCAATCCAAGTGGGACAAATCAAACAGAAGGAAAAGAGTCCAAGAGAAGGCAAAAGGAAAAGAAAGCCACTCATTCACACATTCAGGATGCAAATAAAAACATTAAATTGGAACCCATAATGTATTAAAAAAAAGACCTTTAGCATACAAAGAAATAAAAAAATATACATAAATAAAATAAAATTAAAATAAGATGAAATTAAGAATATAAAAAGGAGAAGTCCTAGTATGACAGTACACACACTGAGCCTCCACAGATGACATTGACTTTTTCTGTTGACCATCTGCTGCTGCACATGTAGCCTACCCTTTAGAGTCATTTGTTTCTCCAGTGAGACTCCCTTGTAGGAGAAGAAAATTTCATTTGCAAGTGGTGATCAATTGAAGATTGCTGTGTTAGGGATGGCAGCAGGTGTCCGATCCGTTCAACTCTGAGGCCCCATCTCGGTCAGAACTGAGCAGCCCTGCACATGAAGTCTCGGTCTCCGTCAGTCCTCCTGTGAGTCAGTCCTATCGATTTAGAGGGCCTAATTTGCCTGGTGTTCTCTAACCCTGTGCTTCTTCCTGTCTTCTCACCTCTACTTCCCTGGCAGTTCCCTGAGTGATGAGGGGAAAGAGATGTCCGTTTTAGAATTAAGTGTTCCAAGGTCTCTCATCTTCTGCAGGCCTAACTGTAGGTCGCTGTATTTTTTCTTGTATGTTCTGGGAAAAAAGCTTCTCTGGTGATGGCTGAGCAAGAAACTGATCTACGAGTATAGATCAGGAGTTATCTTATTGCCTTTTAAAAACAGTGGTTTTTGTTTTGTTCTGGGACCCAGGTTATCCAATCTTGAATTCTTGGTCACCCCAGTGTCAGGTATGGGTTTTGTCTTGTGGATGGACCTTAAGGTAAATCAGATATTGGTTGGCTGGTTACTCCCACAAGCATTCTGAAACCATGGTCGTTGTTTGGACTGCGGCAGGACAGCATTGTGGAACAAAGGGTTTGTGGCAGGGCTGGTGTGCGTGTTTCGCCATTGGATGTGTACAGCGACTTTCCTGTCCCAAAGATGCTGGCAAGTTATGTACAGTGATCCATCCATGCATTGTCTGCGCCTGTGTCGCCTCACTCTCTGTGTATGGACACAATGTCCTGAGTTACTTGAGAGTTCCCTAGGTACCCACTAACAATTCCATTACATTTCAGTATACAGTCCTGGCATTGGAAGCTTCCTTTAGTGACAAGAGATGGCCAGATGGGTCTCTGTCTCCCCCACAATCTGATAATTTCATTTTATCACCTTCTTATATGTATATATTTTAGGAAGCTTCAACTCTATTAAGTTTCTATACTCCTCACATAGAACTTTTTAAAAATTTGTTTATTTTTTATAAATTACAGTTTATTCACTTTGTATCCCAGCTGTACCTCCCTCATCCCCTCCCAGTCCCACCCTTCCTCCCTCATCTCCTCCTATGCCCCTCCCCAAGTCCACTGATAGAGGTGGTCTCACCCTAGCCTATCAGGTCTCCTCAGGACTGGCTGCATTGTCTTCCTCTGTGGTCTGGAAAGGCTGCTCCTTCATCAGGGAGCAAAGAGCAGGCCAATCAGTTCATGTCAGAGACAGTCCCTCTTCCCATTACTAGGAGCCTCACTTTCTTCTCAGTCAGGTTCAATGTATCTATTTTATGTTAAGGTCTTAAGGTCTTTGATCCATTTTGTGTTAGTTTTATGAAGGGTGACAACTGTTTATCTGGGCCTAGTACAGCTGCCACTCGCCCCTGCTTCAGGGAGAGGTGACTAAAGAGCAGTCTGTGACTTCACAGAATTTTGATCAGAATATTTATGTTGTAGTTGCAGATTGCTTTGTACTGTCTCGGGATTCCGAACAGTTGTCACAGTTGGTCCATGAACATGGAATATGGCAGATCCTTTGTGCTATGGTGAATTCATCAGTGTTTTATTATTTCAGTATAAAGGCCCTTTTCTTCCTAAGATTAATGTGTTATAAAGTTTCTTATCAATTTTTTAACTTTTTTATTTTTTTTAATTACACTTTATTCATTTTCTACTCCCCCATAAGCCCCCCTCCTCCCTCCTGATCCCACCCTCCCTCCCCTTTCTGCATGCATGCCCCTCCCCAAATCCACTGATAGGGGAGGTTCTCCTCTCCTTCCTTCTGATCTTAGTCTATCAGTTCTCATCAGAAGTGGCTGCATTGTCATCTTCTGTGGCCTGGTAAGGTTGCTCCCCCCTCAGGGTTGTGGTAAATGAAATTTTGTCAAATAATTTCAATTTTGAGGAGAATAATTTTTGTGTACACAGAATAATTTTTTGTTGATTTTCTACATTTTTAGTTAATATTTTTTTATTATTGAAAATAGATTTTTAATATATCTGGGCACAGGGGTCTTTTCTGAGACTGACACTCCACCAAGGACCATGTATGGATATAACCTAGAACCTCTGCTCAGATGTAGCCTGTGGTAGCTCAATAACCAATTGGTTTTCCATAGTAAGGGGAACAAGGACTATTTCTGACAGGAACTCAATGGCAGGCTCTTTGACCTCCCCACCCCCCAAAGAAGGAGCAGTCCTGTTAGGCCACAGAGGAGGACTTTGCAGCTAGTCCTGAAGATACCTGATAAAACAGGATCAGATGAATGAGGAGGAGGCCCCCCTATCAGTGGACTTGGAAAGGGGCACGGTGGAGATAAGGGAGGGAGGGTTAGATTGGGAGGGAATGAGGGAGCAGATACAGCTGGGATACAGAGTTAATAAAATGTAACTAAGAATAAATAAAATAAAATAAAAAAGAAAATAGATTTTTAGTAGAAATGTAAATTAATTTTCTTTATTATATATTTTTTTCTTTTTTTAAAGTTTTTAAATTTTTATTTTTATTAATTACAGTTTATTTACTTTGTATCCCACCTGTAGCTCCTTCTCCCCTCTCCTCCCAATCCCACTCTCCCTCCCATTTTTCCACCCATACCCCTCCCCCAGTCCACTGATATTGGAGGACTGTCCTCCACTTCCTTCTGACCCTAGTCTATCAGGTCTCATCAGGACTGTCTGCATTGTCTTCCTCTGTGGCCAGGTAAGGCTGCTCCCCCTGAGGGGGAGGAGATCAGAGAGTTTTCATCTGTTTTTACTGTTTGCTTGTTTGTTATGGGTCTGGGGTCACCCAGTGAGTCACAGGTTGCCGGCAAGGCAGAGCCACATGCCTGTGCCTACATGTTCTACTTGCCATCCCGGATGGAACTGCGGACCCCAAAACACCACAGAACGGGTGTCCCTGTCGGGAGGAAATCCCACAGTGGAGAAAAATATCAGGTCCAACCCTCAGGACACCTAGCTCCAGAAAAGTTTTCTGGGTTCCCGCAGGCGCCAGTCTCTGGTCTCCACTGCTCGCCTGAGAGCTGTGCTCACCTGCAAGTGATTATGGCTAGGGTGCTGCGGCACACAGTTCCAACCCCAGACCTGCAGGTTTTATACTTTTTAACGTTAATAAAATTATGTTACTTCCAGCGTGCTGTTTCACTTTCTGCACATAAGACAAGAGAACATAGAAACGAAAAGTCTTATGTTTGTGGCATGGGTGTCAATCGTCTCCTTCTTATTAACATAAATGCCCTGCTTACATCTTCTAGAATCAAGTTGAATGAAATTGCTCAGGACGGTCACCTCTTTCTGACATTAGAAAATCTTTCAGGCTTTACCCCAAGGCCTATGACATTAACTATGAATTTATCATGAATGGCTTTTAGTAGATTGGTATATTTTTTCTGTATCTAAAATATTCAGCATTTTATTATATAAATAAAATTTCATTTTCTGTGTCTTTTGAGAAGTTCATAGTTTTTCCTTTTTTCTTTATTATTATCATAACTATTTATTACAATTTATTCAATTTGTATCCAAGCTGTAGCCCACTCCCTCATACTCTTCTGGTCCCACCTTACCTTCCTTTCCCCCGCCTCCATGTCCCTCCACTAGTCCACTGAGAAGGAAGGTCCTCCTCCCCTTCTATCTGACCCTGGCCTATCAGGTCTCATCTCTTTCTCTGTGGCCTTGTTAGCCCACCATGTCAGGGGAGGTGATCAAACACCCTGCTACTGAATCCTTGTCAGAGACAGCCCCTGCTCCTCTTACTATGGAGCCCACTTGAAGACTGAACTGTCATTGGGCTACATCTGAGCAGGGGTTCTAGGTCTTCTCCATGCATGGTCCTTGGTTGGAGTATCAGTCTCAGAAACGACACCTGAACCCAGATTTTTTGGTTCTGTTGCTATCCTTGTGTAGCTCCTGTCCCTCCAGGTTTTACTATCTCCCCCTTTCTTTCATAAGATTCCCTGCACTCTGCCCAAAGTTTGGCTCTGAGTCTCAGCATCTGCTTTGATACCCTGCTGGGCAGATTCTGATTTCAGAGGCCCCTGAGGAAGGCTCCTGCCCTGTTGTTTGTCTTTTCCTGCTTAAAATGTCTATACCATTTGCCCTTCTGAATGAGGATTAACCCTCTTCCCCAATAATTTTGTTTTCATTCTATCAGATAGTTTGTTTTGTTTGTTTCTTTGTTTGTTTTCTTATTGATCTGTATGAGCAGAAGTATGCACTGAGTTTCAGTGGTACATCCCATCTAGTCCTGGTGTATTATCCTCGAAACGTGCTATTATAGTGGAATTTAAAACATTTTAAGGAATTTTTTATTTATCAAGGATTTAGATTATGTTTTCCATTCTTGCTTATAATATTTGTGTTTAATTTTCCTCTCCAGGTAATGTTGGACATATAAGGTAAGATGGAAATAATTTCTTATCTTTAATTTTTGGAGAGATATTTTTGTTTGGGAAAGTAGAACTTTAATTCACTGAGGAAAACAAATAGGGATTCTGTAACTCAGGATGTGGTATATATTAATTTGAAGGCTTGGACCTTAAACCTTGAAACAGAAGGGCATTCTAGGACTGGAATATAGCCAGATTGTAGTCTTATATGGGTTTCTGAACCTGTGAAATGTACATCACATGTCTGCACACCCACAAAGTATTCCTCCCACAATCAAAATTCTGAGACCTTTCAAGAAGGACTATAACCTGACTTTCTTGTTGCAGAAACATGTGGTAGGACATTGTCTGCCCATTTCTCACCAGCAGAACCTGCTAAAGCACACACCTGCACAGAAGTTTCTTATATAAATGGTTCAGATGGAACACATGAGGATTTTTATCACAAATTCTCTGATATCAAAACAAGACCCTGTTTAGAATGACTTGAGTCAATCTCTTGTTACCTGTCATTGTTTTGGGGTATGTGGGGGACATTAATTCTACCACAAGTATCTTGGTAGAACAGAGTGTTTTTATTTATTTTTCTTTAAATGTTTGATAGATTCTACACCCAGAGTCCTTTGTTGCTGGCTTTTACTTAGCAAGAATATTTTCTTAGTCTAATTCTGTCTTGTTTCTTACTGTTCAGATTTTATGTTTAATCATTGTATAGTCTTTGAAGACCATGTTTCTTGGTTTGTCTATGTCTTCTGGGTTATCCAATTTTCTGCTACATTATTCTTCCAAGAAGATTCATATTAGCCTTTGCATTTCTGTGGAATCAGATCTAAAGCATCTGCCATCTGTGATTTTATTTCTTTGATCATTCCATTGTATTATTACTCTACATGAGAGCTTGACAATTTTGTTTATTTATTTTTTCAGAAATAACCATATCTTTGTTGCTCCTTGCCATTGCTTTTCTCATCTCTACTTCAGTTGTTTCTTGCCTTATCACAGCTCTTTCCTTCATTTTTCTAACTTTAGGGTTAGCTCATCCTTCTTCTAACACCTTAAGCTGTGAAATTAGGGTGTTAATTTCTGATCTTTGAGTTTTCTTAATTTAAGCATTTGTTATTAAAGTTTCCTTCTTAGAAATTTTTTTTGTATCTAACAAGTTTTATTTAAGAAGTTTTGTTTCTAATTTTATTTGTCCCAAATACATATATTTTTAATTTTTGATACTTCTTGTAGCATTGGTTGAACTGGAGTAAGCTCATCTTTTTCACCTGTTTTGATAATATGCATATTATTTTGCTTAACTCTATTCACTTAATCTTTATATACTTTGCTTTCTCTACTACATTTTGCTGTGTCTAAATAATTTGAAAATATACATATTCATAATTACATTTTTGCTTGATCATATATACTATTGATTCTTGACTATGCATTCTATATTTTAAATAATTAAATAGTTTTAATATAAGGTTACTCTTTATTTATTAATTTCTATTGGTTTTCTCAGTATTTGTTATTTTGTTCATCCATTGTTTTCTTAATGTGTTTGGGTTATCTGTGTCTTCATTTAAATCTGGCTGATTATTTTCATGCCTTTCCAGATAATCTATGAATATGTACTTTTAGGACCGTTTATTAAAATCTTGTATTTTTGCCGGGTCTGAAAAGATCTTCAGGCAGTAGCTATAATTGCAGGCAGGTGACAGGACACAGGCTTCCCTAGTGGCTGTGGACTTGGGCTTCTGAAATGAGGCTTTAGAAATATTGTAGCAGCTGAATTATGAAGTAGGGGGCATATTGAGCAAAATAAAAGAATGCATTCACTGATCTAAGGTGGTTCTTATCCTCGGGACATAGTCTAGTAGGGAAGCACTAGGAGATTGAGCTCAAACTATGTCTGAGTCTTGAGGGAAGCAGAAGTTCTTGTTTCTGTGAAAGCAATGTGTCATAGCACACTAGATCCTGGGAGCCGGTCTGACATGATATGTCCCACAAATGCAGATCCTAAAAGGTACAACATTTCGGGACCTGGATCTAGGCATGGAAATTCTATGCATCAGATTAACTTTAGGAAACGTGGTTTCATAGTAAGTCAGACCTACAAGTCAATACTCTGTGTCAGTACAGTAAATACAATATAAGACAATACAATACAAAGCAATGCAATACAATGCAACCCAACCCAGTATAACACAACACAACACAATACAATACAATGTACTCCAAGTCAATACAAGCAGAAGAGGATAGCAACAGTAGGAATTATGCAGACAGCAGCTATTTAGTTCATGCCACATCAAAGAAGAAGCCTTGGTTCTTGTTATGAAGAAGCAGTGTAACAATTCTGACCATGAGCTGCAGGGACCGTAGTGTTGCCTGTTCACCTCTGAGTTCAATCATGAGCTCAGGCAGAAATCTCAGATGGGCTCAGCGTTGGCACACACTGTACTGACCTCCAGTGTTACAGGTGTTGGAAGCTGGAATGGAAAGAATGAGCTGATACCTTCATCAGCTCTGACCCTGAGAAGCAATCAATTTGAGGAGATTCCTTCTGGCTCTGAGCTGTTTTCAAGTGAGGAATAGGATGCCTCAGCCAGTGTCCCTGGTCTATTATTCTGGGTTATGTCAACTCATCTGAATCATACATTTACTGCTCCTGCTTTACTGTAACTTAGAGGTCAACTGTTGTTACCTTCGTTGGTATGTGGTTCTTTCTTCACACTGTTGATTTAGGAGGTAGGAAATGAATGTTCGTACTTTCTAGTCTCACGCTTTGCTAACATCACTCATTTAGAACTGAAATTGCAGCTGGCACCTACAAAATATGATTCATTTGATAGCTTTTTCTATGATGTCTTTGCAAACAAAAAGAAACGATTTTGATACTTAAAAATATGTACCTTTTCTAAGACCTTACATTTTATAAAAAGATTCTGTCTAACACAAGGTTATAATTCTCTGATTTAGAAAGTTATCATTTTATAGTGTTTTTATATGTGTGTGTGTGTATATGTATTTCCTATTTAAGCTCTGTTGCAGAGTTTATTCCTTTTTTTTTTTCCCACACAGACAAGTTCCATTTTCTCAGCGCCATCTATTAAATGATATGTCCTTTCCTCTTTGGTTTGTATTTCCACCTCAACTTCATTCTAACATGCCACTTTCAAATACTTCAAGTGCTTAAGTCTTTATCCTCTTTTTAAGAGTCTTTAAATCCTCTCCCACCCATTAGTCTATGTGTCCACTGCTGTTTAAACACATCACTTTTTATTACTGTAATTTTTCCTTCATGACTGATGGGAACAGTCGTACTTCTTTGCTTATCTTTAGAAAAATTGACGTAGGTCTTCGGAACTTTTATTTTTCTATGTACATTTTAAGAATATTTGTCAAAACCTTCAAAATTTGCCAAAGTAAACGCTATATTCTCAAATGTTTCAAGAATTGAGATAATTTTGTAAATGTCATCCAGTATGTATTTAGCACTAAAACTTGGATAAGATATTGGGGCTCTTGTCATGGAACAAACTTTGCGCAAAATAATTTGCAGGGCCTGTGGAGACCGCTCCGCATAAAAGAACGCCGATTGCACAGGCATGAGTACCTGAATTCATATTTTCAGCACCAATGTGGAAAAGTGGGTGTGGCCTCACATCAGAGACAAGAGGATTACTGGTTCTGGCTGGTCACCAACTTAGCTTCCTGTTCAGTGAGAGGACCTGGTTTATGGAATAAGGATGATAATGGTAAAGCATGATATCTAATGTTCTCTATGTTCTGATGCAAACATGGACATGGGTGCCTGAACATAAATACGCACATAAAACTCATGCACACACACACATATACATGCACACACACATACACAAACACAGGCAACACAAACACACACAACACAAACATACAATCCAGACATACAAACAAAATGAATTGTATGTATTGTGACAGTCATTTCTCATAACATCTCCATGTGAATTCCTGTTGTTAGGATCACTTTACAGGATATGCTCTGCCAAGGTGAGTAAAGGGTTCAACAGAATCCAAGTGACTCTAGAACCAGTCATCTGCTCAAGTAACAATGTACCATATGTTTCATGAAGCCTTATGAAGTAAATTGAGCCTCACTCAGGAAGAATCTTGATGATATTTTGCATTATTTGTGTTACTAATGCATGGCACAATAATCTTGGAATTCTCATGGTACTTTATGTGCTGTGGTAGAACAATTGTGGAATGTTTCTTCAGGACCATGTGCTCACAGTATGGATTTTGAATATTTACTTGCATAATAACTTTAGTGAAAATAGGATAGCTATCATAAACCCCTGGAGTTGAGTTTGCTCTGCTTGAATTTGATATGTAACCCAATGAGAAAAATATTAATGTCTAAATAAAGAATCCTTGCTGCAAGCAGAATAGTGTATTCATCCTTGGGAATATGAACTATGCAAGTTATAAATATGCTTTCCTTTCTCTCAGCCCTGGCTGCGTAGAGAATAAATCCCATGACTTCCCATAAACCCCATGAGTACCTACATATTTGACTTCAGGAGGGCACCACTGTATACAAGTGAGAATATTACTCTAGTTTCCCATGTCTCCTCACTATTCTCTGTAGAGTCACATCACAAACCTTGAACTAGGGGAAATAACAGTTGATGACTTCATTAAATTTTAATCTGTCTTTTGTTTCTGTAACATTAAGTGTCATAAGTAAACATTTTCTGTAGACTCTCAAAAGACAAAATATAAACTCAATTATATGGCTGAGGTTAGGATACAGCCTTTGCTGGCCACACAGCAGCTCACCAGAGTCATCACGAGTTTATGTACCAGAACACTAGTTTTATTTGTGCCAAAGTTTATCTTCTCTAGAGACTGGTAGTCACCTTGAGTATACTGACATTTGTCTCTACTTTGAACATGATAGGCCTCTTCTAATTCAGCATTCCAAGTATCTCTTGAGAAATATAAATGAAATTTAAAAAGGGTCACACACAAAAATTATCTAGTGAACTGAGCGGGGTATAAAACTGTAATTAGTACAGGAATTTTAAATCTATGAATAACAATGCTGGGTAGAAACAAGTTTACATAGAATAAAAGAGTGTCTGACTCTAAATGATGGGATTATAGGTGATTTCAATTTTCTTTCACTATTCTCTCAAATTTTGTACTTTCATTGTTGAAGTTAAATGTCTAGTTGTTCACTGAACTACAAGGTTCTTCTTTTATACCTTAGAGTTGTGCCAAATAAAGGGTCTACAGCAGGGGCTATTTCTAGGTCTTCCTTTTATTAGGACCACGTAATACTAGTGTCTCCACTGCAATGTTGGAGGATAAATACAAGGAGATAAGGACTGAAGGTTCCTGAGAGGGCATTATGAGGTTCTAAAACAAGTAAGTCACACAGTGGGAAGAACATAAATTACTGCATGGAAGCTTTCTAATAAATACAAACATGTATTTCCAAATTATTTAAGCAAAGCATAAGCTTCTATAGCAAATCTAATGTTTTTATCTGAACTCTCATAAGAGACTATAAAACAGATTTATATGCAGGTAGAATTTTAAATGATACAGACAGTAAAAGTGAATTATCAGTAATGTGAGTCAGAGAAAGAAGGAAAAAGTACCAATCAAATGATAAGTTGGTCCTCATTGTCGAGAGCTGGTTCTCAGTCTTACCAATGTTTCTGAATTAGTCTGCAAGTTCAATTCTGCCTACAGTGAAGAAAGAAGAGTCATTCATATAAATCTCCCAACTTCAGGAGCCCCCAGAACTAAAATTTGAGCACCGATTCTCTGGTTTGCCTTTGCCCATTTATATGCACATAGTTGTTCCTTGGTGACATCATTAAGATGACCATGTTGACATTGAATCACTCATGTCTAGGCAGGCCTTCAACTCATAATTATTCCGCCTTAGCCTCTACAAAATCTGTTCTCAACCTGTGAGTTGCAAGCCCCTGGGAGGAGAGAGGGTCACATATCAGAAATCCATTATATCGCATATGCACATTACAATTCATAGCAGTAACAATATTTCAGTTATACAATAGCACAGAAACAACTTTACGGCTGAGAATCATCAACTAATTAGAAAGGTTGAGAACTCTTGCTCTAGAGTATCGGGGATTATAGGCCAACAGACAAGGTCCAGTTTGAGTCCTACATTTTTTATTTGATTTGATTATTCCATAGCTAATCCAAATCAAACACACTTCTTTTTTTTTTTTAATTTTAAGTCATTTTATTCCTGATTTAGTACATGACAACTTAAAAAGAAGTCGGTCTTTACCAACTTGAAAAGCTAGAATTTTTTTTTGTTAATTACACTTTATTCATTTTGTATCCCCCCATAAGCCCATCCCTCCTCCCCTCCCGATCCCACCCTCCCTCCCCTTTCTGCATGCATGCCACTCCCCAAGTCCACTGATAGGGGAGGTTCTCCTCTTCTTTCTGATCTTAGTCTATCAGTTCTCATCAAAAGTGGCTGCATTGTCCTCTACTGTGGCCTGGTAAGGCTGCTCCCCCCTCAGGGGGAGGTGATCAAAGAGCAGGCCAATCAGATTATGTCAGAGGCAGTCCCTCTTCCCATTACTATGTAACCCACGTGGACACTGAACTGCCATGAGCTACACCTGTGCAGGGGTTCCAGGTCATCTCCACGAATAGTCCTTGGTTGGAGTATGAGTCTCTGGGAAGTTCCCTGTGTTCAAATTATCTGATTCTGTTGCTCTGCTTGTGGAGTTCCCGTCCCCTCCAGCTCTTACTATTTCCCACTTCTTACATAAAATTCTATTCACTCTGCCCATCAGTTGGCCATCAGGCTCAGCATCTGCTTTGACAGTCTATACTGCAGAGGCCCTCTGTGGCAGATTCCAAGGTTGTTTCCTGTTTTCTTCTGGCTTTCAGAGGCCTTCTGTAGCAGGTTCCTAGGTTGTTTCCTGTTTTCTTTTTCTTCTGATGTCCATCCTCTTTGCCTTTCAGGATGGGGATTGAACATTTTAGTTAGGGTCCTCTCTTTTGCTTGGTTTGTTTAGATGTACAGATTTTAGTGGGTTTATTCTATGTTGTAAGTTTATATGAGTGAGTATATACCATGCCTGTCTTTTTGCTTCTGGGACAACTCACTCAGGATGATCCTTTCCAGGTCCCACCATTTACCTGCAAATTTCATGATTTCTTTATTTTTCATTGCTGAGTAATACTCAATTGTATAGATGTACCACGGTTTCTGCATCCATTCTTCAGTTGAGGGGCATCTGGGCTGTTTCCAGCTTCTGGCTATTAAAAATAAAGCTGCTACAAACATGGTTGAGCAAATGTCCTTTTTGTGTACTTGAGCCTCTTTTGGGTATATGCCTAGGAGTGGTATGGCTGGATCTTGAGGAAGCGCTATTCCTAGTTGTCTGAGAAAGCGCCAGATTGCTTTCCAGAGTGGTTGTACCAGTCAAACATACTTCTTAAATGATCAGAATGTCTCTGCTTCCATGTTCGTTGCTTCTGCTTTAGTTCTATCGTATGCTGAAATTGTTTGAAGAGCTTCTGCTCCTCCTCTGTTTTTATAACACTGCTGTACAATTCTATTTCTGTGTGGATGTGAACAAACAACTACTTACTTCAGTAGATAACCAATAGAAGCTCCAAGTAAATTCTGCTAAATTCCAACATCATAAACCAATAATCTTATTAAATTTACTTACAGAAATATGAATGGGGAGTTATGTATGTGAACAGGGACTGCTCAAAGGCAGCTGATTCACTGAAAATCCACTTTACTCTGGATGATGGCTTTAAAAATGGCTTCTATAGCAACAGCTGTGTAACTTGGAAGCAGGTAAGTTGGCCAAATTCTCTCTGAATTCATTCATTGTTTAGTGATTCAGGAATGCTGGGAAGGGGCCTTGATAATCACATTGGTTTTGAGAATTTCCTGAGCCTTGTGTGTTGTTTACATTTTGGGTGCCATGTTGTCTTTTCCCTCCAGGAGAGCCTGTTTAAGACCCTGCTATGAAACAAATGTCTAAATTTGAATTGCTATGAACCATCTTTAAATTTTACCTCAAGGCTTCCCAGGAAATCTTTTTTTTTTTTTTATGCCACTCTGACTTTTAGCTTGCTTTTTCCTATGAAGGATTCTCTTGTTCATTTTTATGCACAAATATCCAACTTCAACTCTTACATTAAATCAAACCCAGCACACCTGTTAAACTTCAAAAATGCCTTTTGCTTAATTTTTCATTTAATGCTTATTTAGTTTTTTTTTTTTTTGTCATTTTCACCACTGCTGGTCTTTATTTTTTCTTTAATTCAATCTCAAAAAAAGAAAAAGCTTCAATTTTCAATTATATTAGTCCAAGTAAATAAAAAAATAGAAAAAGGAAAATCAGTAATAATCAAAATAAAAAAATATTCCTAATTTTATATCCTAAATAAAGTCATGTGCTCATAAAACACTTTATTATGTGGCTTGTATTATGTCATAGGCCACAGCTTGTTGTCATATTTTTTAACCTATTTTATTTGGGTTCTTTTTTTCCTTTTTCTTTTATTTAATGTTATCCAGTCTTTATTCTTTTTTTTAATTTTATTATTTACAGTTCATTCTCACTTTGTATCCCAGCTATTGCCCCCTTCCCCACCCCCTCCCAATCCCACCCTTCCTTCCTCTTCTCCTATGCCTTTCCCCTAGTCTAATGATAGGGGAGGTCCTCCTCCCCTTCCATCTGACCAGTCTATAAGGTCTCATCAGGACTGGCTTCTTTGCCTTCCCCTGTGGCCAGTCTTTATTCTTAATCTTTTCATTTTTTTCTGCTGTAATACTCATCAACACTTCTCCTGCTTTCAAATCTTCTTTGTGTTTGTGGCACACTGAGTTTTACGTTCCTTGCTTGAAATGTATTGGAGATTGTATCTATTGGCATGAAGAGAACTTATCAATAGATACAATCCTGAAAAGAAAGATGGTTCTGTCTACCCCAACCAGCCTCTAATTATCAATAGGTCTCTGGGATAAGAAGACGTCATGGGACTCTCTTCCTTTTGAGGAGCCAGTCTTATATTGGTCTTGTATAGGTGACCATAGCTGCAGTGAGTGAATGACTGAAGGGATATGGAATTTTCAAAAAACATTTGTTTGCTTCAGATGGTGAAAAAAACTACAAGATAAGAATATATTTTCCCTTTCTGTACATTCTCTCCATCATGTGTTGTCACTTGAGTTTTTAATCTTAGCCATTCTGCCAGGTGTGAGGTGGAATTTCACAGTATTTTTGATTTATATTTTCCTTATGATTAAGGACGTTCAGCACTTCTTTAAGTGTTTCTCCACCATTCAATATTCCTCTATTGATAATTTTATGCTTAGCTCTGTACCCATTTTTAGTGGATTATTTGGTTTGTTGCTGTCTAATTTCTTGAGTTCTTTATATATTCTGTATATTGGCCCTCTGTCAGATGTACAGTTGGTGAAGATCTTTTCCAAGTCTGTAGGCTGTCATTTTGTTAGGGTGACAATGTTCTTTGTTTTACAGATGCTTTTAAGATTCATGAGCTTCCATTTATTAATTGTTATCTTAGAGCCTGTGCTTTTGGTGTTCTGTTCAAGAAGTTGTCTCTTGTGCCAATAAGTTCAAGGCTCTTCCCCATTTGTTCTTCTAACAGTTTTAGTGTGTACCAATTTATGTTGAGGTCTTTGATCGACTTGGATTTTAGTCTTGTGCAAGCTGATAAATATAGGACTATTTGTACTTTTCTACATGTAAACATTCAGTTAGATCAGCACTGTTCGTTGAAGATACTATCTTTTTTTCCATTGTATGCTTTTAGATATTTTGTCAAAAATCAAGTGTTCATAGTTATGAGGGTTGATTTCTAATGCTTTGATTCAATTCCATTGATCCAGCATTCTGTCTTTATGCCAGTATCATGTTTTTATTACTGTTACTCTGTAGTACAGCTTGAGCTCAGGGATGGAGATACCTACTGAAGACCTTTTATAGTTGAGGATTGTTTTAACTATTTTGAGTTTTTGTTATTCCATATGAAGTTGAGAATTTTTCTTTCTAGGTCTGTAAAGAATTGTGTTAGTAATTTGATGGAATTATATTGAATCTGTAGATTGCTTTTGGCAGCATGACCATTTTTACTATTTTAATCCTACAGATCCATGAACATGGGAGATAATTCCATCTTCTGGTATCTTCTTCAATTTCTTTCTTCAGAGATTTGAAATTTTTTCATATAAGTCTTTCACTTGCTTAGTTAGAATTACACCAAGATATTTTGTGTTTTCTGTGGCTTTCATAAAGGGTGTTGCTTTCCTAATTTCTTTCTCAGTCCCTTTGTCTTTTGTATGCAGGGGTGCTACTGATTCTTTTGAGCTAATTTTGTATCAAACTACATTGTTGAAGATGTTTATCAGCTGTAGGGGTTACCTTGTAGAATAATTGGTTTAATATACATACATAAAAACATACATACATACACACATACATACACACACATACACACACACACATACATACACACACACACACACACACACACACACACACATATATATATATATATATATATATATATATATATATATATATATATAGTGATACTTTGGCTTCTTCCTTTTTGGTTTGTATTCCCTGGATTTCCATTAGTTGTCTTATTGCTCTAGCTAGAACTTCAAGTACCATATAAAGAGACTTGGAGAGAGTGGGCAGCCTTGCCTTGTTCTTTCTTGATTGCAGTGGAATTGATTTAGGTTTGTCTCCATTTAGCTATAGGCCTGCTGTATGTTGCCTAAACATAAATTACTATGTTTAGGCATGTGCCTTGTATCCTGATCTCTCCAAGACTTTAAACATGAACAGGTGTTGGATTTTATCAAATTCTTTTTTGGCATCTAAGAAAATGATGAAGGTTTGTGTCTTTGTTTCTTTCTTTCAGTTTGTTTATATGGTGGATTACGTTGATGGGTTTCCATATATTGAACTGCCTTACATACTTAGAATGAAGACTACTTGGTCATAGTGGATGATATTTTTTATGTGTTCTTGGATTCAGTTTGTGAGTATTTCGTTGAGTATTTTTGCATCAATGTTTATAAGGCAAATTGGTCTGAAATTCTCTGTCTTTGTTGGGTTTTTGTAAGATTTAGGTATCAATGTGACTGTGGCCTCACAGAATGAGTTCGGTAATGTTCCTTTGGTTTACATTTTATGGACGAGTTTGGAGAGTATTGATGTTAGCTCTCTTTGAAGGCCTGGTAGAACTTGCACTGAACCCACCTGGTCCTGGGCTTTTTTTGGATGCGAGACTTTTGATGACTGTTTCTATTTCCTTTTGGGGATACAGGACTATACAATTTATTTACCTGATCTTGATTCAGCTTTGGTAAGTGAAATCTATCAAGAAAATTGTCCACATCATTTAGATTTCCAAATTTTTTTGCACATAGTCTTATAAAGGGAGACCTAATGATACTTTGGATATCCTCAGTATCTGTCATTACATCTGTCCCCTTTTTCGTTTTTGATTTTGTTGTTTTGGATAGTGTCTCTCTGCCTTTTAGTTAGTTTGGCTAAGGGTTTGTCTATCTTGCTGATTTTCTCAAAGAAACAGCTCTTGGTTTTGTTGATTCTTTGAATTGCTACTTTGTTTTATTTATTTTTTGGCAGATTATTATCATTATTTATTGCAATTTATTCGCTTTGTATCCTGACTGTAGCACTTTCTTTCATCTTCCTCAAATCCCACCCTCCGTCCCTTTTACTCCTTACATCTCTTCCCTAGTCCACTGATAGGGTAGGTCCTCCTACCCTGCTACCTGACCCCATTCTCTCAGGTCTCATCAGGACAAACTGGATCCTCTTTCTTTGTGGTCTAGTAAGACTGCCTCACCTGGGGGAGGTGAACAAAGAGCAGGAAACTGAGTTCATGCTAGACACTGCCCCTGCTCCCCTTACCAAGACACCCCCATGGAGCCTGAGCTGTCCATAGGCTACATCTGAGAAGAGGGGCAATGCCAGTTTCTACAAAGCAAGCACAGTTCTTTGCAGCAGAGCTGGCTCAGGATGTTTGTACATGTACTAGTATGCATTTCCTTATAAGGAAATAGTAGAAATAAATAAGAAAAATCCTGGATTGCAAGAGGATGATGTGTTGGATGTTAGGAAAAAAGATAGTGCTTGATGATACAGAAAGACACAGTACTCAATTCAAAGACAGAGGGCTAATATCAAACTATGGAATGAACTCACGAAAATATACACCAACAAAACAAAAATTAAATTAAAAGTGGGGTACAGAGCTAAACGGAGAATTCTCAACAGAGAAATATTGAGTGGCAGAGGAACAAAGAAATGTTCACCAGGGAACTATATATCAAAACAACTCTGAGATTCTATCTTATACCAATCAGAATGGCTAAATTTAATAACTCAAGTGACAGCACATGCTGGAGAGGATGTGGGGAAAGGGAACACATGCTGGTGGGAGTGCAAACTTGTGCAAACACTTTGGAAATCAATCTGGCACTTTTTCAGAAAATTGGAATAGCACTATCTCAAATTCCAGCTATGACTCTCCTGCTCCACCATTCAACAAGGACATTTCATAGCACATTTACTTGTGATATTCAGAATCTGGAAACAACTTAAATATCCCTCAACTGAAGGATGGATACAGAAACTGTGAATTATTTACACAATGGTATACTACACACCTATTAAAAACTGTTCTTTAATTACCTCCCCCTGAGGAGGGAGCAGCATTACCAGGCCACAGAAGAAGACAATGCAGCCACTCCTGATGATATCTAATTGACTAGGATCAGAAGGAAGGAAAAGAAGACCTCCCTATCAGTGGACTTGGAGAGGGGCATTTGTGGAGAAAGAAGGATTAGGACAGGAAGTGGGAGAGAACCAAAGGGGAGATACAAAGTGAATAAAGTATAATTAATAAAGAATTTTAAAATATCAAAAAAATAAAGAGCAGAAAAAGAAAACCAGAACAACAACAACAAAAAACACAAGGAAATCATGAAATTTACAAAAAATGGATGAAACTGGAAAAGATCATCCTGAGTGTAGTAATCCAGAAACAGAAAGACACACATGAATGAGGTAACCCAGAAGCAGAAAGACAAGCATAGTATAAACTCACTTATAAGTAGATATTAGCCATATAATATAGGATATTCATATATATATATATATATATAATGATCAAAGAGCAAAGAGCAGGCCAATCAGTTCATGTCAGAGACAGTCCCTGTCCCCATTACTATGGAACCCACTTGGACATTAGTTTAATCCTTGGGGAAAATTATTTAGTACTTAGTACTTTATTAAGTAAATCAGAGTATTAAGTATCTCAGAGATAAGAATTTGAAAGGGAAAGTACCTGTGTTACACAAACATCAGTGACAGTAACAGAGGCTTAGCTTGAGATAATAGAATCTAAAAACCCTACAATATAAAACAGGCTAAATTGGAGACATTTTGTCTGTATAGAGAATATATTATAAAAATTTAAAATACTATTGTAGGAAAATTTCACTTTCTGTAATAAGTATTAAAGCTAGCCTGCAAACAAACAAACAAAAATTCTAGACTTGTGTTATCAAAATGATTATTTGATGCAGTGTTTACAATCATAGTCTTTGCAAACTTAGGCATTTTTTTTTCTTTTTCTATTTTATCCCCTCTAACCTTCCAAATTCTTGTCTACCAGGAAAACGTGTTAATAGCAGCTCCATCATGACTTCGCTGTTGAGAATCCCAGAATGCACAGCGTGGTAAGCACAGTGTGAACACCCAGTCCATTTTCAGTTCTTGTTAGCTGCTGTGACGGTGTTTACATAGTTCTGAAAGCTTAAATGAAAACTTGGATCCTCCTGAGAGACATCAGCGGCCAAACAATATCCCCAGCATACACGGAGCTATGGTCTTGCTTCCCCCCCCCCCCACTATTTTAATATACTCATTTGTTGCTAAATGAAATGGTGTGTTTGGAGAAGCAAGGGGAATGACGAGATTGAAGAAAAAAAAATAACGTGTTCATTTTGTCTAAGAATTCCTTTCAATCTGTTTCCCTTACATCTATCTTGTTCCTGCTGGGTTTTTCTCTTTTTTCTATCTATCTCCTCCTTTTCTGCTGGCTTTCCATGTCTCTCCCTGCTTTTTCAACCAGTCTGGCTGCTCCACTTCATTTTTCAGCCCACTTGACCTTGCTGCATTTCTCTGGCCTCTCATTCCTTTCATTTGTTATATTTTCCTGTTTTCTTCGGTTTGATTTCTCCCTTGTACATATTTTCTTTCACTTTTTAAAAATCTCATTTCCCCTCTCCTATTAATTTATCACTCATTTTCTCTTGTACCTTCACTTTCTGACGACAGTTGCTATGTCTTCCATTTTATGTTCTTATTGTTTCCTTGCTGTCATCTTCTGACTGCATTTGCCTTTCTTCCTTTTCCTGCTTCTTTATAGCTTTTCCCTCATGCTACTACCTACAATGGTTCCTGCTGCTGGGCATAGCTCACACTGTCCCCATAGATGGCCAAACAAACAAAAGAAAGCTATCAGTGAGCCGGTGAAAGAAGACTGGACTGTATGGAGGAGTCTGCCACTGGGGGAGCATCCTGACACTTGGCCCCCAAAAAATAAAATGTTCGGAAAGGAAAAGGAGGTGGTATTTAATGAAACGGAAAGAAAATAGGTGAGAGAAAATAAGATGGAAAAACAGAGATGTATGACACAGGAGAATTTGCCTGAATGAGATTGTCAGCAGATCAGCTGGGGGGAAAGATGGAAAACAAGCTTGTTAAAGTGAATTCTTTGTCATAACTATGAGTGCTTTAGTCTCCACTTCCCTGCTTGGCTTCTCAATATTGTTCTGTTATTTCTTATCATTTTTGTGTGACTTCTTTTTGTCTCACAGTCCTTTTCTGTGTATCCAGCTCTCACTGATTTCTATTTCCTAGCAGTATGAGTTTCTAAAAAGAAAGAAGGAAAAGGTTGGGAAAGAGATTGAGTAGTGCAGTGGCTGCAAATGCAGACCTCAGAGGCAGCCGGAATTAGGAACACAGCACTGGAAATCAGTCTTTCTCGTGATGAATTCTCTTTATTGCTGGTCGTCATCGTAGAACATAAGCCTAGAAGGTGGGATAACTGGGTTACTCTTACGTTTCTTCTCTTCCTAGATTGTAACTTTTGCCAGTCCCAAGCATCTTACCAAAAGAAATAACAATGCTTAAGTTTCCAGATAAGGTTGATGTAAGAACTCAATGAAATAATTGGGTTTGAGAACCAAATGAGGCACTAAAGGATGACATCAAGGTACAGTGGATGCTCTGATGCTCCGAATGCTGACGCTGTTCTGGGGTATGAGTATCAGCTGGGCTCGCTGAGGTACTTTTTCTCCGTCTCCTCAAATGCACCACCACAAAGAGCATCACCATAATTGCTCCTGCATCCATCTTTGTGACTTTTAAACTCCAGATTTGGTACCCAGCAGCTAAAAAGACCCTGTCAGTGCATTCCCGATTCTTAAATTATTCCACAGTCTCCACACTATGCCAATATCTAGGCTATGCTTCTTCTCCTTCATTATACTAAAAACAGCTCTCTGAAATCCCACACACTATGTCATTGTTTCATTCCAGATATAGTGTACTTTGAAATAAATACTCTCTTCCATGTAAAAACCTCCTTGTCTATGCACTAGAAAATTCCATGGTTTCCTCAGCAAAAGATTAGTGACCTAGAAGAGTTCATATCCTCCCAAGAGTCCTCATGGGAGGATTATTTAAAAAAAATACTCGAACTATCCCCCCGAAAAAAGCAACCCCCCTCAAGTCCCACTATTCCCAAAGAAAATAGCAATGTTGTAGTGGCTTAAATGAGAATGGCCCCCAGAGGCTCATATATTTGATTGTTTGGTCTCAATTTGGAGGAACTTTTTAGGACAACTGGCATTGTTGGTAGAGATATTTCACTGGGGATTTTCTTTTGTTTTCAGAAACCTACATCATATCCAGTTAGCAATCTTTGATGCACGCTGGCTGTCCAAGCTGTACGTTCATCATTATTGCACCAGCCTGACTGTCTGCCAGGTCCATGTTCTAACCACCATGATGGTCATGGATTCTAACTCTAAAATTGTAGGCAACCTCCCAATAACTCTTTCTGTAAGTTCCTTTAGACATTGTAACCCTTCATAGCCATAGAGAAGTAATTAATACATATGCACAGTTAAATCTGTTTTTGTTTAAAAAAGAAAAAGAAATTCCCCTACATTGTTTAAGCCTCTAGTAAGATAATAGTCAACATTACCCTGTCTTTTTACGCTCTCTGAATTCCAAGCTTCACAAGCCCTGCAGTCTGTCCTTCACACTGCTCTGTATATTCACCCTACATTTTTAAACTTGGTATTAGAAAAGTGCATCACAGCTGAAAATTTCCAAAGATAATTTCACTAAGTCTCTTTAATGCCTCATTTCAGTACAAATGGATGTGGATGGGTGTGAAGTTTGTTGGATGCCTTACTGACCAAGGTGTAGAAGCCTTTCCATAAGCAGAACATCAAAAGCTCTCTTTCTTTCCTGCCCTCTATACCTCCCCCCTCACTTTTCCTCAATTTTCCCAGAGGCAAAATGTCAGTGTCTCTGCAATTGCTTCTGCACCCAGCCTTGGAATGTTTTTTTTTTTTTTCACATTAGATTCATGCCATGGCTATCCTAGGCTGTCCAGTTGACTGCATCAGAAATGACTAAAATTCCCAAATACAAGATACACCTGTGATAATTTATTTCTCTTGACTTGAAGAGGGTGAATCTACTTCTAAGCCAGGACTGTGAGGTAGGGAGTTACACAATTCATTCCAGATCTTGAGATTGGAAGACACATCTTTAATTTGACCAAGCCTATGGCTAGAAGTCTATATATGGACATAGTTTTGCCCTTGCTTGCTTGTGCTCATTTTGTTAGGAAGCATATTCCTTCACTTGCATTAATGCCTACTTTTTTGGAATTCCAGCATTTACTGAAAATTGGTACGGACATCCTGCCTTTTGGAATGAATAACTTCTGAATTGTTTTTTTTTTTTCTTGGTGTATATAAATTTTTAATATGATTTTTTATTACAATTTATTCACTTTGTATCCCAGCTGTAGCTCCCACCTTCATCCCCTCCCAACGATGCACTCCCTCATTCCCTCATCTCCTCCCATGCCCCTTCCCAGACCAAGTACCATACATGGAGATAACTTCTGAATCCTTGAACTTTCCATTCATAGCCTGCCATTGTTGGATTAGTTTGACCATAGCTTGTGATTCTAATAAATAACATATATATTAATTCTATTCTAGAGTGCCAAAACTAATACAATTCCTGTCAATAGAAAGCCTTTCTTTTCTATCTATCAATCTATCTATCTATCTATCTATCTATCTATCTATCTATCTATCTGTCTATCATCTATCTATAACCCAGAAACTAACATATCATTTGGAATATTTCCTTAGGGTTTCTATTGCTGAGATGAAACCACATGAGCATGGCAACTCTTATAAAAGAAAGTATTTAATTGGGGTTGGCTTACAGTTCTGAAGTTTAGTTTGTTGTTATCATGGGAAGCATGGTGGCCCACAGGCACACATGATGCTGGTGATATAGCTCAGAGTTCTACATCAAGATTGGTAGGCAGCAGGAAGGGTGACACTGGGCCTGGCTTGAGCCTTTGAAACCTCAAAGCCCACTACCATTGACACCCCTTCTTCAACAAGGGTGTACCTACTGCAACAATGTCACATGGAATCCTTTCAAATAATGCTACTTCTTGGGACCCTATTGAGACCGACTATTCAAACCACAACAGCAATTAAATCCACACTCCTGTATCCCTGTATCCCCAGATTACAATATGAATAATTTCAAACTACGAATACACAGGAGCTAGGTTAAAGAACAGCTTTTAAAACTATTTGATAGTCATAGAACAAGGGAGAAAATCACAACTAGTAATGATTTAGAGATTGGGTGCCCAGCCTCTATCTACTAAGCTCAGATAATATTGCAGTAATGGGTTTAGAATGATTGTAAGAGTCATTGTTCTGAGATACTCTTATGAGGTGATGTGTTCTATACATGGCAGGGAGCTGCATCCAAGAGGGCTCAATAACATGATTATATAAACAAGATTTGAAAAAATAATAATACAAACTTACATGACAGTTTGGATGAAGGAAATTACATAATGGTCTATGCAAAATAAAGAGCTATAGGCAATTAATGTCTGATGTGAGAGAAAGAATGAATTAGCCTTCTCTATATACAAGTTCCCTGGTGAGCTATCCAACCGCAAGCTGTTAAGCCTAAATTTGTGTGTGCAGTGTGTGTGTGCGTGCAGTGTGGTGTATATGTATGTGCAACATAAAATGAACTTAGCAAATTGTATTTATTAATTTATACATATACATACATATATAATAATATAAAAATATGAGGACATGAATTTGAGAAGGAATTCTGGCAATGGCCCAGAAGGAGTTGGGGGAAGAAAAAAGATAGATGGAAAGTGATACAAATACAACACTTATATAATAAATTCTTAGATTTCTAAACTTAAAAAGAAAGTAGTAACATATTTGTTTGACAGTGAATTATAAAATGTTCCTCCCATGCCAAATTATATTTTGAAAAAAGTTAAAATGTTATATACCTCTCCCTTAAATCTAATTGTGAAATCAACCTATAAAACATTTATTCACAGACAAAACTAAAGAATTAAAGAAGAAAATAAGTAAAATGTTATGGGGATAATGTTCTGCAAGTGAGATGAAATAATCGGTAGATAAAATTTTCACTGTACATATTTTGCCCTGGTTATATTTAAGCTAGAAACTGTGTTCTAGGAAGTGTATTTTATTGTTGGGGGCTTCTCTTATGTTGAAACTTCTGTGGTTGTAAGGTCTTTGAGTCTTTCACTCAAAATGTGACCATCACAGGGAACCAACAGGAAAGAAACAGAGACAATGCTAATAATTGGACAATTCCAAATATAACAAATCAATGTGTGTTTCAGGAGGCAAAAAATACTTAGAAATTTATGAAGTGGGGTTGAGCTGATGTGGTTGGTGGTATTTAAGAAAAAAAGAGAAGAATGATCTTGTTGGAAGAAATTTGTGGTGTAATAGGAAAGGGTATTCAAGTGGGAACAAGAAGACCTAGTATCTAATCAAAATGGTACAAACCTACCCTGAGATGCTTCGAGCACCTACAAATCTCAGTGGACGCCTGAGTGAAATAAGAAAACAAATATTCTTTTCTACCTTTTTATTATACAGTCATTGGCAGATTCAAATGAGATTTAGGAGAAAGAGGTGCCTTGTTAACTATGCCCATTCACGGGACATTTTATTATAAAACACCAATTCTAACATGACTGGCAGTACTGGCGCTTTACTTTGTTAAAATGGTGCACTGCAGGCTCAGAGGTGAAGCCAAAGATGTCCTATGAATTTCTCAGTCTAAACAGCCTTTCTCAGAAAAATTCATGGACTTGCAATACAGGTTATGAAAGCAAGTAGCCATTTCATTGTATTTTGTACAAACCCTATGTTTCACTGTCAGATGAAACTGCTGTATTTCCTTCCACCTAAGAGAACAATCCTTACAGTAACAAAGTTCCACTGTAGCAAATCCTACTTGAAGTGTCTTTCCAAGAGCGAGGTTTCTATGTCACAGTGAAAGTCTTGACAGCCATCTTGAAAAAGCGCATTTTGTGTGGTGCTGTACATAGTCCTGTGTATGGATTAGATTAAAGAGAGATTCCTAATCAAGACTGACCCAATCATAGCCCCCTTTTCAGAGCTAATGAGAGACAGAAACAGAAAGACTATGTGAGTATCTACCTGTATTAGTCCAGCTTCTGTATGACACAATTTTTTAGCTTTTTCTGAGCAAACTGGAAACATAAATGTAAAGAAAGTTTTATTTACTTTTTTAAGAAAAAAAAGACGATAAAACACACCAAGATAAAATTGTTCTACAGAGTTCCAGTATTATGCTATGATGGCTCAAACATCCTTCCCTTTCTCAAAGATGCTGGATTCTTTTGTTTCCTATGCTCATAAAAAGTTACTTTCTGTCTCCATATGAACTCAGAGACTGGCTCTTTGATCACATCCCCTAAGTTTGGGGCAGCCTTAGCAGTCCACAGAGGAAGACAATGCAGCCAGTCCTGATGAGACCTGATAGGCTAGGGTCAGACAGAAGTGGAGAAGAACCTGCCCTATCAGTGGACTTGGGGAAGGGGTATGGGAGAAAAGGGGGAGGGAGGGTGGGATTGGGAGGAGACAAGGGAAGGGCTACAGCTGCTATATAAAATGAATAAATTGTAATAAATAAAAAAGGAAAAAAAGTTACTTTCTGGGCAGGTGATAGGTCTCAATAAAGCAAAGTTGCTTGTAGTCAAGTCTGATGACCTATGTACCAATTGATAGAAAGAGAGACTTACTCCCACAAGTTGTCCTGTCCTCGAAAAGTGCATATGGCACATCTGTGTACAGAAACACACACACACACTCACTCACATACTCGTGTGTGTGTGCTCACACACATTTTCTAAATAGATAAATGTAATAAACATTAAAAAACATTTCCTTTAAAGTCTATTTTAAAAGTCCCCAAAGTTATGACAATCTCAGCTCATTAAAAGCCCGTTCTACCTGGGTGTTGTGATGCATGTCTTTAATCCCAGCACTCAGGAGAGAGACAAACGGGTCACTGTGGGGTCAAAGCCAGATATACAGTGAGACTCTGCCTTTTTTAAAAAGTCAAAATTTCTTTAGCTGTGAGCTAATAAAATAAAATTAAAAAAAAAACAAGTTGCATATACATATTTACAGCATTACAGCACAGAGTTAGAAAGTAAGAAAAGTTTTTAGAATTTTATGTATGGCTACTGTATTTACACCAGCTCCTCATAAGCACTTTTCATTCCTTCTCACATTCTTGGCCTCTTTAATGATTTTTTTATATACAACACACACACACACACACACACACACACACACACACACACACACCCCTACAGAGTGCATTTAGTGTTGCTTATATGTACAGTTTTTCTTTTTAGGAGCTTGTCCATGGGAAAAGCTGATTTTCACTCTCTCAGCCACCATTGCTAGATCTTCATCCGGGGTTAGATCTCAGAAAGTTGCCATGTGCGGTGTTGACATTCTGTAGGTTTTATTTCAGTAGCCGCATTGTTGAGATTTCATTAGTGCACCTTCTCTGTCATACCTGGAAGATACTATCAAGCAGAAGTCCTAATTTTCTAGCTCTGAAATTTTTTTTGCATCCCCTTTCCACGATTTCTTCTGAGACTTGCATATGAGGATTACATTACACAAACATTGACTAAATAGCCCATGGTCACTTATTCTCTAAAGCTTGATCAGTTGTGGAGATAGATAGATAGATAGATAGATAGATAGATAGATAGATAGATAGATAGATAGATGTGTCTCAATTTATTAAATTTTTAAAAATATTTTTGATTGAAGTGGCGAGAACTACTCTTCTCTGTCAATAATAAATTTAAAAATAAATATTTACAACATAGAAATATAGAGGTGACTGTCAGGAGTAGTTTCTCCTCTAGAATCTAGGACCTCTCCTGCTATGAAATTGTTCAGGTTTATAGTATCAGACATGACTTTTGTTGTTGTTGTTGAATAGGGCTGAAGTTCAGTTACACTGCTACCGGCTACCCAAACAGTGCAAGTGCCGGTATTGTACCATCGGAGGAACCTGTCCATACTACACAATGCTGTTTTCAGTAGACATTTTGGCTGAGTAGATCTAGATGTTGCTGCTCTACGCTGACAGCTTGTATCGCACCCTCGCACATTAGGAGAACTAGTGCTCAGGGAGGGGCTCCCAGAGCGGTTCCATCTAAATTCCTCCACGTCCAGCCTGTATGATTCTTCAGCAACAGGGTCTTACCTTCAAACTTTTAGAGACAATGAAAGGCAATGCTAATATCTTACACCATTTTGCAATCTCCTGGAACTTTTGTTTTCTGAACTCAAAAGACAGTTCCCAAACCTGAAATTTGTTAAAGATTCTATGAGTCCTGAGGTACATTATAACTCCAAGTATACAAATCCAATATATGAAGTTAGTTGGTAAAACAATGTTTATCCCCATCTCTTTCAAAGATACTCACAATTCCCTCTATCTCTCTGTCTCTCTCTCTGTTTTATCTTTTTCTCGTGAGTTAAAGTCTCCCTGCTCATTTTCTCCATAATAGTACGTGCCTTGCTATCAACCTTATTGTTTTAAACAAGATGAATGTCTCAACAAATGAAGATAGTTCTCTTTTTACATTCTCATACAATACCCACTTTAAGGTGTGCCATTCTAGTAAAGGGTAAAGAAGCCAGGAGCTTCCGTCTTCAATGGACCTAATCCTAAACTTGCAGAATAAGAGAGTCCTCTTTCAAAAGCTGTTATAAATTGAATGCCCACTCTACACCACATGACTGGACTCTTCTGCCCAAAGCAGCTCTTTTTATGCTTTTCTTGCAAACTCCAGCACAATCATAGGAATTCAGCAGGACTTATGTGTCCTGTCAGCTGAGCCATCCTGTTACCAGAATCATTATCCAAGTAAACACTTTCACTTTATCAAGTACCCAACTTCAGATACTTTGTTATTCCAATGCCAAAGGGACTAATCTCTCCAGATAAGGTATTTAGAACAGATGATATTTATAGTCTGCATTCTAAACATGTTGTTCTTGAAAGTTGTTACTACATACAATAAAGATTTTGTTCATCACATTTAGCTCAGTTTCACTTCATTTGCTATGTTAAGTGTTTCTATTTTCATTCTCTTGAAAATGTAAAAATAAAAGACAGTACAGAATTTGTAAAGCCTATCAAATAACCCTAAATTTACTGACCCCGCATACATGATACACATGTTACAGGGCAAAGTGTTGGTGAACATCACCCAATCATACCTTTCGCTTCTTTTTAATGATCTGTTTTATTTATGTGTATTTGTATGTGTCTTTATGTGTCTTTGTCTGAGTTTATACCCCATGAATGTGGATGCCTCAGGAAGCCAGAATAAGGCATTAGATTCTCAGAAGCTGGAGTGAAGAGGTAGCTTGTGATACAATCGATGTGGTGACTGGGATCAAATCCTCTGAAAGAACAGCAGACCTTCTGAGCTGCTGAGTCTCCTCTCCAGCCCAACACTTCTGTTTCATTATGGTTTTGTAGGACGTGAACATCAGACACTGGCTAAAATGGATTTGGCTTTTTCTTTTCCTATAATATACATTTCTAACAATCTAAGATTTAAAAACACATTATGCATGATACTAGCATGCTGGTGTCAAATCAACTGGATTTAGTTACCCAAGTAAGATGTGTTTTCATTTCCTTTATGCAAATTCTTGTTTTGTTCTTTGGGGATCATTTTTTGTCTCTTCCTGACAACTACAAGGAAGTGGTCCAAACTCCCAATATCAATGTTCTGCTCCTACAATATAGAGAAAGCAAAGGTGAAATTAACTGGCCAACTTTCATACTATTTATAATGTACCTGATTCAGTATGGGAACTCTACCCTTTACTACACTGATCGATAGGAGTAATAGAGACTTAAAGTAGTCAGAAGACATCACACATCTGCTCAGTGGCTTTGATTTAGGAGCCAGTTTTGTGACTGAAGTTGGGTTAATAAGCCATGAGAGCAGGTTTTGTATATACTTTTGAGGCATTATTTCTCTGCCTTCTGGCTGAATCATGCAAAACCATCCCTTCCAGAAATCTAATATTAGAAACAGCTGTGTTATTTTGACTTGAGGATGAAGGTTATATTGAAATCAAAGATGGCAGAGCAGAGAAATGGAAAAAATGTTACCTGCTTTATGGACACACCTGAGCCACTGAAACAGGTGCACCTGAGGAGCTTCTCCATCTGAGTGTCCATTTGTGAAGTCATAAATACACTTTGTCACCTCAATCAGTTTAGGAGAACTGTTTCTAAAAGCTGCATTCGACTACACATCCAGCTTCAGACTTGGGTAAGTTACACTTCGCTGACTTCTGTCTCTCAGATCACACCAGGCCTACATTCCTTCCTCATTGTTCTCACTCTAATGTTCACTGCCTTAGATCTGCACCACCTCCCAGCACATGGCTCACCTTTCTGGGAGATGATTCTCATTTGTTTTATTTCTCGGCATAAGCCACTGCTTATTACTCCATTTCATATTCTAACACTCAGTAGGGACAGCCTTTGGACAAAGAGAATGTTAGTTACACAGAGCCTCTGATTTTAGATTCAGAATTGCAACCGTCCACCGTGGGGTCAAACTGCCTGAAATTTCTATTCATTATGCCCCTTTTCGTCTTTTATGTGTTGTTTAAATGTGTTTCAGAGAATCTTGTAGCTGAATGGGCCCCTTGAAATATCCATGAGCTAACACCATCAATTCATAATTAAGGAAAACAGTGATCTGGAAATGTTAAGTGGCCTGCCCCAGGTAGCTCAGCTGGTCATCTTTAGGAAATACCGTGGATCAAATATACTGACCCCAGGCCAGTGGCATCTATTTGACCTCTTGTCCATTTCCCTTGGTGACACACAAACATTTTAATGGGGAATGCAGTGGCAGGCTCTGAGGAGTGGCAGCTTCCATATCAGGTAGATAGACAAGTACAGGTATTCACACTTTAGCTAAGTGCCTGGTCAATATTCGCTCATTATTGCTCAGATCAAGAACTATGGATGGAGTCAAGTATGCCACAGAAGGGAAGGTCTGCATGGTCTGGAGTTCCAATCCGGTCAGAGTTATCAGGATAATAATATGAAGTGATTTCTTTTCTTTTTAAGAAGCTGATAAAACCGCCAGTAAAAATTCAAACCCAGTCAGACCATAATTTCTCCTAAGTCACAAGGCACTTGCAAAGATTCTTACATAACTTAATAATTAATGACTTTGATCCAAGAGTGAGACCCCTCGGGTTTTAGCCAAATATGACTAAGATATTTTCTGTGATCTTCAAGACTCAGTTTTTTATAAAGTGGAACATTATAGCAGAGCATACTTCAAAGGACTCAAGACTGTTAAGCAAGCTAACAAGGGTTAAATATTTAGAAAAGCTGGTGGACTATACACTTAAGAGTAATTTGTTAAAGTAATTTCATCACCTTTACCAAGTATACAAAAGTGTTTAATTTGCAGTAAAGAAAAAAAAAACATAAAAGATAGAAGAAAAGGATGAGAAAGGAGGAAATAAAAGCTGAATAAGGTTGGGAATTTTAAAATGAGGAATATATTCTATAGGAATAGTAATGATGAAATGAACAGAAAAGAATTACAGGGGAGAGGGAGGCTGCTCATTTGTTTGACTCATATATTCTGATGACCAGCACTGGACACAGAGCTAGTCATTCCTAATGTGCAACAACAAATAACCTGAATCATTATCTTATGTAGTTTTTAGGAGAGAAATATAGTAAAAATGTGTCTAAACATAAAATCATGTTGTCTTAAGCAGTGGGTGAGAACAGTGGGTCTTTCTGAGAGTTAATTTTGAGTAAGAAAACCAAGAGCTTTCTACAACCTGTTTCAGGAGTATGTATACTTTGTTATTTGTAAGAGTATTCGTTCCTCAAATTATTTTTGCAACAACACTACATTCTGCATCATGCTAAGGATACTCAGCTAAAAGCAGGGCAGACAGGTCTACAAGGGAATATGACCATGAGGTATGATAGAGCCATGAAGCACTGTACATGAAAGTCAAGAATTACTCATGTAAACTTTCACTGTAGGAGGATCCTAGTAGCGTGTCCTGTTTTTCCTCTGTCTGCATTTCTTGTGGGAAGCAGTTACTTCAAATAGATTATAAGATACATAAAAATATTTACATATGTATCCATGTTTGCATGTGTATTTGTGATAATTTTTTTCTCTGGGTGAACTATACAGAGCCATCCCTTCCATCAATATAATTGGAGAACAGCTTTGTAATTTTGACTGATGATGAAGGTAAAATTCACACCAAAGAGATCAGATCAGAGACATGTGAGAGAGCTACCTGCTTGCGGACACCCAAGTCACCGAGCCAAGTGCACTGCAGTAAGAGCTTCTGGTTTTCCACTTTGTGGGGTCAAGAACTCCCCATTGTCTCCTAGGTAACTTATGCCCCACTGATGTATTTATATATAGTATATAAAATAGCTTATACATAATATAGAAAGTGCATGTCTAATATTTATTTATATATTGTGTATAACTTCAGGTAAATATAAAATAATATGCTTCATTGAAACTTTATCAAGCATTCCTGATATTAATTGTTCCTTGTCTTTCTTTCTATATTAATTTCCCACCTGTCCTCTACCAAGTTGAAGCTTTTTTATCAATTCTTCTGTTTCTTACTTCATATCACCTGTATTCTTCCATTCCCCTCCAAAGTCCTATTCTGCTCACAGTCATCTGTGGTCCCTTTATACTTTCCTGGTTTCTATGATTAATCCAAGTTTTATACTCGCTACTGAAGATTTGGAGCTAGGAGACAAAAATAAGACAGATCATGCAGTGCTTTTTCTCTCTGGACCTGGGTTACCTCACTCACTATAATTGTTCCAGATTCACACATTTACTGGTAAATAAAATCCATGGTTTCCTTTTTCTTTACAATAAATAATATTACATTTTGTATATGGATATATTTTCATTATTCATTTGTCTTTTGGATAGCATCAAGTTTTTCTGCTTAGCTATTATGAATGTTTTCTTTTTTTCCCTTTCTATGATTTTTTTAATTTTTTATTAATTACACTTTATTCATTTTGTATCCCCCATAAGCCCCTCCCCCCTCCCCTCCCGATCCCACCCTCCCTCCCCTTTCTGAGTGTTTTCAATTATGAATATTTTATAGCATGCTTTTTTGAAAAAAGTGAATACAGAATAAAATATTTGTGTAAGTTTAGAAGGAAAAAATAAACTAAAAGAAGATGAGCATTCAAGTGTACTACAGAGCAATAGTAATAAAAACTGCATGGTTTTGGCATAGAAACAGAATGGTAGATCAATGGAACCAAATAGAAGACACAGAAATAAACCTTCACACCTATGGATACTTGCTTGATTTTTGACAAAGATGCCAAATCCATTCAATGGAAAAAAGACAGCATCTTCAACAAATGGTGCTGGCCCAACTGGATGTCAACGTGCAGAAAAGTGAAAATAGATCCATACTTATCACCCTGCACAAAACTAAAGTCCAAGTGGATCAAAGACCTCAACATAAAACCAGATACTCTAAATCTGTTAGAAGAAAAAGTGGGGAACAGCCTAGAACTCATTGGCACATTAGATGACTTCCTGAACAGAACACCAACAGCACAGGCTCTAAGATCAACAATCAATAAATGGAACATCATGAAACTGAAAACCTTCTGTAAAGTAAAGGACACTGTTGTCAGAACAAAATGGCAGCCTACAGACTGGGAAAAGATCTTCACCAACCATATATCTGACAGAGGGCTGATATCCAGAATATATAAAAAATCCAAGAGATTAAACAGCAACAAGTCAAGTAATCCAATTAAAAAATGGGGTAACGAGCTAAAAAGAGACTTTTCTTTAGGGAAATATAAAATGGCAGAGAAACACTTAAAGAAATGCTCAGTCTCCTTAATCATTAGGGAAATGCAAATCCAAATGATGCTGAGATTTCACCTTATGCCCACCAGAATGACTAAGATCAAACACTCAAGTGACAGCATATGCTGGAGAGGTTATGGAGAAAGGGGAACCCTCCTCCATTGCTGGTGGGAATGTAAACTTGTACATCTACTTTGGAAATCAATCTGATACTTTCTCAGACAATTAGGAATAGTGCTTCCTCAAGATCCAGCCATACCACTCCTAGGCATATATCCAAAAGCTTCTCGAGTATACAAGAACATTTGTTCAACCATGTTCATAGCAGCTTTATTCATAATAGCCAGAAACTGGAAACAACCCATATATCCCTCAATGGAAGAATACATACAGAAATTGTGGCACTTTTACACAGTGGAATATTACTTAGTAATTAAAAACAAGGAAATCATGAAATTTGCAGGCAAATGATGGGATCTAGAAAAGATTATCCTGAGTGAGGTATCCCAGAAGCAGAAAGACACACACAGGATATGCTCACTTATAAGTGGATATTAGTCATATAATATAGGATAAACCTACAAAAATCTGTACACCTAAAGAAGCTAAGCAAGAAGGAGGTCCCTGGGTAGAATGATCAATCCTCATTTAGAAAGACAAATGGGACAGATATTGAAAGAAGGAGAAAACAAGAAACAGGACAGAAGCCTACCACAGAGGGCCTCTGAAAGACTCTACCCAGCAGGGTATCAAAGCAGATTCTGAGACTCATAAACAAACTTTGGGCAGAGTGCAGAGAAGCTTATGAAAGAAGGAGGAGATAGTAAAACTTGGAGGGGACAGGAGCTCCACAAGGAGAGCTACAGAACCGAAAGTATCTGGGCATAGGAATAATTTCTGAGATTGATACTCCAACTGTGTGTCTCCATTCTTGTTCATCCTTCCCTGTTGCCAGGGCACAGATGGTGGAAAGACACAACGACACGGCCCATGGTTACCATTACCTACATGTCTGGGGTCAAGTCATTTCTTCATTAGCTTTTTTTATCGCAAACAGCTTCTGTAAGGCTATTCATGGATATAATCTAGAACCCCTGCACAGATGTTGCCCATGGCAGCTCAGTATCAAAGTGTGTTCTCTAGTAAGGGGACTGGGACTGTCTCTGACATGAACTGATTGGCCTGCTCTTTGATCACCTTCCCCTGAGAGAGGAGCAGCCTTACCAGGCCACAGAGGAAGAAAATGCATCCACTCCTGATGAGACCTAATAAGCTAGGGTCTTCTCTATTAGTTGACTTGAAGAGAGGCATAAGAGGAAATGAGCGAGAGGGGGTGGGATTAGGAGGGAATGAGGGAGGGGACTACAGCTGGGATACAAAGTGAATAAACTGTAATATAAAAATAAAAATTTAATAAAAAATAACAAAACAAAGAAACAAAAAAATAAGGGGCAGAGTAGAATTAAACCTTTTCCTAATTAAAAAAAAGAATCAAAAACGTCAGTGACAGCACATGTGATGGGGATATAGAGAAGGGGACCCTCCTGCACTGTTGGGCCTCTGCGCCACATACCTGGGGAGAGGCTGCACAGTACCGCCTCCACCCTGCTGGGCCGCAGTGGTCCTTTCCCCCTCGGTGAGTCTATACAGTATCGCCTCCACCCTGCTGGGCCACAGTGGTCCTTTCCCCCTCAGTGAGTCTATACAGTACCGCCTCCACCCTGCTGGGCCACAGTGGTCCTTTCCCCCACGGTGAGTCTATACAGTATCGCCTCCACCCTGCTGGGCTACAGTGGTCCTTTCCCCCACGGTGAGTCTATACTTAGGTGCAGTTTCTTAATACGGGTATGGGCACTACATCTCTTGTCAATGTTTAGTTATATTTCAATAATGATTTCATACATATTTCAACCAACAATGATTTAATATGTAATAATAAATTCTGATCAAACAATAGTTAATTTTATAAATAAATAGCAAATTTGAGTAGTAAACCTGGCTCTTTTTAGCAAAAAGGATTAATACAAGAGAAAGTCATTAAATAGTAATGCGTGTACTATGACTATTCAAACTAATATATATATTTCATATATATGATTAGGAAATTGATACAGGAGCCCATTTCCAAAGACTTGGAAATTTCAGCAGGAACCTTGAACCCTGCAATCATGATCATAAACTTTAAGATCAGGTAGACTTAGCTGCAGTTCTGCAGGCCTTTAGGATTCCACCATTCAGCTTTTTTACATTCTTTCATCCACGCAGGATTGGATTTAGATAAAAGCATTTTGATATAAATGCTATACAAATAGTAGAATCTAAATGTCTTCATATTATGAATAAAGTTCTTCATTTCTCTGAGTCAAATAGATTATACTCTTCCCCTACAGATTATATTCTCTATTGATGAAATGCTAATTTAGTTAAAATATTACTGTGAATATAAAGGTATTCTTTAAGCACACAACAAGAGTACCATTGGACATAATGTATGACTCAGTTTGCAGGTTCTTAAATATAAGGACAATGTTGGGCCAGTTGGGCTTTGTCTATGCCCCACTTATTGTTCTAGGTATGCAGAACTATAGTTAACGCTTTATTCTTGCCCTTTCCTTCATAATCTTGTATGTACTGATTTGCTAAAACTTCCTTGTATCTGGTAGATCCCTATGAATTCAAGGCTAGCCTGGTTAACTAGTGAGCTTCAGCATATGGAAAGTCTATAGCAAGACTCTTCTTCAAAAGAAAGAAAGAAAGAAATCAAGAAGAGAGAGAAAGGAAAGGAAAGCATGGAGAGAAACAAACAAAAAATTAAAGAATCAAAGAAAGAAACAAAGGAAAAGAGAAAGGGAGAAAGAAAATACATTGCCATTATATATCAGAAAAGGAGCACACATTTGAACGTTGGATCCATCAAATGACTGGAAAACTAAGAAGAATATAAATAAAAATGTATATTTTTAAGTGGCAGTTACCTTTTGCCTGATAATTAATTAAATATTATTTATGTTCACTATGACATTTCATCTTGCTAAATCACTAGGGTTGATATTATTCTGGTTTTGAGCCTGAAAATAATAGTATTGAAAAGTTGTCAGGCATTCACATGCATATACACACACACACACTCACACACACACACACACACACACACACACACACAAACTCACACTAATATCCCAGAGGTCATACAACAATCTTGTGGTGGAAGTCTAGATTCAAATCTGTTCCTAGACAGTTCTAAACATAAGATTTAAGAATTATTACCAATTTTTCACTATCTCATTGAGCTATTCACGTGTCTTCTTTAAATGTCAGTTCTTTTATTTAAAAATAATATATATGATGATCAACTACAATTACCTGCTATACTGCTTGGAGAACTAAGTATGCAGAAATCCGTGTTCTCAGAACTGACATGCGAAACAAAGATGGGTACCTTCCTGTGTCTGAATCGTCTGCCTTCTTTCTCCTTGAATTCTCCTCTACTGCCTGTGTGTCTCCATTCTTGTTCATCCTTCCCTGTTGCCCGGGCACAGATGGTGGAAAGACACAATGACACGGCCCATGGTTACCATTACCTACATGTCTGGGGTCAAGTAATTTCTTCATTAGCTTTTTTTTATCGCAAACAGCTTCTGTAAGAAAAAGGGCCCATTAGTAAATATTGATGCCGACAGGCAGGGCGTGCGAGCTGTCAAACAGCTGAAATGAGGGACTGTCAGCTCAGCAGAGAAAATGCGGGAAGTCACTTTGGAGCAAAAATGAATAAAATAGTTTAATGTGACTAGATGAGCTAGTGGACATTCATCAGCGATGGATGATCAAAGCAAAGAAAGTTTCAGGCAGTGCTGTGGGGAGAACCAATGGGTAGCCGCATAGCAGCTCACGTTCTGAGACAGCATTGGATTCAGATCGTTTTGAAAAAGATACCTGAAAAAAGAAATAAAACCACATTCACTTATCCTTTTCAAAGCAGAAGTGAATGAGATACCTGACAGCTAATGAGGACAAAGATCTGAGACTAGATATGTCATGGTCTGGCCTAGGGGAAAACAGCTATTATTCCACTACAGGAATACGGTAATAAAATCACTCCTATATACAGTATTGCTCTACCCATTGATCTATCCTTCAGCTCTCAGCAGAGAAGTGTCTGTTTGCAGTAGATGGATAATTAACACACAGACATACAAACTGGACTATGTTCAGGCAGAATGAGAAACATAGCAAAACTCAGCTCTAAAAGGTCTTTTTGGTACCTTTCTTTCCTCAAGCCTCAGGGATCTATGAGAAACAGAGGTGGAAAAATTGCAAGAGTAAGAGATAATTGTTGACGCCAAAGACACAGTGTCTTCCAGACAAAACAGGACTGATACACAGATAGAGACACAAAGATTGGAAGAGCAAACATAAGATCTGCATAGTTTCAAACAAGACAAAATTCCAGCAAGGAGTAAGAGAAGTTGGCACAAATTCCCACACCTTATCAAGATGCTGTTTGCAGTTGATAGCTGTTGGGGAAAAAAGCAAACCAGTTTTATCTAATGGACACTAGGTAAATCAACAACATTCCACAGGCCCATGCTCGGTGGGCTCTGGCAACACAAAATGGATTTCATGGTGTTAATGGTTTTGGTGTGGTGGGAGTTAGTATTGGTTTTGCTTTGTTTTTGTTTATTTGTGTGTTTGTTTCAAAAGAAAAAAACATGAATTCAATAGTCAAGTGGCTGAAGGTATAAAAGGAGTTGTGAGAAGGGAAAGATTATCATCAAAATGAATTAAATTATTAAAAATTAATTGTTAAAATAATTAAAAATTAAGTCTTTCTTTAATCATATGAAATATTTATTCCGTAACTAATACAAATGTGAACTCATGACTATCATTATTTTCCTGCCTTACATAAAGGATTTTACACTTAAAAACTTTAAACAAGATGTTGCCATAGTTTCTAAGTAATTATAGATAATAGAAGCGTGATATGCTGTGATCATGCACAATACAGTTTTTACATTTAGAAATACCCAAATTTAAGCTCAAACATCCTCTAAATCAGTGGTTCTCAACTTTTCAAATACTGTGTCTCTTTAATACAGTTACTCATGTGGCGGTGACCCCCAACCATAAAATTATTTTCATTGCTACTTCGCAACTGTAATTTTGCCACTGTTGTGAATCAAAATATAAATATGCGGGATATCTGATGTGCAACTCCTGTGAGAGGGTTGTTCTCCCCAAAAGGCAACCACAATCTACAGGTTGAGAACTGCTTGCTCTAAATGAATCTTTGTTCTTCTTCACAAAATGTCAGTGGTATCTCCAGTACCATAGGGATGATGTGAGGCTTATAAAAACACATAGCATTGTTTTTAAAAACAAGATACATGTTCCCCAAATCACTGATACTTAACATTACCAAGATCTTATCACAAATTATGAGACACAAAATTCAAGGACTTCAAAATAATAATAATTAAAAAAAGACAAGAGTTGGAAGTGGGTTTTAATAGTGTTTGTCAGAGACACCAACATAATTGGAATGAACAGAGCATTTGACCATAATGAAGATCATTAGCAGGTAGAGTAAAAGGTTCAAATGAAGTTAAAGGTGGGGAAGCTTAATTTGTTTATACTTTGATGGTGAGAAATTTGGGGATCTAGAGTTTAGGGAAAATGCTGGTTACACAAGACCTCAGTTTCTAGTAAGAATGCCACCATGGAGGTTTCTCTGAACAAGATGAATGCAATAGCATTGTTTTTTCCTTTAAGCCTCAGTCCATGTAGTTCCATGTAGTTCCAGCCTTAAGTGCACAATACATGAGCAGGATGAGCTGTAACGAGATGAGAACATTCTGCAACCCAGAGGAGGATCGTCACCAAATCTCCACCATACTAACCCTGTGATCTCCATGTCAAGAATCCAGAACTGAACTAAATAGACTTATGTACACTCTAGGCTAGACTAACATAGTCTATGGCTTGCTAGATAATGATGATACTAATTTACATAGACATAGTTCATTTTGTGAGGGCCAGTTACTTACACAATCTTACACAAATTATTGTGCTTTCTGTGCCAGTTGATCAGCAACATGATCACATTATGACCCTTAACTCATAATATCCCATGCTGATTAGATGAGATAATACAGGAATCATTTGGAATAGAGATTGCCATAGCACTTTCCTAGGTTGTTCAGTTACTCAATAATGCTCATTAAATTATTTGATATTCTGTAAGCCTCTTGTATATTTAAGGGCATCTCTTTCTTAAGGTTGGGGAATTTTTCTTCTCTGATTTTCTTGAAAATATTCTGTGGACCTTCGAGTCTGGAATCTTCTGTTTTCGTCTATTCCTATTATTAAGCTTCATCTTTTCATGGTGTCCTTGATTATTTATTTATTTATTTTGGATGTTTTTTGTCAGGAACTTTACCGTTTTTATGTTTTCTTTGAGAGATGTATAGATTTCTGCAATTGTATCTTCAGTGCGTGAGTCTCTCCTCCATCTCTTCTACTCTTTTTGTAATGCTTACCTTTATGGTTGCGGATCTCTTCTCTAAGTTCTCTATCTCCAGGGTTTTCTCAGTTTGTGTTTTCCTTATTGATTCTAATTGCATTTCATGTCATGAAAGATTTTATTCACTTGTATGATTGTAGACTCCTGTCTATCCTTGATGGCCTCGATTTCTTTGTTCATTTCCTCTTTATGTGCCCCTAAAAATGGCATAATAATAAATTTAAGATAATTTTCCTGTGTTTCAGTTGAATTTGAATATCCATTGATGGGGGGGGTGTCTGGTGAAGCCATGATGTCCTGGTTTTTGCTTAATGTATACATATGCCGGATTCTGGCCATCTGGTTGTCTGAGGCCTTGATTGATTGTTCCTGGAGTCTGTACTGCAGACTGGATCCACTTGTCTCTGGAGTCTGGAGTAGTCCAAAAGAGATGAGAGCAGTCTAGGAGTCTCAAGAATGGGTGCTGGAGATTAGGATGCAGCTAAGGAAGAGAGGATGATGGTATAATTGCCTTAAGGAACATAGTAAGAGGAAAAAAAAAAAGACAGTCTCTGACATGAACTTGGTTGCCTGCTCTTTGATCACTTCTCCCTGGTGGGGGTGACCTAGCCAGCCCACAGAAGAAGAAGATCCAGACAGCCCTGATGGAACCTGATATAGGCTAGGATCAGACAGTAGAGAAGGAAGTACCTCCCTTATCAGCAGATTAGGGGTGAGAGATAGGAGAGGAAGAGGCAGGAAGGCTGGGACAGGGAGGAGATGAAAGAGGGGGCTATAAGTGGGATGTGATAATAAAAATGCTGGCTATTATTCAATAATGACTGATTTAAATGGCCGATAAATACACTACTAAATGAACCTGTCCCTACAGTTGCTACGGTATGTCTATTTTTCATTGGGAAAGGTGACTGCCTTGCTGTCACTCCCCAGCTAAACAAGCTGTGCAGGGTTGCGGTTTTGGCTGGACTGTGGTGGAAGTATTGCAGCAGGACCCCACAAACAGCTGGCACATTACAAGGAAGAGCATGCTGAGGAATTTGACCTAGAATGGGCAGACGCAAAAAGCTAAGGGAAGCATTTGCCTTCCAAGAAAATATGGGTTTTCTTCCAGGAGGAAAAAAAAGTCATTTGAAGTTTGGCTTATGAAGACACGTCTTTCCCTGCCAGTTTGTCTTTATTGTGTCTTAGACACTGGACATTGTTAGGTAATCTTACAATGTCTATTACCAAGTTACGGACACTCTGTCCTCTTCATCTTCTTTCCTCATGAATTTTTCCTCCTTAAATAGAAATTTATAATCAAAAATTTAGGTAGGACTCATAATACATTTTATGAGATAATGAAAAACACATAAACAGATTGCTCCAACTTGCTTGACCCATCAGTAGAAACACAGTATAGAATTCTGGTACTCCATTAATTCCATCATACTCTGTTTCACTCTCTGCATAGAGAAATTAAAAACTTACAATACCATGCAGGGTAGAATGTCTCAGAGGCCCTCTGTGGCAGGGTCTTGTCCTGTTCCCTGTTTTATCCTTCTTCTGATGTCCATCCTCTTTGCCTTTCTGAATGGGGATTGGACATTTTAGCCAGAGTCTTCCTTCTTGATTAGTTTCTTTAGGTGTACAGATTTTAGTAGGTTTATCCTGTATTATATGTCTAATATCCATTTATGAGTGAGTACATACGCTCTGTATCTTTCTGCTTCTGGGATACCTCACTCAAGATGATCTTTTCCAGTTCCCACCATTTACCTGCAAATTTCATGATTTCCTTGTTTTTTATCACTGAGTAATATTTCATTGTATAGATATACCACAATTTCTGAATCCATTACTCAATTGAGGGGTATCTGCGCTGTTTCCAGCTTCTGGCTATTACAAATGCTGCTGTTACAAACATGGTTGAGCAAATATCCTTGTTCTATACTTGAGCATCTTTTGGATATATGCCTAGGAGTGGTATAGCTGTATCTTGAGGAAGCGCTATTCCTAATTTTCTGAGAAAGTGCCAGATTGATTTCCAGAGTGGTTGTACAAGTCTCTGACATGAACTGATTGGCTGGCTCTTTGATCACCTTCCCCTGAGCAGGGAACAGCCTTACCAGGACACAGAGGAAGACAATACAACAACTCCTCATGAGACCTGATAGACTAGGATCAGAAGGAAGGGCAGGAAGACCTCCCTTATCAGTGGACTGGGGGAGGGACATGGGTGGAGAAGAGGGAAAGAGGGTGGAATGGGGAGGGGAAGGGGGAGGGAGCTAGAGAGGGGATAACAAAGTGAATACATTTTAATTAATAAAAATTAAAATTAAAAAAACAAATCTACAATACACTGTATAGAAAAAAGAACATTCTAAAATATCCCCACAAATCCAAAGCCCACTAGTTATATGATCTGTCTTAAAAATTTGAATAAATAATACATTGGTCCAAATAACACAGCAAAACACAACAGTAGACTGTTAGTCTTCCTTCAAAAACTGAAAGCTAACTAAAAAAGCTAAGGTTGAAAAAAGAGAAAAGCTTAAAAGCTAAGCTGAATAAAATCAGTAATGAGCCAGGAACCAAAGAATGTAGGAAATGGAGTTCTAGAAGCTGGAAAAGTTCTTAGTTCTCTTAGAGACACTTAGTTCCCTATCAGATAATCAGTTTATCATTGGTTTTAAACCTCCAAGTCCATGCTCTTTTGATATAACAGCGATAGAACACTCACTCACACATATTAACCACAGGGACAGTTAAATATTTTTAATCCTCCCCACTACCCAATCTGTGTATTCAGATAAGTAACAGTGTTGAGGAACAGAGGCATAGCATGGATGGCATTAGGTCAGGCTGTATTCTGCACTCTGAAAGGTTAGAGTTGAGATCAAGGACTTTATGTATGTAAGTATTTGTATGTATGTATGTATAAGCACATATATTCACATATTATTTTGTTTTTTGACGTTAACACATAATTACAGTATTTTCTTCCTTTTCTTTCTATCATTCAACTCCTTCCATGTAGCCGACTACATCAGCTTTATCTTAAGTTTAGTGCATCTGTTTCTTTAATTTTTGATTCATATTTTTTCTACATAGTACCCTGCCCCTGCAAAAGAAAGTGGGCTTGTAAAGAAGGGCCTAGAAGATGTCTTAGGGGGAAAAAGGGGGAATTATTTAGCTGGGAGAAGAGAAGGTGGGTGAGTAACTCAATAATAATCTTCAAGGGTTATTAAAAGACCAGCTGTTACCCATTTCTACCCAGGGCAGAAGGAGGAAATTACAGTCTTGAGAATTTAGTTGCAGCTTTGTGAAGAAAGCCTATTCTGTCCAAACTACAAGATCTATTAGACACCAAACATGTTACTAAGCAGAACTGTGGATCCTCCCCTTGGAAATATTACATATGTTATATAGCCTCAGCTCTAGTTCCCAAACATCACTTCTTGGAACATTAAGATCCATTTACTTGGGGCATCTGTTACAAATACAGATTCCTGGGACACATCCAGCATGAGGAAGCCAGAATCACTGGGGAAACAGAGAGGTTCATGTGTACTCTAACAAGGCCTCATGGGAGTTTTACACATAGGCACATCTGGGAAACCTTTATGTACATAAAATAAGTCAAGTTTAATTTCTCCTGAGTGGATTGAGAAGCCAATGGTGATAGAATTGCTGCTGAAAGTTAAAGATACTGAAAGAATATAGGATATTTTTATTCCCTCTGGAGTTTCAAGAAACTGTGCATCTTTACCAGGACACAGAGAAAGACAATGCAACCAGGCCTGATGAGACCTGATAAGTTAGGGTCAGATAGAAGAGGAGGAGGCCCTCCCCTATCAGTGACCATTGTGAAATTTGTTTACTTTGTATCCAAGACATAGCCTCCTCCTTCCTCATTCACAATCCCTCCCCCTTCCATCCCTCTTCTCATCCCAAGCCCTTTCCACAGTCCACTAATAGAGGTGTCCTATCAGTGAGCAGTGGATCTAGTTTATCTCCAGGCATGGTCCTTGGTTGGAGCATCAGTCTCAGAAAAGACCTCTGGGCCCAGATTTTTTGGTTCTGTTGCTCTACTTGTGGAGCTCCTGTCCTCTCCGGGTCTTTCTGTCTCCCCCTTCTTTCATAAGATTCCCTGCTCTCTGCCCAAAGGTTGGCTATGAGTCTCAGCATCTGCTTTAATATCCTGCTGCATAGAGTCTTTCAGAAGCCCTCTGCTGTAGATTCCTGTTTTGTTCCTTGTTTTCACCCTCTTCCGATGTCTACCCTGTTTGTCTTTCTGAACGAGGATTGAGCATCTTACCCAGGGTTCTCCTTCTTGTTCAGCTTCTTTAGGTGAACAGATTTCAGTAGGTTTATCCTGTATTGTATGTCTACTATCCACTTACAAGTGAGAATAGACCATGTGTGTCTTTCTGCTTCTGGGATACCTCACTCAGGAAGATCTTTTCTAGTTCCATCCATTTGTCTGCAAGATTCATGATTTCCTTGTTTTTAATTGCTGAGTAATATTCCATTGTATAAATGTACCACAATTTCTGTATCCATTCCTCCAATGAGGGACATCTAGGTTGTTTCCTAATTCTGGCTATTACAAATAAAGATGCTACAAACATGGTTGAGCAGATGTCTTTGTTGTATACTTGAGCCTCTTTTGGATATGTGCCTAGGAGTGGCATGGCTGGATCTTGAGGAAGCGCTATTTCTAGTTGTCTGAGAAAGCGCCAGATTGATTTCCAATGTGTTTGTACAAGTTTACATTCCCATCAGCAGTGGAGGAGGGTTCCCCTTTCTCCACAACCTCTCCAGCATATTCTGTCACTTGAGTTTTTGATCTTACCATTCTGGTGGGTGTAAGGTAAAATCTCAGGGATGTTTGGATTTGCATTTCCCTGATGACTAAGGAAATTGAGCATTTCTTTAAGTGTTTCTCTGCCATTTGATATTCCTTTATTGAGAATTCTCTGTTTAGCTCTATATATCATGTTTTAATTCCATTATTTGGTTTGTTGCTGTTTAACTTCTTGAGTTCTTTATATATTCTGGATATTAGCCCTCTGTCAGATATAGGGTTGGTGAAGTTCCTTTCCCAGTCTGTAGGCTGCTGTTTTGTTCTGATGACAGTGTCCTTTGCTTTACAGAAGCTTTTCAGTTTCATGAGGTCTTGTTTATTGATTGTTCATCTTAGAGCCTTTGCTGTTGGTGTTCTGTTCAGGAAGTTGTCTCCTGTGCCAAGGAGTTCAAGGTTCTTCCCTACTTTATCTTCTAACCGATTTAATGTGTCTGGTTTTATGTTGAGGTCTTTGATCCACTTGGACTTCAGTTTTGTGCAGGGTGATAAGTATGGATCTATTTGCATTTTTCTACATGTAGATACCCAATTAGACCAGCATCATTTCTTGAAGGTGCTGGGTTTTTGTTTGTTTGTTTGTTTGTTTTGTTTTGTATTTTTCCATTATATGATTTTGGCTTCTTTGTAAAAAATCAAGTTTCTATAGATATGTAGGTTTATTTCTGGGTCTTCTATTCAGTTCCATTGACCCACCATTCTATTTCTATGCCATAATCATGAAGTTTTTAATTACTATTGTTTTGTAATACAGATTGAGATCAGGGATGGAGATACCTCCAGATGGTCTGTTGTACAGGATTGTTTTAACAAATCTCAGTTTTTTGTTTTTCCATTTGAAATTAAGAATTGTTCTTTAAAAGATGTATTGGTATTTTGATGGGAGTTGCATTGAATATGTAGATTACTGTTGGTAGGATGGCCATTTCAACTATGTTAATCCTAGCGATCAGGCAATGAGGTTCCTAAGATGGCAGCGACCAGTGCCCACTCTATCTGAGGGGAAAAGTGTCACTTGAGTTTTTTATCTTAATATTCAGATGAATTTAAGGTGAAGTCTCAGGGTCATTTTGATTTGCATTTTCCTGATGACTAAGGATGCTGAACATTTCTTGAAGTTTCCCCGGCATTCAATATTCTTCTGTTGAGAATTCTCTGTTTAGCTCTGTACCTCATTTTTTTAAATTGGATTACTTGATTTGTTCCTGTTTAATTGTTTTTCTGCCATTCAGTATGCCTTTGTTCAGAATTCTGTTTAACCCTGTAACCTGTTTTTGGACAGCTGATTTTTGACAAAGAAGCCAAAACCATACAATAGAAAAAAAACAGTATCTTCAACAAATGGTGCTGGTCTAACTGTATGTCTACATGTAGAAAATGCAAATATATTCATACTTATCACTCTGCAAAAAACTAAAGTCCAAGTGGATCAAAGACATCAACATAACACTAGATACATTAAGTCTGTTAGAGGAAATAGTCAAAAAGTTAGGAAGAGCCTTGATTGAATGAACTGGCACAGGAGATAACTTCCTGAACAGAACACCAACAGCACAGAATCTAAGAGCAATGATCAATGAATGGGACCTCATGAAACTGAAAAACTTCTGTAAGGAAAGGACACTGTTGTCAGAACAAAACAGCAGCCTACAGACTGGAAAAAGATTTTTCCAACCTTATATGTGACAGAGGGTTATTATCCAGAATATATAAATAACTCAAGAAATTAACACCAGCAAACTAACTAATCCAATTAAAAGTGATGAGACCTACCTGAAGATAGAACTGGAAAAACTAAAGAAAACACAAATGGAGGAAATAATGGAGAGGAAGAATTTAGGGAAGAAAACAGGAACTACAGAGGTAAGCATAACCAACAGACTACAAGAAATGGAAGAAAGAATCTCAGGTGTAGAAGATACAATGGAAGAAATTGATGTATCTGTCAAAGAAAATGTTAAATCCAAAAAAATTCCTGACACAGATGGTCCAAGAAATCCAAGACAATATGAAAAGACAAAACCTAAGAATAATAGGTATAGAGGAAAAAGAAGACTTCCTTCTCCAAGGCCCAGAAAATATTTTCAACAAAATCATTGAAGAAAATTTCCCCAAGTTAAAGGAGAAGCCAATAAGGATACATGAGGCCTACAGAACACCCAACAAATTTGACGAGAAAAGAAAATCCTCCTGCCACATAATAATCAAACAGTAAGTATACAGAACAAAGAAAAAATACTAAGCTGCAAGGGAAAAAGGCCAAGTAACATATAATGGCAAATCCATCAGAATCACACCTGACTTTTCAACAGAGACTATGAAAGCCAGAAGGGCCTGGACGGATATCATGCAGACCCTAAGAGAACACAGATGTCAGCCCAGGCTACTATACCCTGCAAAACTCTCAGTCCTCATAGACAGAGAAAACAAGATATTCAATGACAAAAACAAATTTCAACAATACCTACACACAAATCCAGCATTACAGAAAACACTGGAAGGGAAAATACAACCCAAGAAAATTAGCTTCTGTCAAGAAAACACAGGAAATAATTAACCTTACTACAGTAAAACAAAAAGCAACCAAGCACACAACCTTATGACCCAGCCAACATCAAAATCAAAGGATCTAACAGCCACTGGTCATTAATCTCTCTCAACATCAATGGAATCAATTCTCCAGTAAAAAGACACAGACTAACAGAATGGATACGTAAACAAAACCCAGCAATCTGTTGCACACAAGAAACACACCTAAGGCACAAAGATACACATTACCGGAGGGTAAATTGTTGGAAGACGATTTTCCAAGCAAATGGACCCAAGAAGCAAGCAGGAGTAGCCATTCTAATATCTGATAAAATAGACTTTCAGGAAAAATTAATAAAAAGAGATGGGGAAGGACACTTCATACTCATCAAGGGAAAATTCCACCAGGAAGACATCACAATCCTGAACATCTATGTCCCAAATGCAAGAGAATCTACATTTGTAAAAGAAACATTGATAAAATTTAAACCACTTATAGATCCCCACACATTAAGAGTGAGAGACTTCAACACCCCACTCTCAACAAAGGACAAGTCAACAAAACAGAAATTAAACAAAAAAACAATATCTCTGACAGAGGTCATGAATCAAATGGACCTCACAGACATTTACAGAACTTTACACCCAAACAAAAAAGAATTTACTTTCTTCTCAGCACCTCATGGAACCTTCTCCAAAATAGACCATATAGTTGGTCACAAAGCAAGCCTCAACAGATACAAGAAGACTGAAATAATCCCTTGTATCCTGTCTGATCACCATGGAATAAAGCTGGACTTCAACAACAACAGAAATAGCAAAAAGCCTACACACACATGGAAACTGAACAACTTGTTACTAAATGACAGCTGGGTCAGGGAAGAAATAAAGAAAGAAATTAAAGTCTTCCTAGAACTCAATGAAAATGAAGACCCAACATACCCAAACTTGTGGGACACAATGAAAGCAGTGCTAAGAGGAAAGTTCATAGCACTAAGTGCCTTCAAGAAGAAATTCGAGACAGCTCATTCAAACAACTTAATGGCCCACTTAAAAACCCGAGAAAAAGAAGAAGCAGACACACTAAAAAGGAGTAGACGTCTGGAAATTATCAAACTCGGGGCTGAAATCAATCAATTAGAAACAAATAAAACAAGTCAAAGAATCAATGAAACCAAGAGCTGGTTCTTTGAGAAAATCAACAAGATCGACAAACCCTTAGCCAAGCTAACTAAAAGGCAGATAGACACCACCCAAATCAACAAAATCAGGAATGAAAAAGGGGACATAACCACCGACACTGGGGAAATCCAAACAATCATTAGGACTTACTTCAAAAGTCTATATGCCACAAAATTTGAAAATCTAAATGAAATGGACAATTTTCTTGATCGATTTGACTCACCAAAGCTAAATCAGGACCAGGTAAATCAATTAAATAGTCCTACATCCCCCAAAGAAATAGAAGCAGTCATCAAAAGTCTCCCATCCAAAAAAAGCCCAGGACCAGATGGCTTCAGCGCAGAATTCAACCAGACCTTCAAAGAAGAGTTAACTCCAATTCTCTTCAAACTATTCCACAAAATAGAAACAGAAGGAATATTACCAAACTCATTCTATGAAGCCACAGTCACCTTGGTACCTAAACCTCACAAAGACCCAACAAAGAAAGAGAATTTCAGGCCAATCTCCCTTATGAACATTGATGCAAAAATACTTAACAAAATACTTGCAAACCGAATCCAAGAACACATCAAAGATATTATCCACTATGACCAAGTAGGCTTCATCCCAGGTATGCAGGGGTGGTTCAGTATACGGAAATCCATCAATGTGATCCACCATATTAACAAACCGAAAGAAAAAAAAAAAACGTGATAATCTCCCTAGATGCTGAAAAAGCATTTGACAAAATCCAACATCCATTCATGTTTAAAGTATTGGAGAGATTAGGAATACAAGGCACATATCTAAACATAGTAAAGGCGATGTACAGCAAGCCTATAGCCAACATCAAACTGAACGGAGAGAAACTTAAAGCAATCCCACTGAAATCAGGGACAAGACAAGGCTGCCCACTCTCTCCATATCTCTTCAACATAGTGCTGGAAGTCCTTGCTAGAGCAATAAAACAGTCGAAGGAGATAAAGGGGATACAGATGGGAAAGGAAGAAGTCAAATTATCACTATTTGCAGATGATATGAGAGTATATATGAGTGACCCCAAAAACTCTACCAGGGAACTCCTACAGCTGATAAACACCTTCAGCAAAGTGGCAGAATACAAAATTAACTCAAAAAAATCAGTAGCACTCCTGTATACAAAAGACAAAAGGGCTGAGAAAGAAATAAGAGAAACAACACCATTCACAATAGCCACAAATGACATAAGGTACCTTGGTGTAACCCTAAGCAAACAAGTCAAAGACTTGTATGAAAAAAATTTCAAGTCTCTGAAGAAAGAATTAGTGGAAGATATGAGAAGATGGAAAGATCTCCCATGCTCATGGCTTGGCAGGATTAACATAGTAAAAATGGCCATTTTACCAAAAGCAATCTACAGATTTAATGCAATTCCCATCAAATTGCCAACACAATTCTTTACAGACCTGGAAAGAAAAATTCTCAAATTCGTATGGAATAACAAGAAACCAAGAATTGCTAAAAGAATTTTCTACAATAAAAGATCTTCTGGAAGTATCTCCATCCCTGATCTCAAGCTGTACTATAGAGCAACAGTTATAAAAACTGCATGGTACTGGCATAGAAACAGAATGGTGGATCAAGGGAACTGAACAGAGGACCCAGAAATAAACCCACACACTTACGGACACCTGATTTTTTACAAAGATGCCAAAACCATAAAATTGAAAAATGATAGCATCTTCAACAAATGGTGCTGGTCCAACTGGATGTCTACATGTAGAAAAATGAAAATAGATCTATACTTATCACCCTGCACAAAACTGAAGTCCAAGTGGATCAAAGACCTCAACATAAAACCAGACACATTAAATCAGCTAGAAAAAAAAGTGGGGAATACCCTAGAACTCATTGGTACAGGAGAAAACTTCCTGAACAGAACACCAACAGCACAGGCCCTAAGAGCAACAATCAATACATGGGACCTCATGAAATTGAAAAGCTTGTGTAAAGCAAAGGACACCGTCATCAAAGCAAAGCAACTGCCTACAGATTGGGAAAGAATCATCAACAACCCTTCATCTGACAGAGGACTCATATCCAGTATATATAAAGAACTAAAGAAGCTGAAAAGCAGCAAACCAAGTAATCCACTTAAAAAATGGGGAACAGAGCTAAAGAGAGAATTCTCTGTAGAGGAATATCGAATGGCAGAGAAACACTTAAAGAAATGCTCAACCTCATTAGCCATTAGGGAAATGCAAATCAAAACAACCCTGAGATTTCACCTTACCCCCATCAGAATGGCCAAGATGAAAAACTCAAGGGACAACACAGCTGGAGAGGTTGTGGAGAAAGGGGAACCTTTTTCCACTGTTGTTGCGAATGTAAACTTGTACAACCACTCTGGAAATCAATCTGGCGCTTTCTCAGACAACTAGGAATAGCGCTTCCTCAAGATCCAGCCATACCACTCCTAGGCATATGCCCAAAAGAGGCTCAAGTACACAAAAAGGACATTTGCTCAACCATGTTTGTAGCAGCTTTATTTGTAATAGCCAGAAGCTGGAAACAGCCCAGATGCCCCTTAACTGAAGAATGGATGCAGAAACTGTGTTACTACATCTATACAATGGAGTATTACTCAGCAATGAAAAATAAAGAAATCATGAAATTTGCATGTAAATGGTGCGACCTGGAAAGGATCATCCTGAGTGAGTTGTCCCAGAAGCAAAAAGACATGCATGGTATATACTCACTCATATAAACATACAACATAGAATAAACCCACTAAAATCTGTACATCTAAACAAACCAAGCAAAAGAGAGGACCCTAACTAAAATGTTCAATTCCCATCCTGAAAGGCAAAGAGGATAGACATCAGAAGAAAAAGAAAATAGGAAACAACCTCGGAACCTGCTACAGAGGGCCTCTGAAAGCCAGAAGAAAACAGGAAACAACCTTGAAACCTGCCACAGAGGGCCTCTGAAAGCCTCTGCAGTATAGACTGTCAAAGCAGATGCTGAGCCTGATGGCCAACTGATGGGTAGAGTGAATGGAATTTTATGTAAGAAGTGGGAAATAGTAAGAGCTGGAGGGGATGGGAACTCCACAAGCAGAGCAACAGAACAAGATAATTTGAACACAGGGAACTTCCCAGAGACTCATACTCCAACCAAGGACTATTCGTGGAGATAACCTAGAACCCCTGCACAGATGTAGCCCAGGGCAGTTCAGTGTCCAAGTGGGTTACATAGTAATGAGAAGAGGGACTGCCTCTGACATAATCTGATTGGCCTGCTCGTTGATCACCTCCCCCTGAGGGGGGAGCAGCCTTATCAGGCCACAGTAGAGGACAATGCAGCCACTTTTGATGAGAACTGATAGCCTAAGATCAGAAAGGAGAGGAGAACCTCCCCTATCAGTGGACTTGGGGAGTGGCATGCATGCAGAAAGGGGAGGGAGGGTGGGATCAGGAGGGGAGGAGGGAGGGGCTCATGGGGGGATACAAAATGAATAAAGTGTAATTAATAAAAGATTAAAAAAATAGTGATGAGACCTGATAAGCTAGGGTCAGATGGAAAGGAAGGAGGACCTCCCCTATCAGTAGACTTGGATAGGGGCATGGAAGGAGATAAGAGAGAGGGTGGGATTAGGAGGGAATAAGGGAGGCCACAGCTGGGATATAAATTGAATAAAATGTAATTAATATAAAAAATAAAATTTTAATAAAAATAAATAAATGAATAAAACGTGGAGTACAGAGCCAGTAAACTTTTAAGTTTTAACATTCTGCTATATAAATAAAACTGACAGGAGAAATACTGGTCATGTAGCAAGAAAGAGAATAGTTTACAGTAGTTGTTGAAGTTGTAAAATATTCTAAGTTTAAAAGAATACATATGTATCTGCACAATACATTTTGTTGACTGTTTTATAAGTAGTATAGATATTAAATTTTGTTTTTGTAAGTATTTTTTAATTTTTTATTGTTGTGCATATGGGGAAAGCTGCTTACACATGTAAGCACAGACACCTGCGGATTCTAAAGAAGGTATTAGATTCTCTGGAGTTACAAGCTATTGTGATCTGCCAAACTTGGGTCACTAGTATGTACTTGTAAACATCAAAGCATCTTTCCAGTTAGACACCGAACTTTTGTACAAGGTGTATCAAGAAAAAAGAGATCAAAGAGGTATATAGCATACTTCCCTCTATTTTGGCCACAAGATCTGCAACGAACATAAAGGGTGCAGAAAGACTGCTATAACTGTGATAACAGTTATTTAAATGCTCATATTCAAACAGAGTGAAGTAGCACAAGCCTATAACTCCAGGAATTAAAAGTCATGTGTAAGAGGATCGTGACTTTGAGGCCAGCAAAGACCGTTAAAAGAATACTCTTACTCAAATAAAATCTTAAGTAACAGGAAACAAGCAGACAAACAAAATGCCATTTTTATTATGTGAATATTGCAATATTTAACATAACCTCTAAATTATTTAAAACGCTTCTTTTTTTATTTTCACAAGAAATTTTAGATAAAATGCATTTAAATGAGAGAGGCTTCCCCTTCCTTCCTGTCTTCTTTCTTCCTCCCTTCCTTTTTTCATTCTTTGTTTATTTAAACATTGAGTTTTTTCTTTATCCTCTTTTATTTCTTCTCATATCACTGGTTGACTTCAAAACCATCTTGCACAATAGCCAGTTCATGAATGTATTAAAGTTTTTATTTATCTGAGAAAGAGGTCAATGCCTGAGAGTTGTGTTGGAACTGAGGATCAAAATTGGAAAGAAAGGTTGCATTCAGTTTTATGTGTGGGCATGTATTTTACATATGCATAAGTAATATACATTTGTGGGGAAGACCTAGAAACAGAGTTACTCACATATTTGCTGGCAAGGAATACATCTATCTTATATCTGTGTCATTGGTGACATTTTTCATTGAAGAGGAAGCAAAGATCTTTAAGGAGCTGGCTGGTTTCAGTACTCTGGGAAACAAATGTACAAGATGTTTCTAACATATTTCACAATGCCAGAAAATATGTCGTTGAACATAGCGTGAGCATATATAGAAGCATATAATACTTCACCAAGGACTTCCCACTGAATTAAGCCTAGCATTAAATTAAGTAATGAAAGTGATGGATTATAACCCATTTAATAAAATAGGCACTCGTGATTTCATTTGATCTAATAAATGGAGAGAAGCCAATGTGAACTGGCAAAGAACAATGGCAGCATCAAGTAATGTGTGGTAGCAACAATAATATTATAATAATAACTACTAGTGATAATTCATGCATGCAATTAGTATCAATGAGTGTTAAGATTACTCAGTAAGAACTTGATAAAGGATAGAACATTCTACTCATTTTAATATTATTGGCACTTTGTGATTGGTAAACCCAAGGAACACAATCCATTCTACTCAGTCAAAGCTGACCTCATTAGAAATGGTGCAAACAATCAGGACACAGAAACATCCAGTGCATGTATCATATATGTATAATGTAATATGTTAATATTTTACAGAACACATTTGTGATCTGTTATAATGATTGGTGCATTGTACATGGTTATATACACACACACACATATACAGCAAAGAGCCATAATGTTAATCTAATAACAACAAATATTTTAATCTACATTAATTCATATTATTCATCTGGGAGGCATTGAGACAAATAATATCCAAGAAAATATTTCTTATTGAAGGATACTATAAAGACGTGAAGAACTTTAAAACATGTTTTTTGGGTTTTTTTTTTTTTTTTTTTTTTTTTTTTTTTTTTTTTTTTTTTTTTTTCTGGACTGTATTTGAAAAAGGAAATGCCTGGCAAGAAGTCATTTCAAAGGCGTGGTAGAATTGTGTTTCCAGTTTCCTTGTGTTACTCTGCTAATTTGGATTTCCTTTTTTTTTAATGTGCTGTAAAATGCCTGTGATTTATGGAATGTTGTATAGCAATTTTCTCTGTAGCCATTAAAGACTCAGGAAATAACTTAGGAGTCTCAGGAAGTCTCTGAAACTTATCAGATGTAGACAGACCTCCTTTCTAATAAAAGAATTAGGAACTGCAGGGCAGATTGAAGTTAGTCAGCCAGTCTGCAAGTGATACTCTGGTTTGTCAAGTTCCTTGCTGATCATGAAGACAGCTCAAAAGTGGGAGCATTCATGAACTTTCTCTTATGCTCTGTGGGTTTTATTGGCCCAACTGTTTTTGAGTCATTCTTTTTCTTACAAGTAACCACTCACAACTATTATCCAAAGTCACTCCAGCAAATGTATTGACTCACTAAGTTGGATGTTAGTTACTTCGGTCTATTGGTTTATTGTTATTTTAGTGCATTGTCAGTTCTCTTTCTGTTAGAAGTAGATGTTTATTCATTAATCCCCAGGAATATTGTCCATCAATAGGTGCTTTTTGCACAGTGGTCAGGAATGATGGATTACCAGACCCCATAACCTATTCTCAAATTCTTCGTAATAAAAAAAAAATGTTAGTATATTACTGTTAAATTTTTATATAGGTTAAAAATTATTTTAAAGGAAAAAGCAAGCACGAGATGAACTTTACACAACTTCATTATGTAGTGATATAGCATGCATCACTCTAAATCAGAGGGTATTTTTATTGACTTCTAGTTATAAATTAAGGGTGAAAAGTAGGTGGTTTTCTAGTCTTCTATGTTCTCTATATGAAATTTACTAATTTACATAATTAATGATGAATATTTATTAGTGATTTATACCTTGTAAGTAATGAATTATGGATTATAATTGAATATAAAGCTCTTCTAAAACATAGGAAAAAATAAAAAATAATATTTCAATAAAGTGGCTCAATGTCAGGTGAAATACAATTGTAGTCACATCTCCAAAAATCTGTTAGCTGATGATAGAAAAATAGTTATGCTTATTTCTTTAGGTGCAAAAAGATAAATTAGCTGACTCAGTATTGAGGATACCAGTTTTAATTTAAAATAAAAGTGGAGACTAGCAATAAATTATGTGAAAGGAGAGACTACATTGTGAGAGTGAGTCACCCACAGTGAGATCTGCTCAAGCAAGTTCAGAGTGGTAACCTGTTCAGCATGTGTCTGAGCAAATGAATAGATGAGGCAGAAGCCAAGGGTAACCTAACTTCTAACTTCTCAGACTGAAAAACGTTCTATCCCGTGAACCCCTAAGCAGAACATAGAAAACTTGAACACTCAGTTTGGTTAATGACATTGAATCTGGGTGTGTGAATCTGTTTCTCTGTGTTCAGGTGTACATACTTGTGTGTGTGTGTACCTACATGCAAATGCTTGTGGATGTGTGTACTTTGAGGTCAGAAGGCCAGAAAGAATACTAGAGTGTCATCTTTCAGTTGCCATCATCTTTACGGACACAGGCTTGGAACTGTCTCACTGGCTTGGGATTCTCCAAGTAATCTAGGCTAGGTGTAGAGTAAGCCTGAAGGATCCGTCTACCTCTCTACATTCAAAGTGTTTGGATAACAAGCACTTACCACCAACTGGAAATATTTTTTAAGTGAAATAAAATATTTATTTCCTTTATTACTTTTATTTTTTAATATATTTATTTATTCACTTTACATCTTAATTGTAGCTCCCTCCTTCCTCTTCTCCCAGTCCTAACTCCCTTCTTTCTTCCCTATATCTCCTTGAAATATTTTTTTAATATTTTTTCTGAGGAATGAACTCAAGTCCTTATGCTTGCAAGTCAAAGCTTTTCCTAAAGAATGTTCTCCCCATCCCTTAGATATGGTCTAGAATTTAAGTGCTTTTAGGGAGCGGGAAGGATAGCTTAGTCATCTGCTACATGTACACAATAGCCTAAGTTTGGATCTCTAGATCCTGCACGAAATCTTGGTGTAGTTATGCATATCTGAAACCCTAACACTGAGTAGAAGACACTGACAGATCCCCAGAGTTTGCAGGCCAAACTGGCTACTGAACAATGACCTGTGGGTGCATTGAGAGGCTCTCCCAAAAGATGAGGTAGAGAAAGTGTGATAGTGAGAGACACTAAATGCCAACCTCTGAACTCTACATGCAAATACACACACCTTCATAGACACAAGTGTAAGCACCTGGGAATACATATATGCACACACACACACTACACTCGAAAATACAAACTTTTTTTTTTTCTTATTCAGGATCATTTTAGATATTTCCCACAAGTATGATGTGATAAAAATTCACAATGTATCATTCTTCTTTCATAGACTTAAGAACCACCTCATTTTGATGGCCTTCCTTCAGAACAGTCACTGTAAAGAAAAGAATGAGAATTTGGAAAAACACTGACTGAAACTTACATCATAATTGAGGGGTGGTCTTATCAAAAGGACACAGAAGGCCTGAAAGAATTATGTGATCATTTACACCTATCCTAATTTTGACATGTGGTGTTCCTTAGCTGTAAATATGATATGGCTGGGCAGCATAACGAACAGTGATGTCCCTTCTCCAGGAGGCCTGTGCCTCAAAAATCCCTGCCAGAAGGGTCATTTGCAAGGGACTGAGTGATGAAGCTTCCACTCTTCTTTATTTTTGTGTACATGACATTGATTGTTGCTCTTAGAGCCTGTGCTTTTGGTGTTCTGTTCAGGAAGTTGTCTCCTGTGCCAATGAGTTCAAGGCTCTTCCCTACTTTTTATTCTAACTGATTTAGTGTGTCTGGTTTTATGTTGAGGTCTTTGATCCACTTGGATTTTAGTTTTGTGCAAGGTGATGAATATGGATCTATTTGCATTTTTCTACATGTAGCCATCCAGTTATACCAGCACCATTTGTTGAAGATGCTTCTTTTTTTTTCAAAGAATGGTTTTGGCATCTTTGTCAAAAAACAAGTATCCATAAGTGTGTGGGTTTATTTCTAGGTCTTCTATTTGGTTCCATTGATCCACGATTTTTAATTACTATTGCTTTGTAGTACAGATTGAGATCAGAGATGGAGATACCACCAGAAGATCTTTTATTGTAGAGGATTCTTTTAGCAATTCTGGGCTTCTTGTCATTCCATATGAAGTCGAGAATTTTTCTTTCAAGGTCTGTATTAATGGCCCAACTGAAAGCCTTAGAAAAAAAAGAAGCACATACATCCAAGAGGAGAAGAAAGCTGGAAGTAATCAACTCCGGGCTGAAATCAATGAATTAGAAACAAATAAAACAAGTCAAAGAATCAATGAAACCAAGAGCTGGTTCTTTGAGAAAATCAATAACATAGACAAATCCTTAGACAAACTAACTAAAAGGCAGAAAGACACCACCCAAATCAATAAAATCAGAAATGAAAAGGGGAACATAACAACAGACTTGAAGGAAATCCAAACAATCATTAGGACTTACTTCAAAAGTCTATATGCCACAAAATTTGAAAATCTAAATGAAATGGACAATTTTCTTGATCAATTCCACTTACCAAAGCTGAATCAGGACCAGGTAAATCAATTAAATAGTCCTATATCACTTAAGGAAATAGAAGCAGTCATCAAAAGTCTCCCATCCAACAAAAGCCCAGGACCAGATGGTTTCAGTGCAGAATTTTACCAGACCTTCAAAGAAGAGCTAACTCCATTTCTCTTCTAACTATTCCACAAAATAGAAACAGGAGGAACACTACCAAACTCATTCTATGAAGCCACAGTCACCTTGGTACCTAAACTTCACAAAGACCCAACAAAGAAAGAATTTCAGGCCAATCTCCCTTATGAACATCGATGCAAAAATATTCAACAAAATACTTGCAAACCAAATACAAGAACACATCAAAGATGCCATCCACTATGACCAAGTAGGCTTCATCCCAGGCATGCACGGGTGGTTCAATATACGGAAATCCATAAATGTGATCCACCACATAAACAAACTGAAGGAGAAAACCACATGATCATCTCCGTAGATGCTGAAAAGGCATTTGACAAAATCCAACATCCATTCATGTTTAAAGTCCTGGAGAGATCAGGAATACAAAGCACATATCTAAACATAGTAAAGGCAATATACAGCAAGCCTATAGCCAATATCAAACTCAATGGAGAGAAACTTAAAACAATCACACTGAAATCAGTGATGAAACAAGGAAGCCCACTCTCTCCATATCTCTTCAACATAGTTCTTGAAGTCCTTGATAGAGCAATAAGACAATTGAAGGAGATCAGGGGGATACAAATTGGAAAGGAAGATGTCAAATTATCACTATTTACAGATGATATGATAGTATACCTGGGTGACCCCAAAAATTCTACCAGGAAACTGCTACAGCTGATAAACACCTTCAGCAAAGTGTCTGGATATAAAATTAACTCAAAAAAATAAGTAGCCCTCCTTTATACAAAAGACAAAAGGGCTGAGAAAGAAATTAGGGACACAACACCCTTCACAATAGCCACAAAAGACATAAAGTACCTTGGTGTGACCCTAACCAAGCAAGTCAAAGACTTGTATGAAAAAAAAATTTCATGTCTCTGAAGAAAGAATTAGAAGATATCAGAAAATGGAAAGATCTCCCATTCTTGTGGCTTGGCAGGATTAACATAGTAAAAATGGCATCTTAACGAAAGCAATCTACAGATTCAATGCAATCCCCATTAAATTATGTATTTTTTTAAATATATATATATTTCATTTTATTTTTTGCAAGAGTGGAGGGCAAGTAAGAAAGGACAGGGATATGAATGCAATTGGGTGCACGATGTAAAACTCAGAAAGAATCAATAAAAAGTTAAAAACAAAGCATTAATCTTTAGCTTTTTATTGTTTGTTTTTGTTCAAAATAAATTTTTATTATAATATTTTATTTTTATTAATTACAGTTTATTCCCTTAGTAACCCACCTGTAGCCCCTCTTTTGAACCTTCCCAATCTTACCCTACCTCCTTCTTCTCCCCCCTTTCCCCTCCCCAAGTCCACTGATAGGGAAGGTCCTTTTCCCTTCCATCTGATCCTAGTCTATCAGGTCTTATCAGGAGGGGCTGCATTGTCTTCCTCTGTGGCCTGGTAAGGCTGCATGCCCCTGAGGGGGAGGTGATCAAAGAACAGGCCAATCCATGTTTGTTTTTTATCACTGTGAGAGATACCATGACAAAGAGCAACCTGAGAGACAAGGACTTTTTTCATTTTAGGAGTCACCACAGTCCATACCAAGGGAAGCCAAGGAAAACTCTACTATAGGAACTTTTAGCCACCTGTTTCAATTTGCTGTCTTCAAAGCTTACTGCCTCCATCTGCTACCCTAGGCCTAGTCCTGGAAGCTTTGAGCCTCCACTCAATTTAACAAAGCCTAGAATGTTTTAAGCCTCCGAGACTTACTGTTTAATAAGCTCACTCTTTCTTGTTCTCTCTGAGCTCATAGTTGGCTTGTTCACTTTAGCTGTTCTGGCTCAAACTCCTCTCCTAGCTGACTTATTCAATCTGCTTTTCTCTCAGCCTCTGAATTGCTGTGCTTGTTTTCAAACTAACTGCAACAATCTGCTCTAATCTTCTGGCTCCTTCTCATTCTCTGGCTCATTTGGTCATCACCTGATTGCTCTCTCTGCAACCTGTCTTTCTATTACTGGTCTCATAAAACTACCTCTCTCTCTTTCTCTCTCTGCATTGATCCTTAAGTAGTTTCCATTTCCTTTTTTTTTTTCATTTTAGTTGGATGTACCCTATTCTGTCAAATCATTCTCTGATTCATCACTTTTTTTGCCACTCAATTAAATACCACTTACAAACATGAGTGTTTTTGTTTTGGTTTTTGGTTTTTTTCTACAAGCTAACTTGACCTTCGTTGTTTGAGATTAAAGGCATGTACCATAACAGCTAGATTTAAGCTTTCTTTGCCTGAAACTTGCTCTATACCAGGCTGGCCTTGATCTCTGACCTGCTTGCCTCTGTCTCCTGGATTAAAGGCATTGTTGGAGGTACCCTGCTGTTTGAGGTTGCAGTTCTTGCTTAAACCAGATAGCCATTATGAGCTATGTGCTAAAGGCAGAACTCCCTTCCCTGCACATGGCCCCATGCTCTGTGCCTGACTTCATCTGGAGAGTGTCTATAGACACAAGAGTCCCCTAACCACATTTGATATGTGACCTCTAGCAAGGCACCCAGCTACCTCTCCCCTCCCTGTGCCTCTATGCTAATTAGTTACTGAGGTTCTATTCTTATGATAGGAGCATTCTGTATATGCAAATGAAGCATCCTTGAAGTGCCTCATTCCTACTAATTCTGAATACTTATTCTTGTAGCCCTCCACCCACTCTCCTAGGGTTATATAACCTCTGTTCTCTGGAATTAAAGTGGAACTAGCCATCAGCGTCAGCTGTTGCATGGGTGTGTGATCCTTGAGTGCTTCTCGCTGGACATTCCATGCACACCTCTTGTCTAGTGTGCCTCCTGAAGTCATGGTCTGTTGGGAGACAGCCCTCCGGCAGGAGAACAAACAAGGCATGCCTGTTCTGTCCAGATCACGCAGAAGGAGAAGATCTGTGAATGTGATCTCTTGCCAGAGCAGTCAAGTTCTAAATTAAAATTTTCCTGTACTGTAGGCATGGGCTTAAAATAGAAACTGTAGAAGAATGGTTCTTAGTGCTGTGCATTCTAGCTCAGATTCACCTAACTTTCTTTCTTTCTTTCTTTCTTTCTTTCTTTCTTTCTTTCTTTCTTTCTTTCTTCTTCCTTCCTTCCTTCCTTCCTTCCTTAATTCCTTCCTTCCTTCTTTCTTTCTTTCTTTCTTTCTTTCTTTCTTTCTTTCTTTCTTTCTTTCTTTTTTTTTTTTTTTTTTCATAGCACATGCTAACCTGCAAAGTTATGGTACTGTTCTCAGTGCCTGGGCCCTCCAGGCACTGTCTTTTAAGGAACTACCCATAGTCAGGCCCACAGGCCGGGGCAATTTCTCAATTTAGATTCCTTCTTTCCAAATGTGTTAAATTGACAACCAAGATCCTCCATCATACAAGACAAGGATTAAAGTATTTTTTTTTTGATATGACATTGGGTATGCTTTTTGGCACACAGCATCCTAGTTAATAGATGCTGCCTGGCTAAATGTTATTTATGCAATTTAATATAAACCAGTATGTATGTAATCAAGCAATCAAATTTTTACATTTATTCACATCTACTCTTCCTGCAAAAAATAAATCTTAAGGTAATGTAAAAAAATATAGTGGAAAATTAAAAATGCTTAACTGGGGTTAGAAAAACTACAGCTTGTCTGACCCAGGTGCAAAGAGCCCATCAACATAGGGGTACTTGAAGAGCTAAATGCTACTCTCCACCCCACATCTTGATGCTGGAGTCTGTCTTAATTTTAAAGTGAAGGCTTTGGGACATAATTAGGTTCATCTAAGGTTCATAACGTAAAGGCCACAGGATGAAATGATTGTTCATTTAAGACCAGAGCCTCTGTGTTCTGCCAGGTAGTAACACAGCAAGTTGGCTGCTGTCTGCAAGCCAAAACAAAACCTGCAACTGGAGAAATATGAACTTGGTCTTCTTGCCCGTATGATAATAATAAATGCAGGGACCAAATGACCACATGATCACCTTCCATTGTCATATGTGCAGGTACAGGGCTTTACTGTAAATTGTAAGGAATAAATTTTTGATACAAATTCAAGACTGACTTCTTGTTTTTCCTTGACCACTCTTTCTCCTCCTCTTCTTCTTTCAAAGCTCTATCTCCTGTTGCTTTATCTCCTCCCCCCTCTCCCTCTACTTTTATATTCTTCTCCTTCCTAGCCATTTGGTATGCTATTGTGACTGAGGGGAAGGAACATTTCACATGGAATAAGCTAAGCTCATTTCCACCTCCCAGGTATCTTTATTGAAATAAATTAAACAGGCCTGTCCTTGGCTACACATTAGGAAGCTTCTGTTAAAGTCAATGGGGAGTGTAAATGCGGTGGTGAAATGCATATATAGATGCATTTACACACCCTTCATATTCTTTTGGACAGATAATGAAGAAAATGTTGGGAAATATTCCAGTTTTCTCAAGCAAGGAAAAAAGGGAGAGAATTGGATAAGTTGAAAAAGAATTGACTTTTAAAATTGTACAGTATTTGATTTTTTAAAAAATCAAATAAAGGTCATAAATTGAAAGGAATAGCTTTTGTTAATGCTGAAACTTGCAGAGCCAGTTAGAGCTCATTAAAAGGTGATGGAAAATATGCAGATGAGATCAAGTTTAGTAATTGGCTGGTTCTGAATCCATTAGAAAGGTTATAGGGTTGTTTGGGTGGGTTATGTTTTATAAAAAAATGATTAGAAGTGTATTAATGGGCCAATGGGTTATAAGGCTCAGATTGGTCTCAAATACAGTGTCTAGGGTGCCATTAAGCTGTTGATAAGGTTGTGTGGGTAGTATTAGATTTGGAAATTAGGTCAGCCGGGATCATAACAGATAGGTTATAGGGCTACTAAAAAACAGTGTCTTGTGTTTGGTGGCAATGAGAAAATGAGAATTTAATTACACTTCTTTTGCAAGCTTTGGACTTCCAGTTCTCTAAAGCTTTCATATGTGGAAATTGCATCGGAGAACTAAAATGTGATCTAGACCACAATATGTCAGAGCATTCATGTGTCAGTGAAATACAATGACTCCTAGTAGAGTTAGGATTTTAAAGTATGCTTTATGAAGTTTGACACATGGGACTTCAGATATGTTCAGTTGGTAGAATGCTTACCAACATTCAGAAATTTATGAGGGCGTTACCCAGGACTGCAGAAACTGAGTGTGTGGCACAGGCCTGTAATGTCAGCACTCAGGAGGTAGGCATCAGAGAATCAGAAGTTTTAGGTAACCCTAGGCGGCACATCAAGTTCATGACTATCCTGGGCAAGATGAGAACATATGTCAAAATAAAGATGAATACCGAAGGAATGGAACACTTAAGATAACGGTCACAGAATTCCTCAGGAGTGTGTTGAAGAGGAAAAGGCTTTTACACAGGGTGACAAAAGTGTGAGATTCACTAGCCATCGCTTTCACTGTGGGAAAATGTGAGCCAGTGTCAGAAGACAATGATCTGTGCAAATACAGAAAGGAGCATACTGACGCCTTCATGAAAATTATAAACTTTATGTATGCCTGTTTGGGAGGATATTTGGAAGTAAAATATTCAGCAAGAGAGAACAGGGCGACTGGCATACAAAGGAAAGGCAGTTATGGTATATGGCAACTAATGAAAAGAGCTTTTCCACTTCTAGGCCTCACACTGTATCCAAAGCAACTAAATGTCATAAATTTGGAAAAAAAAAAAAAAAAAAAAACCTTAACCATAAATGTCCCCACTACTGTTGCGTTTTAAAATATCTGTCTCTACCTGTTCTTATGGCTAGTTTACATAGGAGCTTTAAAGATCTGAAGAAATCTGCTGTTTATAAAAACATGGCTCTATGTCCCAAATACTTCAAGCTTTCTTTGATCACAGATAGCTCTTTGCCTACCAAAATCTCAAGGACAATGGATACTAATATGTATTTTTGAGTATGTATTTTAAGAAGCACACACATGGAAAACCTTGCCCTAAACCAGTGGTTCTCTACCTTTTTAATGCTTTGACCCTTTTATGTAGCTCCTCACATTCTGGTGACCCCCAACCATAAATTTATTTTCATTGTTGCTTCATAACTATAATTTTGCCGCTATTATGAATCATCATATAAATATATGTATTTTCTGATGGTCTTAAGTCACCTCTATGAAAGGGTCATTTGACCCCCAAAGAGGTTGTGACCCACAGGTTAAGAACTGCTGCTCTAGAGAGAGAGAAAAAAGATACAAAAATATATAATCATACCAATTTTGTTGTTTATTTGCCTTAATCTTGATGACTCCAACTCCTGGCCTAACCCTTTTTTTCTCAGAAACTCTGTCAAACTCATTCCAGAACCCATTCTCTACATTTAGATGTGGGAGCTCTTCTCTATGGCAGTGGAGAGTTAATTTTTCTTATGAAAATAGTCTGAAGATTTCAAAGCCTATTTTACAATTAATATATTTAGCCAAATTCTTTCATTGTTTTCCTATCTGGGCTTTCCTTATTACTTTCCTAAAAATAAATAAATAAATAAATAAATTAATTAATTAATTAATTAAAATAGGTTGTTTGTTTGCTTTTGTGAAAATCCCACCATTGTCTGGAATGATTTTCCTCCTGCATACACTCACAGTTTACATACAGCTCCTTACATTTTTTATGGATGTGAAAATTATATTTGTGTTTCTCAAAGTTTTAAGTTATGAAGAAAGGACAACTTCACTTGTCTTTTTGGTTTTTGTTTTGTTTTTTAGTCTTTTGTGTTTTGTTTTTATCTATTGCTTTTCTGTCTCAGTGTCCAGTGCTAAATAACATTTTTAAAAAACAAATGACAGATTAGGTAAATGTAAAGATAAATCTGTTTCCTAAAGCATCAGCTGTAGTTCTTATTGTAACAATTTTTTTTGTTGATATTGTTTTGTTGTTGTTGTTCTTTGAGACAGGGTTTCTCTGTTAATCTTGGCTGTCCTGAACTTGCTTTTGTAGACCAGGCTGGTCTCCATCTCAGAGAGATCAGCCTGGCCCTGACTCTCTGAATGCTGGAATTACAGATGTTTGCCACCTGTAACAATCTTTAAAAATACTGCTAAAACAATGGATCTTCATTGTCCATTACTCTCAAGTCACCGTGTGGTCCATGGTTAAAAATAAGCAAATAAGTAAAAACATGATAAGTAATCATCAGTGGAACTCAATTCAATTAAATGTGCTTGTGAATCTCAGTAACAAATTCATTTCAAATGTTCTTGTTAGTCTCTCAGGTTTATTTAATGTTTGAAAACAAAACAAAGCTTGTATACTGTTTGATTACATGTTAGAAACATGTACAAACAATAGGTGAGGATGAGAGCTGTCAGACCCTTACATAGGGAACAACAAATGGGCACCACTATAATAAGCAGGTGTATTTATAAACCAGGAACGACTTTAACAGCTATAGCCCTTTCCCTGTTTCCCACAGACAGCATTATTGCTCCTTGCCACAGCTGTCTGCTTAGGTTCATGTTGTTAATTAAGTGCACTCAAAGAAGAAAAAGGCTAAAGGAAGTAACTCACAATTTTCATGCCAGCTGCAGGTCTCCGACTCTAGTCCAACTGTGTTCTGTTTGACTTGTTCTCTGATCTCAACTTGAGCACAATCACACAACCCCACACATGCTCAGCTTTAGGAGATCAGGAAAACTGCCTCTCAGACAGAAGAATGCAGGAACAGTCTGTGAAGCTTGCAAAAACCAGTTCGGTAGACAGATCCAGGAAGTAAGCTAAGGACGAAGTTGAAAGCAGGAATGCTAACAAGTTGTTTACACAGAGAACTACTGCCACATTCCCAACACAGAACACTGTCCCACTAGATGATGTTTTCCTGGGAACTAATGAATGAATTCGCCCAAATGTCCATCCCTACATGTGATGGCTGGTCTTGGTTGTCAGCTTGAGTATGTCTGGTATTAGTTGAAACCCAAGAGGCTGAGTACACCTGTGAAGGAATTTGTTCCTTAATTAAATCAGCTGAAGTGGGAAGACCCACCTTAAATCCAGATCATCTGAGGTTTGAAGATACAATTTTAATTCTACAGTAGAAAGATCCATCTTTAATCTGGCTTATACCTTCTGGCAACCTAAATAAAAGACATGGAAGAAGGAAGTTTTGCTCTTTACTGGATTGTTGTTGTCCCATTCCTTCACTGACATGGAGCCTACTTTGGGATCTGGAATGTACTGAGGACCAGCTGAGACAAGCAGCCTAGCAGATTGAACAACTGTTGTACTCCTGTACCTTCTATTGGTGGACAGGGATTGTTAGACTAGCTGAACCATAACCTTAAGTCATTCTAATAAATCATATATATTTATACATGACAAATGCCTGCTGATCATCTATTTACAGTTCATAACAATAGCAAAATTAGAGTCAGGAGACATCAATGAAGCAGTTTTATGATGGGGGGCACCCACCACATAAGGAACTGCATTAAAGTGCTGCAGCGTTAAGGAGGTAGAGAACCAGTGCTCTAGAGAACCCTAGCTAATAAATTACAGTGAGGTACCTTTCCATATTCAGGACTATCTTTCTAGGTCAAATCACCATTATCTTCCACATTAAATACTGAAACACTCTACTTCCTCAAAATGATAGGTTATAACAAAAAAATCAGTTTGCAAAAATTTAATTCTGTTTTGGATTATTTATTCCTCCCTTGCTGCTTAAACTTTGACTTCTTCCCACTGATTGCAGGATGACCAATAATTACTGGATGCCATATATGACCTTGCTCCGACTGAATTTCTTGAGTCTTCAGTGTTGCTTTATACCAGTTCTCAGCACAAACTAAACTTGGTCACTCTTGAGGCTCTCCACTCATCCTTTTCGCTCTGCCTGACATTTTCTCCTAAACTTTTTATCTTAGCTTACAGGTCAAAGAGTAATTTGCAACATCATTGGTAATGGCAAATTCAATGGGAAACCCATTCCCAACAGTATGACTCAGTCCTCCCAATTACATTCTGACATTTCATCTCTTCTCCTTTTTCTTTGACTTTGATCAGCATTTGTCATTTTATAAAAATCTTTCTTTCACTAGACTGGTGATTAAGAAGGTCACTAGAGGTGACCTTCCTCCTGTCCAGGCTTGACAATGACAAAGGAAGTGTTTTGCTTTACAAACTGCGTATGTGTATGCTATACCAGAATCTAGCTTTAGGGGTCCAGAAAGCTGATGGGACCTCTTTTAACACATGTGATAAGCTTCACTAGAGGATATTATCCAGTCCCACTGGCAACACTACCAGTAGGTACAACTCCTGAGTCCAGTTGTAATCTCTTGGTAAAGTCAACAAACAAGCCTGTCTTTAACATTATTTACTCAAGTCCTAGATTTTTTACTACTGTGCAATATAGTTACAGAATTTTGAGTGGATAACAACATATGCTCAACTAAAAACTTATTAATGACTAAGAATAAATAATATATTAGGCTGTGAGTTTATCATTGGTGATATTGTGGAAATAGGAAAATTCTATAATCTGAGAAAACTTAAGATAAAATAAAAAAACCTTAAGAATAAAAGTGTAAATGATAATGTCAATAAATAATGCATCATGTCTTAGAAATATTACTTTATCAGATCAATGATGCAACAGATGCTCAAAAGAAAAGACATGGATGATCCATTTACTCAGCAGATATACATTTGGGAAAAGATTTTAAAATAAAGTGAATAAGACAACACAGTTTCCCTATTGGAAATAAAATTATAGATAGATGAAATATTTTAAAATAATATTACATATCAAGATTATTGCTTACATATCAAGATTATATGCTATGAAAGCAAAACATAAGATGCTGAAACAGAAACAGAGGGAATAATAGTCAGAAAAATGACTAAATAAATTCTTTCTAAAAGTTCCAAGTATTATAAACTTGGCAGACTCACAATGAGTAAATATTAAAACATTTTCTAAACATGTGAAATACCACATGTAATGTCTCAAATTTAGCAAAGACATTTTCACAATAAAAGATGCCAAATAATGTCTTGTAATGAGAACTCATCACATTTGAGTTAAGGATTCATAGATAATTAATAAAAATTATTTCAAAAGAAGTTGAAGAAAGAAATTACGAAGTTCCCTTGGTTTTTGTAAGGTGGGCGTGATTTTATTATAGAAGTAATGGGAAAAAAATAAAGTTCTTTTAAATTATTGCTCTCACTGTTTCATGAAAACACCAGTTGAAAGAATTGAAGCATGTAAAAATATTAGTACTCTATTGTCTGGATCTTCTACAGTGTGATGATGGCTTTCCCACAATGGGGGGTGCAAATGGAAAATGTACACGTGCTTGAGGTCTTTGCTGAATTGTGGAAAACAGGAATTCATGACAGTTAAGTAAAAGAATAAAAGGAAAATGGAAAATCAAATAGTTGTAACTATTTTGGCTTGTGTAATTTTCTGTTCAGAGCAGTATTTAATTAACTAGGAAAGATCTGGTAAGAAATAACACTTGTTTGCCTCATTGGTGATAGTTTATTACAATAGCTGGCCACTTCAAGTCAAAGTGCAACAGAGGTAAGAGTTACTAAATATTCACAATGTGATGGATATCGCCTGTCAGTATTTTAGCTGTCTGCACAACTCATGGTGTGAGATAGAATGATCTCTGTATTTGAAAAAAAGAGAAAATTGAAGTCTGTAAGAGTTATTGTTGTTTTCTTTTATGTATTTTGTTTTTTTATTTTTTATTTATTACAATTTTTAATCACTTTGTAGCTTGGCTGTGACTCCCTCCCTCTTCTCATCCAAAACCCATCCTCTCTTCCTCTTCACACCCTATGGCCCTCCAGTAGTCCACTGATAGAGGAAGTCCTCCTCGCCTTTTAGCTGACCCTAGCCTATCAGGTCTCATCTGGGCTGGCTGCATTGTCATCCTCTGTGGCCTGACAAGTCTGCAACCCCCAGAGAGAGGTGATCAGAGAGGCAGCCACTGACTTTCTGTCAGAGACAGCCCATTCCCCTTGCTAGGGAATCCACTTGGAGACTGAGTCTATATAGGCTACATCTGAGCAGGGGTTTTTTGTCTTCCTTGTGAATGGTCCTTGGTTGTATCATTCTATACAGGGCCCCCAGGACCTTTTTTTTTTTTTTTGCTCTGTTGGTCTCCATTTGGAGTTCCTGTCCCCTCCAGATCTTTCTGTCTTTCCCTTCTTCAAAACAAAATTTTATTGTTCGATATTTTTTATCAATAAAAGGATCCAGATGTAGGGTTGAAAGCCTTTTAGCCTGGAGAGGCAGAGAAAGCACCCTCTGACCTACCTACTCAGCCAAAGTCCCAGAAGGAACAAAGCAAAAGCGCCTTCTCCTTCTCCACACAGTCTTAAGTACCCTTCAGCATAACGCCCCACCTTCCTGTCTACTCCCTGTCCGCTTGTTTCTTGTTCCACCTCTTGACCTAGGGTTAACTTTGTACAGAAAGCTCTTGGATTAATGGCACACACTCAGTTAGGGCAAGACAAACCACAAGTACTTGGTTACAGTGAAGAGAGAGTCCCCGGGTTGGAGGTGTGTAGAGCTGAGCCACGCCAAACAAGAAACAGGCTTGTACAGTTCACAATCTTGGGATTCACAGTGGATCAAATACCCTGTAACAAGGGGTGGTGGAGCCTCCCAGAACATGGGAGGTAGAAGTAGGGAGGGTGACAAACCTAATATCAACTTTTATACATAGTGAATTTAAGTTATCAAGCATCTGGGCTGTTTCCAGCTTCTGGCTATTACAAATAAGGCTGCTACAAACACGGTTGAGCAAATGTCCTTATTGTGTATGTGAGCCTCTTTTGGATATATGCCTAGGAGTGGTATTGCTGGATCTTGAGGAAGCGCTATTCCTAGTTGTCTGAGAAAGCGCCAGATTGCTTTCCAGAGTGGTTGTACAAGTTTACATTGCCACCAGCAGGGGAGGAGGGTTCCCCTTTCTCCACAGCCTCTCCAGCATGTGTTGTCACTTGAGTTTTTCATCTTGACCATTCTGATGGGTGTAAGGTGAAATCTCAGGGTCGTTTTGATTAGCATTTCCCTAATGGCTAATGACGTTGTACATTTTTTTAAGTATTTCTCTGCCATTCTATATTCCTCTCCAGAGAATTCTCTGTTTAGCAACGTACCCCATTTTTTAATTGGATTGTGTGATTTAGAAAAGATCTTCACCAACCCTGACAATCTGACAGAGGGCTAATATCCAGAATATATAAAGAACTTAAGAAGTTAGGCATCAACAAACCAACTAATCCAATTAAAAATGGGGAGGAGAAGAGGTTGGGAGATAGGGCAGGATTGGGAGGGGATGAGGAAAGGGGCTACAGCTTGGATACAAAGTGAATAAATTGTAATGAATAAAAAAAGTAATTGAAAAAAATTAAAAATGGGGTAGAAAGCCAAGCACAGAATTCTAAATAGAGGATTATTTAATGGCAGAGAAACAATTAAAGAAATGTTCAATGTCCTTAGACATCAGGGAGATACAAATCAACAAGATGCTGAGATCTCACTTTACACCCATCAGAATGGCTAAGATCAAAAACTCAAGTGACAACACATGCTGGAGAGGATGTGGAGAAAAGGGAACCCTCGTCCATTGCTGATGGGAATGTAAACTTGTACAACCAGTTTGGAAATCAATATGGCACTTTCTCAGAAAATTAGAAGTAGTGCTACCTCAAGATCCAGCTATACCACTCTTAGGCATGCATACAAAATATATTCAACTATACAAGGACATTTGCTCAACCATGTCTGTAGCAGTTCGATTTGTAATAGCCAGAATGTGAAGCAACCTAGATGTCTCTCAACAGAGGAATGGATAGAAAAAAATGTGGTATATTTACAGAATGGACTACTACTCAGCTATTAAAAAGAATGGTATCATGAAATTTGCAGGCAAATGGTGGGAACTGGAAAGAATCATCTTGAGTGAGGTACCCCAGAAGCAGAAAAACACATACGGTATATACTTACTCATAAGTGGTTATGAGCCTTATAATATAGGATAAACATAGTAAAGTCTATACTCCCAAAGAACCTGAACAACAAGGAGGGCCCTAGGGAAAATGCCCAATCCTCATTCAGAAGAGCAAACATCATAGATGCCGGAAACAAGAGAAGACAGGGAACAGGACAGGAGCCTACCACAGGGGACTTCTGAAAAACTCTACTGATCAAAGTATCAAAATAGAGGCTGAGACTAATAGCCAAACTTTGGGCAGAGTGCATGGAATTTTATGAAAAAAGGGTGAGATAGAAAGACTTGAAGTGGACAGGAACTCCCAAAGAAGACCAACAGAGCGAAAAAGAACTTGGCCCTGGGGACCCTGCAGAGACTGATACCCCAACCAAGGACCATGCATGCAGAGGACCTAAAACCCCTGCTCAGATGTAGCCCATAGACTCAGTCTCCAAGTGGGTTCCCTAGTAAGGGGATCAGGGGATGTCTCTGGCATGAACTCAGCAGCCAGCTCTCAGATCACCATCCCCTAGCTGGTGCAGCCTTGCCAGGCCACAGAGGAAGACAATGCAGCCAGTCCTGATGAGACCTGATAAGCTAGGGTCGGATAGAAGGGGAGAAGGACCTCCACGATTAGTGGTCTATGAAAGCAGAATAGGGGGAGAAGAGGGTAGGAGTGTGGGATTAGGAGGAGATGACAGAGGGGACCACTGTCAGTATACAAAGTGAACAAATTATACTAAATAATACATAATAAATTAAGAAATAGTAAATAAATCTTTAAATTTTTTTTAAATGAAAGGCAGTCACAATACTGAAGTTCCTCTCAGGGACAAAGGTCAAAGAACAGAGTAAACACTGTCTAATGCTCACAAGGGGCACCAATGAAGTTTCTCCTCCATGCCTCCAATGCCTTCCTTCAATTTTCCTATCCTTGAGGATAGGTAATTTAAGAGCTGTTGAGATATTTGTCAAAGAAAATACTTTCAGGGTTTCAGATTGCTAATAATAAGGCTTGAATAAAAAATTCAACCTGGCATAGATATTATATGTTGTGCATGTACCTCTGAACATAGAGTTGAAGATTTAAAATATGCTAATCTAAAAATCTTCAAGTTCTTAAATTTATATTCCAGTATCTGAAGGATTACCAACCGTCCCATCATTATTATTCCCATCTTTAATATTATTACTTTGCCTCTGAATAATAATGTAAAGCTGTCCTGAAGAACATGGAATGAAAAGTTAATAATACTTACATTTCTTTTCTTTTTTTCCTTTCCTTTTCTTTTTTTTTTTTTGTTTTTTGTTTTAAGCTCTATGTTAAACATGTATCTTACAACTCCCCTGAATAGTAATTAGATTGTTTATTTATCTAGCAAAATTGACTTCTCCACTTATCTGAATTTCTCATTAAACCACAAGTTTCCTCAGGCTAGAAATCAAAGCTTGCATGATTCTGACATAGTTCAGAACATGAGGATAACGGACATATTTTCAGGCAATCAGTCTTAGCTTCTATGCTATTAATAGACATGTAAACATGAAAGATTATTTGTCCAATATGTGCTTTTTTTATTTAAAATGAGACAGAGTAATAGCTATCATGATGGGGATTATGAGTTAACAGATGAAAGCTGCTTACAACTGTTCTGGCAAATGGCATCAGTAACTTCTATTTTTGTATCTCTGATGTTCAATTAGAGATAAATATTTGCTGTTGATATTGTTGGATAGATATCCTCTATTATGAGTTGTTTTTGCAATTCTTTTGGAAGCTGTATCATTCAAGATCAAGATGTAAAGTGTGGTAAAGTCATAATGCTATATTTTGTCTTAAAACTTGCAATTAGAATTTAAAGAAAGGCAGGAATATAAATATATAAAATATAAGCAAGCAAGGGCAAGGCATGGAAGGTCATGCCTTTAATCCCTGCACTTGGGAGGCGGACGCAGGTGGATCTCCCTGTGTTTGAGCCCAGCCTCTTCTACAATGTTAGTTCCAGGACAGCCAGAACTGTTAAATAGAGAAATCCTGTTTCAAAAAACAAACAAAACACAAAACAAAAAGCCACATAAACAAAACAAACAAACAGAAAGTAAGTGTAGGCAATCAAACAAAAGGTTGATTTCTCATTACTAGGTTCAGGATACTTCACTGATGGTTTGATCAGCATGTGTCCCAGAAATTCTTTAAACACTGCAAAGTTGTTGCCAAGGCTTTTATTTACCCACTAGCTATGGATGTTAAGACCCTATTGCTGAAGACATTTTGATCACAGGATATAGATAAAACTAACTGGTATTGAACTTGAAACATATTTCCTACAGGTTAGGTTTCATAGTGCCAGAAGATACTTAGCAGTTGACTAAGGGAGAAAAGCAATCAATAGCATTATACAACTATGAATACTAGTTGTTATAGTGTTATAGTATAACTCATTTGTATCTTCTTATACACTTATAAACTTTTTTAGAACACCCAGTAAAAAGCGTTGGGTTTTTAAAATGTAATTGTAGTGAATCTACACATCAGAGCTGGAAAATCTGACAGTTTTCCATCTTATAATCCATGAACATAGCATGCTTCCCACATGTTAAGTTCTTTGCTTGGCTTCTTCAGAATTCTATAGTTTTCCAGATATAGATCATACACATATTTTCTGTGATTCATGTTCAAGTATTTTACTTTTCGTGATATATCTAGGCAATAGAATACTATGTTGTTATTATTATTTCTTTCTTTTTTTTAGTAAAAGTGTCAGTATTGCTAAGCACTATGTGAGAGAAGAGAAGAAACAGAACAAAGAAAATTTAGAAACAGTGAAGGAAATATTTTATGTAATATAATATGATTGATGCTTTTTTATTCATTATACAAGCTAGCAAAATACATCACAGCAATAGCAAGTATAATGTTCTTGTTGAATGTATTCAATTTACCCTAGTTCATTCAAATGCTGATTTCTCTACCCCACTATCTGATTTCAATCTGGACATTGCATTGTGATGCTTTTTCTAAGCATCACCTGTCACAAGTTTGTGTAAACATACAATCATTTACTCTCTGTGTTGTCAATAAAACAGCCATCCAAAGCTGTGCAAAGGAGAGAAGATGGTGGGATAACCTGACCAGGAGGGGAGAAGTAAGCAAGTGGGAGGAGTGGGAGAGGAGTGACCAGCAAGAGAGGGGTTAAAACCATGAGGAGAGACAAACAAGACCTAAGATATGACTAAAAGCAAGTAAAATGTGGGAAATTTGAAAATGGATGGGAGGAAGCTATGTGGGCTTGGAGGTTTAGGATGGAGTAGCTATTGCCCATCATTGTGTTCTAGGTTAATTAAATAAATCCTAGTCTCTCTGTGGTGATTTGGGTCTACAGCTGGTTTAGTAATAACCACTGTTTAACTAAAGGATACATCAATAGTAAATACTAAAAATAAAACAGGCTGAGAATCATTTAAAGAAATGTTTAACATCCTTAGTCATCAATACACTTTTATAAAACTGCTCAAACATTTCTTTGAGATTCCACTTACACTTATCAGAATGGCTAACATCAATGAAACAAGTGACAGCTCAGGTGGATGAGGAGGCGATATAGGGAAGAATCTTTTCATTGCTGATGGGAGAGAACGCTTGCGCCATCACAGCTGAAATCTGTATGGCAGTTCTTCAGAAAATAGGGAACCAGTTTACACAGCTACACCATGCTTGGGAATATAGCCAAAGAATATTTATCCTGCCACAAGGACAGTGCTCAGCTATGTTCTTTGAGATGTTATTCATAATAGCCAGACACTGGACACAATCTAGATGTTCCTCAACTGAAGAATGAACAGAGAAAATGTGATACATTTATACAATGGAATATTACTAATCTGTTAAAAAAGATCCTATCGTGAAATGTGCAAGCATGTGGATTCAACTAGAATAAAAAATATTCTGAGTGAGGTAACCAAGACATTGAAAAACAGATACGGCATGGATTCACTTATAAGTGGATATTATCTTGAGCAAATTTTGGATATATGCCTAGGAGTGGTATGGCTGGATCTTGAGGAAGCATTATTCCTAATTGCCTGAGAAAGTGCCGGATTGACCTCCAAAGTTGTTGTACAAATTTACATTCCCACCAGCAGTGGAGGAGAGTTCCCCTTTCTCCACAACTTCTCCAGCATGTGTTGTCACTTGAGTTATTCATCTTAGCCATTCTGATGGGTGTAAGGTGAAATCTCCTGGTCGTTTTGATTTGCATCTCCCTGATGGCTAAGGATGTTGAGCATTTCTTTAAGTGTTTCTCTGCCATTTTATATTCCTCTACAGAGGAATTCTCTGTTTAGCTCCGTACCCCATTTTTTTATTGGATTACTTGATTTATTGCTTTTTCGTTGCTTTAATTCTTTATATATGCTGGATATCAGCCCTCTGTCAGATGTAGGGTTGGTGAAGATCCTTTCCCAGTTTGTAGCCTGTCGTTTTGTTCTGATGATAGTGTCTTTTGCTTGACAGAAGCTTTTCAGTTTCATGAGGTCAACCATGTTTGTAGCAGATTTATTTGTAATAGCCAGAACCTGGAAACAACCCAGATGTCCATCAACAGAGGAATGGATAAAGAAATTGTGGTATTTTTATACAATGGAATAATATTCAGCAATCAAAAACGAGGAAATCATGAAATTTGCAGGCAAATGGTGGGATCTAGAAAAGATCATTCTGAGTGAGCTATCCCAGAAGGAGAAAGACACTCAAGGTACATACTCACTCATATAGTCCTATAAGATATGATAAACATAATGAAATCTATACACCTAAAGAAGATAAACAAGAAAGCAGACACGGGGTAAGATGATCAATCCTCACTTAGAAAGACAAATGGGAGGTGAATTAGACATAGGAGAAAACAAATAACAGGACAGGAGCCTACTGCAGAGGGCCTCTGAAAGACTCTACCTACCAGTGTATCAAAGCAGATACTAAGGCTCATAACCAAACCTTCGGCAGAGTGCAGGGAACCATATGGTAGAAGGGAGAGTTTGTATGACATGGAAAGGATAGGAGCTCCACACAGACCAAATATATCTGGGCACAGGGGTCTTTTCTGAGACTGACACGCCAACATGGACCATGTATGGATATAACCTAGAACCTCTGTGCGGATGAAGCCCATGGTAGCTCAATAACCAATTGGTTTCCCACAGTAAGGGGAACAGGGACTATTTCTGACAGGGACTCAATGGCAGGCTCTTTGACCTCCCCACTCCCCAAAAGAGGAACAGTCCTACTAGGTCGCAGAGGAGGACTTTGCATCCAGTCCTGAAGATACCTGATAAAAAAGGGTCAGATGAAAAGGGAGGAGATCCTCCCCAATCAGTGGACTTGGAAAGGAGCAGGGAGGAGATGAGGGAGGGAGGGTTTGGGAGGGAATGAGGGAGCAGGATGCAGCTGGGATACAGATTTATTAAAATGTAACTAATAAAAAAAGAAAGAAAGAAAAGAAAAAAAACAAGTGGATATTATCTGTTAAGTAAATGATAATGAAGCTACAGTCTACAGACCTAGAAAGTTAGGGAAAGAGGAGGGCTCTAGAGGCCATGCATGGATCTCCTTAGGAAAGGGAAAAAGAATAGATTTTGTAGGTGGATTGGGGGGTAGGTGCTAACAGGAGAAGACCATGTTGGAGAGGGGATATAGGGAAAGAGTACCTGGAGAGGCAGCTGGAGTTGAGAAAGTGGTGTGAAAATCTAGTGCAATAGATTTTGGAATGGAATCTCTGAGGGTAACCCTAGTGAGTAATCCTAGCAACGGAGGATACAGAGTCCCCATTGGCCATCTTTGGTTGCCAGGCATAACTTTCAGTGGTAAGACTGGATTGTATTTCCTTGAGTTGTTAGCAAAGGCGTTCATGTGGAGACCACCAAACAATCCAGGCAGACACTAGGACAGAGGGTCATTCTCTGAACCCTGACAGAGGGCTCCCATTGTGAAGGACATCACACATACAGCTCATTGAATGAAGAGAAATTGAGATGCGACCATCTTGAAGTTTTCATCCCTACATTCTAGAAACTTTGCAAAAGGAAACTACTCTGCAAGCTATGGAAATAAAAACCTGGACACCAAGACAGCAAGAAAGCCCTTGACCTACAATGCACCCTGCATGCAAGGTGTACTTGTCCTGCCTGCAAGATGCGCTGGAACAATGTGACACAGAACTTGTGGGAGTGGCCAACCAATATCGGGCATAACTTGAGGCCTACAATGAGAGGAAGCCTATGCACTACACTATCTAGATGGGCAGGAACCATAGATACAACTGGCGTGTGTGTGTGTGTGTGTGTGTGTGTGTGTATGTGTGTATGTGTGTATGTGTTTGTATCAATTGAATGATACTAATGATATTTTACTATACTTATAGAACAGTGCCTTATCCAGTTATCATCATAGAGGCTTCCTCAGCAGTAGATGAGAGTGGACACAGAGATCCACAGCAAGACATTATGCAAAGAGACAGTCTAAATTGTAGATCTTCGTAGTCATCCCTTGATGCTCAGAAAAACCGTAGAAGGAAAGATAATAAAGATTCTAGGAGTAAGAGAAGATAGAGAACACAGACAGCCCACTGAATCAATTAACAGGGTTCATATGGGCACACAGAGATTGGTTAGGCAAGAACCTATCCTGAATAGGTATATGCCAGGTCCTCTGCATATATTTTATAGTTGGTAGCTTAGTATTATGTGGGACTTCTAACAATGGGAGCAGATGTGATTCTCACTCTTTTTTTAATTAAATTTTTATTTTTAATATTAATTATAATTTATTCACTTTCTATCCCAGCTGTAGCCCCCTCCTTCATTCCCTCCCTATCTCACCCTCCCTTCCTCATCTCCTCTCATGGCCCTGTCTAAGTGCACTGATAGGGGAGGTCCTCTTTTCCTTCCATCTGACCCTGGCTTATCAGGTCTCATTAGGACTGGCTTTATTGTTCTCTGTGGTCTGGTAAGTCAGAGGGGTGGTCAAAGAGCCAGCCATTGAGTTCATATCAGAGACAGTCCCTGTTCCACTTACTAGGGTAATCACTTGGATACTGAGCTGCCATGGGCTACATCGGGGCAGGGATTCTAGCTTATATCCAAGAATGGTCCTTGGTAGGAGTATCAGTCTCAGAAAATACCCCTGCCCAGATATTCTCACTCATATAACTCCTCTTGAGACTTTTTCTTCAGTTAGTTGCTTTTTCTAGGCTCTATATGAAGGTTTTACCTTGTCTTATTGTATCTTGTTTTGTCATGTTTGGTTATTGTCTTTTGGCCTGCTCCTTTTTGAAGGAAATGGGCAGGGAGTGTATCTGGGGGAACGGAAAGCTGAGGGTCAGGTAGGAGGAGTGGAGGGAGGGAAAACTGTGGGTGGGATGTATTGTATAAGAGAATAATTTATTTTCAATTTTAAAAAAATCTTTGTATTTTCATTTTAATTTTACTACGAACTTAAAGAGACCCAGGTAGCCTTAATAACAAAGACTAAAGGAGATACATAGAAATACCACTATGGTTTGAATGTATGTGTCCTTTTAAGATTCATGTTAAAACTTGAACACAAAGGCCATGGTAATAGGATGCATGGCCTTTGAGAGGTGATTATGCTGAGCGCTCTGCCCTCATGAATGGGACAAGTGCCCTTATAAAAAGGGCACAAGGGAGGGAGTTTATTCCTTTTAATCTCTTTCTCTCCAGTGTCTATAGCAACAAGGTGTCATCTTGGAAACAGAGAGCAAGATTTCATCAGGTATTGTGTCTTCTGGATTTGTCAGCCTCTACAACCGTGAGAGCTAGATATCTACTGTTTCAAACATACACAGTCTAAGATATTTGGTTACAGAAGCCTAAATTGCTTGATAATTAGCAGCTGTTTTTCTCTTCACAAAGATTTCATAAGCCCTCGAAGACTCCATTTTTGTGTCCAGTGTGTAGAAGGAAAGAAGATATACCTCACAAATATTAATGATTTCATAAAAGTTAAACAATCCAAGATGAGGGCACAGCATTAGATATTGCTGATAGTGGGCAGATGAATTGTTATGTCTTATTATCATTATGTTTATAAAGATTCCAAATGTTGCTTTGAACTAGGTGATTTCCTACAGCAAGAGCTAGAGCACAGCTCAGATGATAGGTGCAGGCATATGGCCTGTGTTGAAACCCTGCATGAGTTAGACTTGCAACAGCTTACCTACAATATCAGAATTTAAGAGGAGGAGGCAGAGAGATCAGAAGTTGAAGCATATTCTCAGCTACATAGAAAACATAAGGACAGTCTAGACTGTATGAGACATTGATAGAGTGAAATTAAATTAATATTAAAATAAATTGAATAAGATTTTCTATACTTCGTGGAAAACATAAGTAATCTGAAAAAATTACTAACTTTTTCGACTCCTCCAAAAATGAAGAGCTGGTTAGAACTTTGATCTTATTCTTATTGCTTGTGAAATATCAGTGTGATTGCTTTTTTAATCCATGATACCAATTTCTGAAATATTCATGAATGCAACTTCATCCAGTATACCTGATGTATTTAACATGGCAACTCTCAGTTTCATCTTACACCACTGATAAATTTCTGCATTCCTAATCCAGTATCTCTTATTTGTAGATCATTGACCAGTTATGTACCCTCTATTGTTTTTCACCCTTTGTATAACGTGAATGCCTGGATTTAAATATCTTTATATAGTATCAGGAATATTAATTTTTGAACATTCAGATGTATTTAAGATTTCCTCTCATTTGCTTTTTAGTGCATTTTTTCTCATTTTAAAATAAGATGTTAAAATTCAAGATGTCTTGTAACAGTTCTTTCTGTAATTAAGAGACAGACGTGTGTCTGGATGCCTGAGTGGAGGAAGAAATAATTCAGGAAACAGCTGTAGTTCGGAAACGAAGGAGTCTGATCTGCCCATGGTGCTGAATATGATTTCCGGTGAGTATGGTGAAGCATTAATGGCTTGACCAGGAACCAAACAGAAAGTGATTTCACACAGGAGCTCATTTGAAATATATAAAGGATGCCCACATGCATATGGATTAAAGCAGAGTATATGTAATAACATTAAAGTGTATGTAGCAATCTTTTCATTGTTTTCTCTCCATAATTTAAAACCTTTTAAGTACTGGAGATACCATCTTTGATTTTTATGATTTAAACTGAATGTTTTCAAAACAGAACTAGAAATTCAAACTTTTTTGACAAACTTCATTTCAACATAAGTTTCTTCACTTGTCCTAGACTTAGCAGACAAATGAAATATAAATTCAAACAATTTATTTACTAAGAAACTGAAATGTAATTGACTTTGGATGCCTATTTTAATTTTATAATACATGTCAATAATAATATTTGTAAATGCAGAGATTTAAAAAAGAAGTCACTTACCCAAAACCTCCTTAACACTATGTACACTAGACACTAATGGATATGGAATTCTGATTATGGAACTAATCAGACTCTGACTTACGCAATGATGCACACTGTGAAAAGTATGTTTAGAAACTTATGTTAGTGCTTTTCCCAATGCTAGATAATCCTTTCAGGATCTAGGGACTGAAGAAGACAGAAAGGAAAGGAAGATTTAAATCCAATTGAATGCATGGAATTTGTCTGCAAAGGGGCAGATAAGGCATATGGATGCTCCAGTGAGATCAAATGGCTTAAGGACTGTTTGATGAGAAGCTGCGTTACCCATGGCTTCTTTCACTTTGAATTATTCCACTATGAAGTACTCCTCTGCAGGCTGCAGAAAGAGAGTGACATACAGAAAAGAAACATCTTTGGCTTGTCTGAACTTTGTGAAAATGCGGTCGCACACTGAGCAGGCTTGTCTCCGCTCATTTCTGTGAACAGGATCTAAATCCCTCTTTCAGTTCACTGCTTCCTACCATGAGGCAACAGCACTTCCTTTATCCATGACTCCATCACCAAAAAACTTCTATGTAATGTTTCTAATGTTATATTTATGGATTTGTGTACACATTTTTCTCTCATCTATTTTACTGTGAACCAAAATGTTTGGCACACACGTACACAAACGCATGGACTCTGAAACCACCACCAGAAAACTAACAAAACTTAAGAGTAGCGTTGTCAGTAACATTCTTATTAATCCAGGGTGTGTTATTGAACACCCTGATGCTAATGTGAGAAGTGACCCCCAAGAACTCTACAATCAACACCTTTAGCAATATTAGTGGACTTTGAAGATGTTCCTTCTTCGATGTCAGATCATGACCTGTTTCACGATTCTTATGAGCCAACGATTTAGACTAGTGATCATTCTGTGCAAGTCATATAACTATACACTCTTATTCCTAATCAGTTTTTATCAAATTTGCTCAGTTTAACAGATACTCAGATGGAGCATAGGGTAGGGTTTGAAACAGGGAAATCCAGGACTCTTTGAATATGAAGGAGACCTTATCAGACTAGAGTCCCGGGCAATGAACTGCTATCAAAGACACTCTAGGTGAATGACTTTTTGTCTCTCATACTTGAAGAATGGAAGGGTTTCACAAAGGATTAATAGTATGTGGGTTGACAGTGCTTAAGGGAAAGTAAACAAGCAAGGATATTGTTTAGGAGAATCATATTTCTGTTTTTTCTTTGTTTTTTATTTTGTTGGTGAAAGTATATTATAGGATGTGAATAACAGAGACATGGTGTTTTTCTTTTTCTTAAAGTTAGTTTATATCTTGTAAAGAAACACCACAAAATTCAAATAGTTCTTACAAATAAAAAACACTAATTGGTTTGATAAATTGCTAGAATGTATGCCAAAAAGCATTCCATTTAAACTCAGTAATAGTTGAATTTTTGCTTTGTTTATGTTTTTGGCTTCCTTTATTTCCTTTATTGTTCCAAATTTAAATCTCACAAATTGGCTAATGCTTCACTTAAGCTGTTTGTTCAAGCCAGTAGCCACCAGAAGTCATCAAAAAGAGAAAACATTGCTTTTAATGGGTCTGAAAGAAGCTTATGCTATCAAATTCTTAATAGTTGTGCAGCCCTAGGCCTGTTCAGCACCACTGGTGGGTGCTCTCTGCACATCCCCTCAAGGTTTCAGCAAATGGGATAAATAGGCAATGGAGGATGAAGTGAGTTGGAAAAGTGTCTTACCGATTTAGTACATACTAAAATCTAAAGACAATGATTTATTGTGTAAGAATAAACCTGATATACTTTGGCTATGCATACCTGTTCATGCTTACACTTGAGTACTCTTATACACATGTGCACAACACAATATGCCTCTCACTTCATATTTTTCGAGCGTTCATGAGATTTATTCTGACAGCAAGTTAACCTACCTTGACTTCAAGTTTAGTTAAGGAAAGCCTTACATTATCCAGAGTATAATTTGTCTCTATGTCTGTTGTTGTAAGAGGCTACATCTCTGGGTTTTGACAGTCACCAAAAGAGAGAACACAGCCTAAGGGTTCCAAAGCTAAAATTGCTTTCACTTAGAACTATTTATCAATGTGCTTAGTTCACTTCTCCTACTTCTTTTCTTCTGTGGCTTACTTTCGTAATGCAAATAGCTTCAAGCTACCCCTGGGAAACCAGAAGATCCAAATTTGATGCACCATTATGTTAACCTGGAGCTTTGTGGTATTCAATTATTATGTGTTTGGAATAATCAGTATTTACTGAACATTAAGATGCTAAATATTTAAGATTTTAATTTAAGTTTTATAATTTAATTTATGTTTTTAATTATGTGATTAAAATGTTTTTAAATATGTTTTTAAATATGTGATTTAATTTAAGTTTAATGATAAATCTATGAAGGCAGTATTGGCAGAATCTTGCTTTGTGTTTAAAGAAATGAAACCCCGCAAAAGGCAATAATAATGAAGATGATGTTGATAATAATGATGACAAATATTTTATTAAATTAATATTCTGGAGTAAAAATATTCCAGTTTACTCAGGAATTAAGTTCCAAGTAGTGCCCTGATTTTCCTTTTTTCTTCTTTTTTTATTATTTTTTCACAATGTATTCACTATATATTCTGATTGCAATTCCCTCCTTCGACTCTCCCCAGTGCCATCATTCCCTCCCTCTTTCCCCCATTCCCTTCCTTTAGTCCACTGAAGGGGGGAGTTCTCCACCATTGCCATCTGCCCGTAGCTTGTTTAGTCTCATGAGGATCCTCTTCCTCCATAGACTGGCAAGGCTGCATCATGAAGGGCCAGTGAACAAAGAGCAGTCAACCAAATTCATGATAGAGGCAGCCCCTTTTCCCCTCCATTCGGAGATCCACATGGAAACTGAGGGTCAATCATCCACATCTGAACATGGAGTCTAGGTCCTCTCCATGCATGGTCCTTGGCTGGTGCCTCAGTCTCAGCATTCCCCCTGGGCTCAGGTTATTTAGCTTTGTTGGTCTTCTTGTGGGGCTCCTTTCCCCTCCATGTCCCTCTATTCCCACCGGTAAGATTCCAGTCCTGATGAGACCTGATAGATTAGAGTCAGATGGAAGGGGAGGAGGACCTCCCCTCTCATTGGGCTGAGGGAGGGGCAGAGGAGTAGAGGGAAGGGGAGTGAGATTGGGAGGGGATGGAGGAGGGGCCTATAGCCAGGATATAAAGTAAATAAACTGTAATTAGTAAAAATAAAATTTAATTAAAAAAATACTCCCTGCACTCTACCCAATGTTTGGCCCTGAGTCTCAGCATTTGATTCAATGTCCTGTTGGGTGGAGCCTTTCAGAGGACTCTCTATTGTAGGATCCCATCCTGATTCCTCTCTTAACTACTTCTGGCATCTATTCTGGCATCTAACTACTTCTGTCTCATTCTAAATGAGACCTAAGCATCCTCCCTAGGGTCCTCCTTCTTCTTTAGCTTCTTTAGGTCTGTAGATGGCTATTCTATATTTTAGAGCTAATATCCACTTGTAAGTGAGTATACACCATGTCTGTCTTTCTGTTTCTGGGTTAACTCACTCAGGATGATCTTATCTAGTTTAATCTGTTTGCCTGCAAACATCATGATTTCCTTGTTTTTAATAACTGAGTAGTATTCCATTGTGTAAATGTACCACAATTTCAGTATCCATTCCTCAGTTGAGGGACATCAAGGTTATTTCCAGATTCTGGCTATTACAAAAAAAATAAATAAATAAACAAACAAACCCTGTTATGAACATAGTTGTACAAATGACCTTATTGTATGTTGGAGCATATGCCCAAGAACGTTATAGCTGGATCTTGAGGTAGTGCTATTCTCAGTTTTCTGAGAAAATGCCAGATTGATTTCCAAGTGGTTGTACAAGTTTGCACTCCCTCAAGCAATGGAGGAAGGTTCTCCTTTCTCCACATCCCCTCCAGCATGCGTTGTCGCTTGAATTTTTTATCTTAACCATTCTGATAGGTATAAGATAGATTCTCAGAATTATTTTGATTTGCATTTTCCTGATGACTAAGGATGTTGAGCATTTCAAGTGTTTCTCTGCCATTCTATATTACTCTGTTGAGAATTCTCTGCTTTGTACCCCATTTTTATATGGATTATTTGTTTTCTTGGTGTCTCATTTCATGAATTCTTTATATATTCTGGATATTAACTCTCGGTCAAATGTAGGATTGGTGAAGATCTTTTCCAGTCTGTAAGCTGTCACCCTGTTCTGTTGACAGTGTCCTTTGCTTTACAGAAACTTTTCAGTTTCATGAAGTCCAATTTATTAAAGGCAATAATAATGAAAATGATGTTGATAAGGATGATGACAAATATTTTATTAAAGTAGTATTCTGGGATCAAAATATTCTAGTTTACTCAAGAATTAAGTTCCATGTAGTATCCTGATTTTCTTATTCCCACAATATCCCAGGGATTTTAAATAAACTGAGGTACTTATGTGTTATCACAAGAAACTGGATGCTCATTAGGTTCCCCTTGATGGTTTCAGCCAGTTTGTGGAGTACAAGAATGTATTTCTTCATGTTTTTTTTCTCTAATTTTTGAAATGTGGTCTTGTTATGTCGCAATAAGTTGCTTAGTACTCACTATGTACCAAAGCTGTTTGTAAATCCATAATCACTCTCTTGTCTCAACCTCTTGAGTGCTGGGATTATAGGCATGCACCATCATGCCTGGGCAAAAGTTCTTATATCTTTTATGCAATTCAGTTGAACAAGTCTCCTTTATATTTACAGGATTGTTAATAAATGTACTTATTGGCATTTTGTGATCTGTAGCTGAGGAGCCTTAGATGAGCAGTCACCCATGCTCAGACCTCTAAGCCCAGGACATTAAACTTATTGAGGAGTGTACTTCCAACTGTTTTTCTTTCTTCTGTTCATGATTTTCTGTGCCTTAATGCTATATCTAGTTTGTTTTGCTAGAACGACAAAATGGCAGGGCACTCTAGAGACAAAATGATGAAATTTATAACCATGAATTCTCTAGAGTAAGACTAACACACATGGCCCACAAACAAAGAAAGACCCCTAATACCCATGATTAATAATAGAGAACCAAATATAAGAATGAATGATTTACAAGAAATTTTATATGCATAGAAACCTTTGAAATCACGACTGTAATTGAATAAACATAATCTTATCAGGGTCAATACAATCCTCTTACTTGGATGCTTAAAAGTAGAGAATATTTTCTGACAGCTAAGCAGACAATGCAACACTGGAAGGTGGTCAAACAGATACAATATTGGAGAACTGAATGTGAAGATTATATACAAGCAACAAATTGACATTCTTCTAAATCTCAGAAAGCACTGCAATATTGCTGGCATTTCCATTTTACTGCAATGATAATCGTGTCAGCTTATGATATGTAGGGTCACATATTTTGTTAGTTATTTATTTTTTATTTATTACAATTTATCCACTTTGTATCCCAGCTGTAGCTCCCTCCCTCATCCTTTCCCAATCACATCCTCCCTCCCTCTTCTCCTACCATGCCTCTCTCCTAGTCCACTGGGAAGGGAGGTCCTCCTCCCCTTTCCATGTGACCCTAGCCTATCAGGTCTCAACAGGACTGGATGCATTTTCTTCCTCTGTGGCCTGGTAAGGCTGCACCCCACTCAGGTGGAGGTATCAAAGAGCCAGCCACTGAGTTCATTGTCAGAGACAGTCCCTGTTCCCCTTACTAAGATACCCACTTGGACACTGAGCTGCCGTGGGCTACATCTATGCAGGGGTTCTAAGTTATCTCCATACACTATCCTTAATTGGAGTATCAGTCTCAGAAAAGACCCATGGGCCCAGATTTTTTGTTCTATTGCTCTCCTTGGGGAACTCCTATTCCCTCCAGGTCTTTCATCTTCCTGTACCTTCATAAGATTCTCTGCACTCTGCTCAAAGTTTGGCTCTGAGTCTCAGTATCTGCTTCAATACCCTGATGGGTAGAGTGTTTCAGAGGCCCTCTGTGGTAGGCTCCTGTCCTGTTCCCTGTTTTCTTCCTCTTACAGTGTCCATCCCATTTGCTTTTCTGAAGGAAGATTGAGCATTTTACCCAGGGTCCTCCTTCTTGATTAGCTTCTTTACATATACAGATTTTAATATGATTATCTTATGTTATATGGCTAATATTCACTTATAAGTGAGTATATATCATGTGTGTCTTTCTGTGTCTGGGACTAGAAATAAATATACTGAAAGTATCTCATTAAACATATAGACTATTATGTGCATTAAATTTCTCCGTCTGGCCCACCTAGATGGAATATCTGTTCCTTTTGATGAGTATTACACCAAGCAAGCTGGCTCTACTCCAGTTTCTGAGAAACATCTGTGAGTAGTGATACTTTATTCTTCACTCTCCAGTCTGGTCATTTTGTGGTTCTACCCTTGAATTTATGTACTGGTCACTACAGATTGTAGCCATCCCTAATCTGAAGATCAGGAAGAGCTAGACCATAAACTCCACACTGAATAACTGAAACATCTGAACTTACAGTAATTTCTCACCTACTACATGCCTTGTCCTTTACAATTCCAGTCTCAGTAATGAACATATGCCACTAATTCCCTAGACATAGGGTCAGCACAAAACTACTTAAATGTGGTCCATCATATTCATTTCATAAACTGTGCTTGTACACCAACATTCTTGTTCATTTGTTCATTATGAATGTTTCCTTATTATAATAGCAGAGCGAAGTAGTTACATCAAAGACTGTGGCAACAAAATATGTAACATGTATATTTTTTATGGCTCCATACAGCAATATATTAACATTTATTTCTCTGGATGATGTCTGAACATGAAGCAAATATATACAAATATGTAGAGTGTTATAACAAAGTATAAGTTACCCTGAATGCATCTTGGAGTGTGGAAATGGCACTTATTCTAACTTGGTATAAACAATGATTGGTTTACAGTTCAATGCATGGTTTTCCTTAGTTTGTGTCTTCATTCCAGAATTGAAACAACTAAACAATCATTTCAGCCCAGCTCTTTAACTTTCTAGTGGTATGATCTTAAATAAAACATGATATAAAGTGTTCACACAGTTCTTCTACTGTGGTCACAGAATTACTCTTATGATTAATAGGAAGAACTTATGTGGTAGCTTGACTGATTCAATAGCCTTCCAAGAGATGTCTGTGGCTGCTTTGTTGTTTTCTTACAGATCATTTTGCTCTCTTGCATTCTACTGACAAAAAAGTGTGATCTAAGCAGAAATTCTAAACACACATGCAGACATATATAACAACAACAAACACCCATGCGATTTTGTTTCTGTCCTCTCTATCATTTATTTCTTGCTCTTAAGATATTCTGCTAAGCCAGGTGGCACCAGACTATAATCTCAGCACTCGGGGAAGTAGAGGAAGGTGAATTACTGTGAGTTTGAGGCCAGCCTGGTCTATAAAGTAAGTTCAGGATATCCAAGTTACACAGAGAAACCCTGTCTTGGACAGTCTGCTGGAGTAAGAAACACTTAAAGTGAAGTTGAATATACTAGTTATTGAAGGCCACCATGACCAAAACCTATTAGAAAGTCCTAATATATGCATTTGTCTGGTCAGAACTTCTGTGACCACAGAGAATTTAATTAGCTTTACCAAAGCCAGTTCAGGACAGCAAAACTAGCTAATGAACTGTAGATTTTTACATTCAGAGACATCAGTAAATAGTTATTTTATGTCTTTTTTTAAAATATTCATCTTATAAAAATGAATGGTGTCTTTGCCTTTCCCAACAATATTTGTGTATTTTAAAATCAGAGGTTATAATGGAATGTGTGCTCTTCTTATCACAAAGATTATGATGCTCAGTTTTCCTTAGTTTCCAAACAAAAGCACGGTACTCTCACACATATACTGAGAGAGAGAGAGAGGGAAGAGAGAGACTAGGTAACATATTTTTCCCTCCACACTCTTTCTTTTAAAAGTCACTGTCTTTTTCATTCTAAATATCTTTCATAAAATCACTTCGGAGTCTTTCTTCTTTTCTCTTTTGGTGCTGACCATAGCTCACTTATACTTCTTTTCCCATTAAAATAAGCAAGCAAGCTACATCTTGCTAGGGTCAGCACAGCCTGGCTTTTTAAGTAGGTCTGGAGACAGTTTCCAAAGAGACATGCTGTTAAAGAGACAATGCCTTTGTGCTCGCAGCAGGGCTAAGTGGTGTTTGTTTCCAGATGTGTTCCTGAAACACAGGGGAGGGCATGCAGCTTCGCAACACTCATGAAGTGGTTTAAAGAGGGTGGAGGCAGCAAGCAGAGAAAATGGCCAAGGTTGTGCAGGGATGCAGATATGATGTAATTTTATGCCCCTGATAGAAAAGATGAGGCGTCATCTTTCAGTGGTGGATATGTGCTACAAAGTTCAGCTGTTTCTGTGAAAGTCTCAGTCAATCTCTACCTAACTTGACCTTCCAGGTGGAGGTTTTATTTCTTCATATGAACATTTATTTATTTATTTATTTATTTATTTGGTTTGTTTCATTCTGTGACATCATGAGTCAATATCAGAATGTTACTCAATTAAATAACTATTGCAGCTGGAATCCTATTTCCAACACTTAATCTGTATTTATCCTAAGGTTTTTATCACTACACATTGCTATTCTATCAGTCAGCATTAAAAGAAGTAATTATGATGAACACCAGTGACATATGCTTTTAATACCAGCACTAGGGAAGCTGAGGCAGGTGGATCTCTGAGTTTGAAGCCAGCCTGATCTACTGAGTGAGTTCCAGTACAGTCAAGGCTACACAGAGAAACTCTGTCTCAGAAAACAAACAACGACAATGGCAACAACAACAAAAATAAAAGCCCAGAAAAAACAAAAAGCAGTAATTATATCAGAGGTACGTTTTAGTCATAGGTTTAAGGAATATTCAATAAATATTCACTCTTATTCGACTATCACCATTTTTATTACTACTATTATTATTTAGTAATATTTTATCTTTGGTATTGGTATTGTGATATATAGTAGTTTGGTAGGTTATTTCCTCTTAGGACCCATTACAACAGAACGAGTGAGATCGTTCAGCATGTAGAGACATGTGCAGCTGAACCTGGTGACCTGAGTGTAATCTCCACCACTTTCATCACAGAAGGAGAGATTTGACTCCCACAAATTGTTCTCTGACATGCACATGAACATCACAGCATGTATGTATACACACATATATGATGAGTTATAACTGTAATAATAATAATTTTAATAAGCCAAAAAAAGGCCTCTCTGGCTTTTGTGAATAGTGTCTCTAATTTCTCCCCTCTCATCTCTTCCTTACTGGCCAATTGTTTATTTTAGAAGAAAGAAAAAAACACTGTAATTTTTTCTTTTTTAAAAATTTTCATTAATTACACTTTATTCATTTTGTATCCTCCCCCCCCCGTGAACACCTCCCTCCCCCAACCCCACCCACTCTCCCCTTCTCTAAGCATGCCCCTCTCCAAGTCCACTGATAGCCTAGGATCAGAAGGAAGCAGAGGAAAACACTGTATTTTTAAAGTTGTGAACTAGTTTACCAGAGCTTCCACAACCAAGAATGACAAACTAAAGAGCAGAAAGTTTTCTTTTCTTAATAGTTTAGGTTTTTTTCCAGTTTATTTACTTTACATACCAAGGGTACCCCTTTCTTCTCTCCTCTCATTCCCCTCTGTCTTTCTTCTTCTCTCGTCCCCTCCCCCTTTTGCCCCAGAAAAAGGGAGCCCCCTGCAACCTGTATCAACCTTCCCAGGGCATGTCAGGTCAGGACTGAGCATATCTTCATCCCCTGAGGCCAGGCAAGGCAGCCCTGCCAGAGGTAAGTGATTCAAGAGCAAGCAATAGAGTCCATGTTAGAAAGAATGTGCCCCTCCTTTCGCCTGAGGCCCCATATGAAGACCAAGCCTCCCATAGGCTACATGTGTGCAGAGGGGCCTACGTCCAGATTGCGCATGCTTTTTAGTTGATGTCTGTATCAATAAGCCCTCATGGAACTGGGTTAGTTGTCTCTGTTGTTCTTCTTGTGAGTTTCTTGTCAACTCCAGGTCTTTCCATCTTTCCCCTAACACTTGCACAGGATCGCTGGAGCAACTAACTCCCCATGCTTGGCTGCAAATCCCAGCATCTGTCTAGATCCTCTGCTTCCTGGAGCTTCCCAGAGGACAGTCAAGTTAGGCTCCTGTCTGAAAGCATAGCAGATGATCATTATTAGTGTCAGGGGCTGGCTCGCCACCCTGGTGGGGAGGGGGCGCTCAGGATGGGTCAATTGTTGGTTGGACTTTCCCTCAATCTTTGTTTCCTCATTATCTCTGCAGTCATTATAGCAGGATACTTTTTGGGTCACAGGTTTTGTAGGTGAGTTGTTGTCTCCTCCTTCCACTAGTCCTGCCTGGTGAGGAGGTGGTCATTTCAGTATTCATATCCCACCCTGTTAGGAGTCTCAGTTAGAGTCACACCCATATCCTCCCAAGTTCCTGCCTTGTCACAGGCCTCCAGCCTGACAAAAGGATGTGTCCCTTCCCCGCAGCTTCCCTTCCTGTTCTCAGCCCTCTTACCTTACACCCCATTCTCTCCCACATCTTATCCCCATCTTTGTATCCCTCCCCATTCTTTCTTCTTCCCAGTTCCCTCTCTTCACCTACTTCTGCTGTCTATTCTATTTCTCCATCTGCGTGACATTCCTGCACCCTCCCTTGAACCATCCTTGCAAAGTTTTATTTTCCTGTGTATCAGGAGGGTCACACTTTTGCTTCTTCCTACCTCTGGTAGTTTGCTGGTGATCTTCATAGTTCTAGTCATATAGATGCATTACTCCATTGTCACAGGGCCAAGGCTGTCTTCGAATTTACATGACCATCTTCATAATCACTAAGTACAACTATAATAACAATATTTCCAAATAAAGCCTCAGCTGAGGACTGATGGTTTGAGATTTGATGTATTATTTTCGGACAATTATGTAAGATATTTAACTTTTGCAGGATCTAGCTCTGTTCACTTGCCAGCTTCTGTCTCTCACCATTCTTTACAAGTCACCTCTCTGATCACGAGGGCTTTTAAAGTCCTGATGATTTTGTGTCCTCTGTGCTCAGGATCTTTTATAAACCTTGAATTTTGTTTGGAACATGCCCACAGGCCTATTTTTAGTTGGTTTCCCAGATAAGATTTATTGCATAAAAACATGAACGTGGTTACATCACATGTAATAAGAAGTCTAAACTGGAAACCCTGGCCAAAGTTATATGCTTGTTGTGGATTGACCATACAGTAGGGACGGTTAATCGTTAATCACCATGTTTTTCCATGTCTGTCTCCTTAACTGTCCTGGTTATGTCTGGCCTTTTTATAGCTATGAAACCATGGAGCCTTATATAGTAGATTCTCAACTATTATATTGTAAACAACTATGTAAGAAAATAAAATGCTTACCTTCCCCCCATTATAAGGCTACTATTTGAAAAATAAAATAAATATACAACATCAACGATGATATGGAGAACTTCAGAGTATTACTACCTTAAACGTAAAATGATCTGCCACTATGATAAGAAAGCATCGTAGTGTCTCAGCAAGCTAGAATTATCACTTTAATTATATCCACTGAAGTGATTATATTTCTGGGTATATCTCCTAAGAATTACGAGCAGGTTCATAAGTGCTGCTTTTAGAACCATATTCAAAACAACATTATTGAAACTCTGCAGAAGATAAAAAGAAACTACATGTCCCAAGGTGCCTGAATATATAAACAGACCATGCTGGCTTCCTAATATCTCTAAAAGGAAGAAGATCCACAAAATAACTCTAATCACACACTGAGGCTTAAGGAGAGATACAGAAATAAAAATAGACATTAGAGGTTCATCTCCAAAGGTAATTGGTGCTGTGTGGAAATAGACAAGATTAAAATATGTCTATTGGGTCAGTGAGGGGAAAGCCACATCCAAATTAAAGTAACAAAGTCATATTCAGGAGGCATATTTTTTAGTTTTGTTTTGTGGTGTATGAGCTTATCCAATTTGGGGAATTTTAGAAGCTTTGTGTTTAGTAACTGAGAGACTTTTAGTAGGAAACAAGTGAATCACTCTCAAGCATACCGCAGTAAAGTTGAAACCCTAAGAACTGTATGATTCAATGCAGTTTACTGGAAAAGGCTGGATTTACAATAAGGAGACATCTCTCTAGGTCTATATTTTTAAATGACAGTTAAGTTCATTTGGAATAATTGAGCAGGCGTTAGAGGTCTTTCTTAACTCTAGAAGTTTGTGACACCGTGCAATGTATACAAGATGTTACACAAAGCAAGATTTTATGAAATTTCAATGTTGATTTAAAAGCCTGTGTGAGGCTGTTTCCTGTTTTCTTTTTCTTCTGATGTCCATCCTCTTTGCCTTTCAGGATGGGGATTGAACATTTTAGTTAGGGTCCCTGAAAGCCTTTGCGTGCAGACTGTCAAAGCAGATGCTGAGCCTGATGGCCAACTGATGGGCAGAGTGAATGGAATTTTATGTAAGAAGTGGAAAATAGTAAGAGCTGGAGGGGACGGGAACTCCACAAGCAGAGCAACAGAACAAGATAATTTGAACACAGGGAACTTCCCAGAAAATCATACTCCAACCAAGGACTATATATGGAGATAACCTAGAACCCCTGAACAGATGTAGCCCATGGCAGTTCAGTGTCCAAGTGGGTTACATAGTAATGGAAAGAGGGACTGCCTCTGACATAATCTGATTGGCCTGCTCTTTGATCACCTCCCCCTGAGGGGGGAGCAGCCTTACCAGGCCACAGTAGAGGACAATGCAGCCACTTTTGATGAGAACTGATAGACTAAGATCAGAAAGGAGAGAAGAACCTCCCCTATCAGTAGACTTGGGGAGTGGCATGCATGCAGAAAGGGGAGGGAGGGTGGGAACGGGAGGGGAGGAGGGAGGGGCTTATCGGGGGATACAAAATGAATAAAGTGTAATTAATAAAATAAAATAAAATGCAAAAAAATTAAAAAAAAAGCCTGTGTCTATTTTACCATACAATTGTCAACTAGTCAATTTAAATGCATTGGTAGACCCAGTCATGGTTATCAGATACATTTGCTACTATTCTGTTGCAGTGACAAAACTCCAATGCCAAGGAAACTTAGAAAAAAAGAAAAAAAAGAGTTTGGGTGATTGGTTCCAAAGGGATAAGAATAAGTCACCATTGTGATGAGGAGACATAGTAGTTTCAGTCATGACTGCTGGAGAAGCAAGCTGAAATCTCACACCTTGAGCCACAGTGTAAAACAGAGACAGTGAGCTGAAAAGTGTGTGAATCTTTAAACTCTCAAAGCCTATATCCAGTGGCATATTTCTTTCAGTTAAGACACATCTCCTAAATTCTTCCAAGTACAGTCAATTACTAAGGATCAAGCATTAAATACCCGAGTGTATGGGGAATATTTTCATTCAAACCTCCACATCACTATAATTAGTTATTTTTAATGTTGCAATAAAGTACCTGACAAGAAGGACTTAAGGAAAGAAGCATTCACATTTAGGTTATAGTTTAAAGGTACAGTTTGTCATGACCAGGTATTCGTAGTCTTGAGCTGTCTTGTCGAATTGTATCTGCAGGCAGGAAACAGAGGGCAAGGACTACTACCTCTGAGCACATTTTCTTCTGTTTATGAAGTCTGGGACCCCTGACCAGTGAATGGTACCTCAAAAATTTAGGATGTCTTCCTACTTCAGTTACAACAACCCATATGAGCTCCCCCCACTTTTGTTTGGCTTTTTGAGACAGGGTTCCTCTGTGTAGCCTTGGTTTTCCTGGACTTGCTTTGTAGACCAGGCTGGCCTTGAACTCAGAGAGATCCACCTGCCTCTGCCTCCCTGAGTGCTGGTATTACAGGAGTGCTCCACCATGCCGGTCTCATATGAGGCTTCTTAGGAATGCCTAAAGACTTTCCTCTGCTGAATCTAGATCCTGTCATAGGGGTAATAAATATTACATATTACATGCAATTACTCTGACCAGGACCATAATGGCATAGTCAATTGCAGCCTATGTCAAACATCTTCAACTACACATGAACTACTTAGTAAATTTAGATGCACCTTAATTGTATGAGAAGTGGTCTCTATGAACAGCAAGTCTAGCCGTCTCCATTGGCCTATATATAGCCAATTACGTGAGTTCAGACACAAATCCTAGTAGCTGAAATAACGTTTTCCCATTCAAATACTCATATCTTCCGTGTTTTTAATTAGCTTGCATACATTGCAAGGTCAAATGTCTCTATTTCTATAGGAGAATTTGGCATACATGCTGATGTCTTCCAAACACATTAGTCAGGGTATTTTTCAAGAACCTTTATTCCAGTTTTCTAAACCAAGTTTGTGCTGATCAAACCTATCACAACTGATATAACGGTCTCTTAATTTTGGCAGTAAGGTTATTTCTTAATTCTGTTCACTGTTTCCATCTAGGCATATTTTTTATTGAGTTCTGCCAGACTCACTTGTACTTCATTAGTTCTTTAATCTTGAAGACTAGTTTTGTGAGTATGGAAGTTTGAATCGAAATGGCCTGCATAGGCTCATGTGTGTGAAAGGTCCGGTTAGTAAACTGTTTGGGCTGCGTTAGAGTATGTGTCAATGGGAATGGACTTTGAGGCTTAACATTTCCACTCCAGGTGCAGGCTCTTTTGCACTCTACTTGTTCTCTGCAGAACAGGGTGTAAAGTCTCAGCTAGTGCTCCAAGGTCATGGATATCTTCTTCCTATCATGATGACCATGGTCTTGTCCTATGAAATTATAAGCAAACACCTAATTAAATGTTTGTTTTTAATAAATTTGCCTTGGTCTTGGTGTCTTCTCACAGTCAATAGAACGGTAATCAAAACACTGAACTTTTAAATTAATTCCTGTTACAATGAGCTTCAATTACTCCACTATATTTTTTTGAAATTTTGATCACTATGATATAGTTGAGTAGATTATAAAGGGAAGGTAAGTTTATACTGGCTCATAGTATTAGAAGTGTACTCACTGTCATTGGCCGCCATGTTTGGGGCCTATAGTGTGGCAGTGTACCATGATAGTAGAAGGGGGTAGCTAGTGTATTAACCTTGTGTTGACCAGTAATAAGATAGAACTCTGCACTAGTTATCCTGTTCACACTCAACCTGCTGAAATGTCACACTCAGATTTAGGGTGGGGTTTCCTGAGTTAAACTTTGCTGGAAATGCCCTCGCTGGTATGCTCTGAAGTGTTCTTTCCTGACCTTCTATTATCTCTCAATACAGCTAAGTGGATAATCAAGATTGACGGTCAAGACCACCAAGAATGAAAACAAAGTTTCTCCCTCTCTCATTCTCCAGGCTCTTAAATCATATAGTAAAAAAAGAAAAAAATTAATTAAAAAATAGAAAATGCATACATGAACATTATTATCTGATAGTATAAAGCATACAATTGAATTCTTTTCAAATAATTTATGAAGTAGATGCACTACATTTAATACTTACCTATACACTTTTTCTCATGGCAAAATTTTAATATAAATATATATTAATTTGCCTGATATTTCCCTAACACAATTCTTAGATTTAAATAAAGTATACATATAATTTTATTGGTTTTGTTACATTTTCCTCCCGAAAATTACACTCAGAGCAAAAGTACAACTAGGTGCTTATTTAACTCTTTCTGTCATTCCTGTAATTCTTTTGCTAATATCTTTCATCCTTTCTTCTTTTTCATTCTTCCTTTTTTCCTTCCATCCTAACTGCTTTTAAATTCCATCCTGAAGCAAATTTTTATATTTTATGCTCACTATGTTTTACCCAAATGGATATGATAACTTTAATAAATTAAATTAATTTTACACTATCATAGATTTAGATTTTATTTTATCATTTTTACACATGTATAACAGACTTTCATCATTTATATAACCTCACAATTTCTGCATGGGATTACAGAATCTTTTTTTGGCAGTTAATGTAATAGGAGAAAGAAAATTGTAGCAGCAGTGATATTCTTGAAGGCTCCATAGATAGAACCTGTTTAAGGGTGCAGACGAGCCTACAGAAATGTGGGTAAGAAACTCTAATAACAGTCATTATATCCTAGGTCAGGCATCATATTTTTTCACGTTTCCATCATACGCTATGCAATACTTCCCATTATAATCACTATTTCTGTCTCTGTCTTTAGTTACTGCTGGTAAGAAATGTTCCCTTGGTTTTTGTTTTGTTTTGGTTTGGTTTTTTCTTTTCTAGTTTCTGAAATCTAGATAATATATTTTTATTATAATATTTTATTTTTATGTTATTAATTAATTGTATCTCACCAGCAGCTCCCTTCCTTTTCCCCTCCAATCCTTGTGATGGTTTTCTCTAGCTTTACCATTCACTGCAAAAAAATTGGGAAAAAGGAGGGATCTTGTGAAACATTTTGATTTGAATGGAAAAGAGACTAGAATAGAAGACAAAATAGAAAAGAAAAAGTTCAGGAAGGGAAAAGAGTAGAAATAATATTTTAAGCATATCAAATAGGTTCTTAGCTGTTATATCCCGTTATTAATGAATAAGTTATACTAGCAAAAGTCCTTGTGAAACATCTCAACAAAGCACAACGCAGTGCTGCAACGCGCAGCATAACTGCCATAGAGAACAGTAACACGGCAGAGGGCAGGGAGTCATATGAAGGAAGGGAGCTAGTATGACCTGGAGAGGACAGGAGCTCCACAAGGACCAAAGAGATCTGGGCACAGGGTCTTTTCTGAGACTGACACGCAACCAAGGACCATGCATGGATATAACCTAGAACCTCTGCTCAGATGTAACCCATGGTAGCTCAGTAACCAACTGGTTTCCCATAGTAAGGGGAACAGGGACTATTTCTAACAGGAACTCAGTGGCTGGCTCTTTGACTTTCCCACCCCCCCAAGGGAGGAGCAGTCATGCTAGGCCACAGAGGAGGACTTTGCAGCCAGTCCTGAAGATACCTGATAAAACAGGGTCAGATGAAAGGGGAGGAGGTCCTCCCCAATCAGTGGACTTGGAAAGGGGCAGGGAGGAGATGAGGGAGGGAGGGTAGGAATGAGGGAGCAGGATGCAGCTGAGATACAGAGTTAATAAAATGTAACTAATAATAAAAATGGAAAAAAAAGATTTTATTAAAAAGAGGAAGCTGCAAGACAAATGCAAAAAAAACCCCCAATAAGTTAACTTAAGACTGACAAGAAAGAAAAACATTTTCTTTGTATTAGTTTAAAAGTGATTACAAGTGAATTTTTATTGTATATATGTGCACTAAATTAACAGTTTAAATAATAAAAATTTATACCCCTCTTTTTCTAATTTTCTATAGTGTGTTTATGCTATGTATACATAATAAGGTTTGAATGAGAAAAGATTCTACACCCAGTATCCCAGCTCCACTATGAATTCCTGGCTGCAGTGTATCTTCTGCAGTCTATAAATATGTGATGAATACAAGGTTTCTGGGCCCAAAGCGGAAACCTACTTTCCTTAATGTAAATAATGTATATTTAGTACTTGCATATTAAACTTAAAATTTTTTCCACCTTAAATAGAGTCTCTGCTTCCATCTTCTTCATATACATGAGGTAGTTACAGAATGATAGATAAGAAGATCCTTCTTTTTATCATCTTTTCTTTTGTTTGTATTCATGTATATCATACAAATAGGTGAGGCCATGCAGGCATGATGGGTTCAGAGTTTAACATTAGTTGTAGTCCTCAGTATTTTTCCACCTTATTTTTAAGACAGTGTCTGTTCTTGAACCTGTGATTCACTGATTCAGCAGGATTGTCTTTTAGCATAGTCCCAGGGGTCCTTCGGGCTTTTCATTCCCATCAGTGCATTATAGGCACAGTGCCATGCCTAGCTTTTGTGAGGATGCTGAGATCCAAAGACAGGTGCTAATTCTCAAGGAGCCTGCTCCTTACAGATGGTACTATTTCTCCAATCTCCCCCTTTCCATTTTCACAGAGAAGAATTTTTCGTTTGAAGAATGACATTAAGGTGAATATTTTGAATTATGTTGAATTGTAGTGGACCATATTTCTGTCCATAGAGATAAGGGGTGGTAACTGAGACTAAAGTTAACCGGAACATGTGCCTTTGGCTTAAGAAGAAAGCAACCGATCCTAAGTGTGAGAGAATTGCTAAACGAGACTGTTAGAAGAGATTCTGGTCTTTCTTAGTGGAAATTGAAATTTTTAAACTTAAAAACTATGGCTATTTCAAATTTAATTTTAAAAATTGTGTAAGTTTTGGTAAAATACATCTTCGTGATAAATTCAGCCTTTGGTTGAGGGATAGCCGTCTCTGCGGTGATGGACGAGATGTAGAGACTCTTCAAGTTTTCACATTGATTGTAAGTTAATTAGTGATTTACTTCATGTGTTATAAAAGGGCATGTATACTGAATATAGTTGTTTTTGTTATCTGGCATCCATTTTATTCTCTTTGTACAGTAATTACAGAATTTTATCTGAGATGAGAGATCTTTCTACCATTCTCAATCTATATGTTCTTTTGGAGTTAAGTACAACTATACTTCTAATGGTAGCTTAAGAAAATCAAATCCTGTGTTCTGGCAAGATATGTTCAAAGCTAGATATAAAACTCAATTCAAGCCAATTTGAAACAGACTATAAATCTGAGATATTTTCAAAAGCCGGTAGGGAAACACAGACTTTTTCTCTGCCAAACAAGAAATAAAAAGGATTAACCCCCAGAACATATTGAAAGCAGTGATGACAAAACTTCTAGATAATATAATCAGAAAAGAATCAGAGAGCTGGCTAGTTTTGTGTCAACTTGACACAAGCTAAAGTCATCTGGAGGGAACCTCAATTAAGAAAATGACTCCATAAAATTTGGTTGCAAGAATGCCTGTAGGGCATTTTCTTAGTGACTTTGGAGAGGGCTGAGCCCATGTCAATGATGCCATCCCTGGGCTGCTGGTCTTGGATTCTATAAGAAAACAGTCTGATCAAGCCATGAGGAGGAAGCCAGTAGGCAGCACTCTTCCATGGCCTGTGCATCAGCTCCTGGCTCCAGGTCTCTCCCTGGCTGCTATGCTGACTTCTTTATGTGATGAACAGTGCTGTGGAAGTGTAAGCCAATTAGACCCTTTTCTCCTCAACTTGTTTTATGGTCACTATGTTTCATTACAGCAACAGAAACCCTAACTAAGACAGAGAACAAATGTTGAATGCAAAAATACTTGATTCTCATTATATTTGATGTTCCTCCAGCCAGTCTTGCTTGAAGTAAGTAAGCATGGACTTATAGGATCAGTCCTATAAGTGTAACTTCAGCTAATTTGCCTCTCCGTTTTAGTTACTAGTGACCACAAGCCCAGACTGATGCATAGCTGCAACTGGGGTAAACTGGTTAAAACACTTTAGTGACCTGAACTTCTTCATTGTTTACACACACACACACACACACACACACACACACACACACACACACATCTATGTGTGTAATCATCTCTGTGTGATTTGCATGGCTAAGCAAATCCAGCAACATTTCCAGATGTTTCTTTTGGGAGTTAACATCATGAGCAAACTTCTCTTTCTACAATGGGTAAGAGAATGTTATTTTTCTTTTATCTCTGTTGCCATATTCCCCTGTGAAACCATTTCAATTTAGTGAAGGAAAGAGGGGCTCAGCCACTTGAATCTACTATTATGAATGTGGTGCTTGACATGCAGGAGTCAATGGCATGAGACGCAGGGCTTCATTACTCCTTGGCTCACCCAGATTCAGGCTTCCCAGGACCCAGAGATAGTTTGCTGCCAAGAAGACATATTTGAATTATAATGCACCAAGTCTCTCTTGAAGCACTTTCTGCAAATGGCATTTTAGAATTTTTTTTTTAACATCCCAGTGAATCAGCCCTATACCTTGTACCACTGCCTAGAACTGAAGTGAATATATTTACTGCCAAGTTGTTATAGTAAATGAAGGAATATGTGGTCTCAGGAGTAACATCAGTCTACCATTACAAAACACTTAGCACATGAGAAACTTTTAAGAAGAGGAAAGATGGAAGCGAGGACGAGGCCAGACTTGAGTTTCTGGCCTGTCCTTTAACTAAACACAAAATTTGGTGACACTGCAAAAACTTCATCCAGCTTTGATAACCTTATAAAATATAAATGTAATATTACTTGGTTTCACGGAACCATAGTTTACGGATTTCATTAAATTTGCAACTATTATTGATCATTGACATTTCCTAATCAAGAAGGAAGAATTCTCTTAAGGAGGAATTGCTCATTCAATAAGTATTTAAAAGGAGAATTAGAGACTATCAAACCAAAACAAAGGAGTTCCAAGGTGACATCGACCAGTATGTCCCATTTCTGAGGAGCAGAGTATCTGAGACTTGAAACAGTTGAGTAGAGTGGTGGGTGGATCCAGACCATTGGGGCTTCCCAGTACCAGAGGGGACATCAGGTGAGTGGGGGCCAATAGGATAGAGACCCGTGTGGCTGCCTCCAAAGTCAGGGAATCACAAACTGTGAAACCTCGACATTTTCTGCATGTCCCAAAGAGTACAGAACCCCACGTCCAGGGACTCTCCTCTCTGGCAGCCAGACATCAGATCCCTCCCACTTTCAGCATTTAAGCCACTGTTCTGCTGGTCACCCATGGAAACCAGACAAACAGTGGAAGCACACAGATCGTGGATCCTGGATAGCACAGGCCAGAATAGTCTGAGTCCTGTGTAGCCACTGTGTCTGACAGCCTTTGTAGGTTGTGGCTCAGCTCCTTTCTGAGACAACCCGAGAATGCTACTGCTTCCATGCCATCTGAACACCTGTGTATTCGCACTGCGCACAACTTGTGACTGTGCCCCACCCTTCAAGGCAACTGCACACACATGGTCCATGACCTTCAACTCACACTCTCGCACACACTCAAAGGCCTGTGCCAGCACCAACACCAAGCCAGCACTTGCTCACTCTCAGGCACATGCACCCTACACTTCAAAGCACATGCCTCAAGACAACTGTACAAGCGTCCTCCCTTCCTTAGCTGCACCCCAATCACCAGCACCCATTCTGAAGCACCAGGACCTCTCTCTTCTGTAGACAACTCCGGTCTCCAGACAGGTGGACACAGTCTGCAGTACAGGCTCCAGGAACAGCCAAATGGCTAGAAGACAGCATAAGTATAATCAACAAAAATCACTACATCATGGCCTCACCAGAATCCCCTCCCCAAGCCAATGAATATTCTACTGCAACTGAAACACATGAAATGATCTGAAATCTATGATTATGCAGTTATTAGAGGCACATCAAGAGGAAACAAACAAACGAACAAATAGAGCCCATAATGGACAAAATCCACAATCAAACAGGTGAAGGAAATGAATAAAATCAGGCAAGACATGAAAACGAAATTAGAATCAATAAAGACAACATAAACTAAAAATACCCTGGAGATGGAGAACTTATAGAAGATATCAGGAACCACAGAAGACAGCATAACCAACAAACTACAAGAGATAGAGGAGAGAATCTAAGGCACTGAAGATACAATTGCAGAAATTGATATACCTCTCAAAGAAAACATAAAAAGTGAAAAGTAGACTTGGAGAGGAGCATGGGAGGGGATGAGGGAGGGAGGATGGGAATGGGAGGGGGCTACAGCTGAGATACAAAGTGAATAAACCGTAATTAAGTTAAAAAAAAAAAAAACGAAAAGTTACCGACACAAAACATCCAAGATATCAAGGACATCATGAAACAACAAAACATAACAGTAATAGGAATAGATGAAAAAGAAGATTCCAGGCTCCAAGGTCCAGAAAACATTGTTTAGAAAATCAGAGAAGAAAATTTCCAAACCTTAAGAAAGAGATGCACATAAGCATACAAGAAGCTCACAGAGCACCAAATAGTCTAGACAAGAAAAAAAAAATTCCTCCCACCACATCATAATCAAAACACTAAATCTACAAAACAAAGAAAAAATATTGAAAGTGGCAAGGGGAAAAGACCAAGTAACAAATAAAGTTAGACCTGTCAGAACCACACCAGACCTCTCAACAGAGACTATAAAAGCCAGAAGGGCCTGGGTGGATATCATGCAGACATTAAAAGACTACAAATTAAGAGACTACAAAACAAACTATTCTATGACATAACTAAATTTAAACAAGTTTTAAGTAGCAACCCAACACTACAGAGTATGCTGGAAGGAAAACTTAAACCCAATGAGATCAACTACCTTAAGAAAACACAACATAACAATAACTTCACAACAAAAAGCAAAAGAAAACAAGCACACAAACACACAATTACCACCAAATATGCTAACAACCATTGCTCACTAATATCTACCAATATCAATGAACTCAACTCTCCAATAATAAGACACAGACTAACAGAATGGTTGTGGAAGCAGTATCAAATATTCTGCTGCATTCAAGAAGCACAACTCTGCTACAAAGATAGACACTACCTCCAAGTAAAGGGCTGGAAAAAGGGTTTCCAAGCAACTAGATCCAAATAGCATGCTGAAAGCGCCATCCTAATATCTAATAAAATAAACTTTAAATGAAAAGAGAGGGGAAAAAAACACTTAATTCTCATCAAAAGAAAAAAAAAAAAACACCAGGAGAACATCACAATCCTGAACATTTACAACCCAAATAAAAAGGCCCTACATTTTTAAAAGAAACATTATTAAAGCTTAAATCACACATCAGTCCCAAAACATTAATAACAGGAGACTTAAACATCTCACTCTCACCAAAAGACAGATCATTGAGACAGATGTTAAAGAGAGAAATAATGACACTTATAGAGGTCTTAAATCAAATGGACCTAATAAATGCCTACAAGACTTTTCACCCAAATACAAAATAGTTTATCTTCTCTTCAGCATCTCAAGGAATCTTCTCCAAAGTTGACCATATAGTCAGACACAAAGCAAGCTTCAAAAGATACAAGAAAATTGAAATAATTCCTTGTGTCATATCAGACCACCATGGTCTAAACTATACCTCAACAATAACAGAAATAGCAAAAAGCCTACACAAGAATAGAAATGAACAACTCTGCACTCAATGACAACTGGGTCAGGGAAGAAATAACAACAAAAAAAAATTAAAAACTTCTTAAAATTTGATGAAAATGAAGGCACATACCCAAAGCTATAGGACACAAAGAAAGCAGTGATAAGAGGAAAGTTCATAGTACTAAGTGCCTTCAAGAAGAAATTGGAAGCATCTCATACAAGCAACTTAAAGGTAAAAGCCCTAGAAATAAAAACAGACAGACCCAAAATAAGCAAACAGCTGAAAATAATCAAACTCAGAGCTGAAATCAATAAATTAGAAACAAAAAGAACAATTCAAAGAATCAACAAAACTAAGAGCTGGTTCTTTGAGAAAATCAACAAGATAGACAAACCCTTAGTCAAACTAATTAAAAGGCAGACAGACATTATCCAAATCAAAAAATTAGAAATGAAAAGGGGAATAATGACAGACACTAGGAAATCCAAGGAATCATTAGGCTTGACTTCAAAAGCCTATATGCCACAAAATTTTAAAATCTAAATAAAATGGATAATTTTCTTACTAGATTCCATTTACCAAAGTAGAATGAATATAAGGTAAATAAATTAAATAGTCATATATCTCTCTTAAGGAAATGGAAGCAGTTATCAAAACTCACATATCAAAAAATAAATAAATAAAAATAAATAAAACCATAAAACAAATAAATAAAGAAATAATGAAGGCCCAGGGACAGATGGTTTCAGTGCAGAATTCTCGCAGACTTTCAAAATAGAGCTAATTCCAATACTCTTCACACTCTTTCACAAAATACAAAAAGGAGCCTTCCTAAAATCATTCTATGAGGCACAGTCCCCTTGAAACCTAAACCCCACAAAGACACAACAAAGAAAATTTCAAAGCAATGTCTCTTAAAAATATTGATGTAAAAATACTCAATAAAATATTTGCAAACTGCCAGTCCTAATGAGACCTGATAAGGTAGGGTCAGATGGAAGGGGAGGAGAACCTCCCTTATCAGTGGATTTGGAGAGGGGCATGGGAGGAGATGAGGGAGAGATGGTAGGATAGCAAGGGAATGAGGGAGGAGGTTACAGCTGGGATACAAAGCAAATAAAACGTAATTAATGTAAAAAAAAGAAAAATTTAATTAAAAATATACTTGCAAACTGAATCTAGAACACATCAAAGATATTACCTACCACGACCAATTAGGCTTCATCCCAGGCATGCATGGGTGGTTCAACATACAGAAATTTATCAATGTAATCTGCCATATAAATAAACTGAAGGAGAAAATCCACATGAGCATTTCCTTAGATGCTGAAAAAGAATTTGATAAAATCCAACACCCATCCATGTTTAAAGTCTTAAAGAGATCAGGGATACAAGGCTTATACCTTAATATAGTAAAGCAATATACAACAAGCCTATTGCCAACATCAAACTGAACGGAGAGAAACTTAAATCACTCCCACAGAAATCAGGGACAAGACAAGGCTGCCCGCTCTCTCTGTATCTCAACATAGTACTGGGAGTCCTAGGTAGAGCAACCAGACAGTTAAAGTGGATAAAGGCACACAAATCGGAATGGAAGAACTCGAAGTATCACTATTTGCAGATGATATGATAGTATATATGAGTGGCCCCAAATTTCTACCAGAGAACTCCTACAACTGATAAACACTTTTATCAAAGTGGCTGGGTACAATATTAACTTCAAAATATCAGTAGCCCTCCTGTATTCAAAAGACAAACTGTCTGAGAAAGAAATTAGGGAATCAATATCTTTCACAATAGCCACAAATAACATAAAGTACCTTGATGTAACTCTAAACAAGCAAGTGAAAGACTTATATGAAATAAACTTCAAGTATCTGAAGAAAGAAATTGAAGAAGATATCTGAAGATGAAAGATATCCCATCCTCATGAATCTGTAGAATTAACGTATTAAAAACGGTCATCTACCAAAAGCAATCTACAGATTCAATGCAATTCCCATCAAAATACCAACACAATTCTTTACAGACATTGAAAGAACAATTCTCAACTTCATAAGGAAAAACAAGAAACCCAGAATAGCTAAAACAATCATGTATGATAAAAGCTCTTCAGGAGGTATCTCTATCCCTGATCTCAAGTTATACTATATATCAACAGTAATAAAAGCAGCATGGTACTGGCATAGAAACTGACTGGTGGATCAATGGAATCAAATCAACTACCCTGAAATAAACCCCCACGTCTATGGACACCTGATTTTTGTCAAAGAAGCCAAAACTATACACTGGAAAAAAATATTGCATCTTCAACAAATTGTGCTGGTCTAACTGGATGTCTACATGTAGAAAAATGCAAATAAATCCATACTTATTACCCTACACAAAAGTAAACTCCATGTGGATCAAAGACCTAAACATAAAACCAGACACACTAAATCTGTTAGAAGAAAAAGTGGGGAAGAACCTTGAATACATTGGCACAGGAGACAACTTCCTGAACAGAACACCAAGAGTTCAGGCCCTAAGAACAACAATCAATAAATGGGACGTCATGAAACAGAAAAACTTATGTAAAGCAAAGGAAATGGTCAACAGAACAAATGACTGGCTGAAGATCTTCACTAATACTTCATCCAACAGAGGGCTAATATCCAGAATCTATAAAGAACTCAAGAAATTAAACACCAACAACCCAAATAATGTGATTTAATAATGTGGTACAGAGCAAAAGAGAGAATTCTCAACAGGGGAATATCGAATGGCAGAGAAACACTTAAAGAAATGCTCAACATCCTTAGTCACCAGGGAAATTCAAATCAAATTGACACTGAGATCCCATCTCACACCCATCAGGATGGCTAAGATCAAAAGCTCAAGTGACAGCACATGCTGGAGAGGATGTGGGGGAAAGGAAACTCTCCTCCACTGCTGGTGGGAATGCAAACTTGTCCAACCACTTTGCAAATCAGTCTGGTGCTTTCTCAGGTAACTGGGACTAGAACTGTCTCACGACCCAGCTATATCACTCCTGAGCACATATCTGAAAAATGTTCAACTATACAACAAGGACATTTGCTCAACTATGTTCACAGCAACCAGAATCTGGAAACAACACAGATGTCCCTCAACTAAAGAATGGATACAGAAATTGTGGATCATTTTCACAATGGAATACTAACCAGCTATTAGAAACAAGGAATTATGAAATTTACAGGCAAATGGATGGAACTAGAAAAGATCATCCTGAGAAAGGTAACCCAGAAGCAAAAAGACACTCATTGTGTGTACTCACTTAGAAGTAGATATGAGCCACATAATATAGGATAATCATACAAAAATCTACAGACCTAAAAAAGCTGAACAGCAAGAAGGACCCTAAGGAAGATGCTTAATTCCCATTCAGAAGGGAAAATAGGGTAGACACTGGAAGTGGTAGAAGTGTTGTCACTTGAGTTTTTGATCTTAGCCATTCTGATGAGTTTAAGGTGAAATCTCAGGGTCGTTTTGAAGTGCATTTCCATTATGACTAAGGACTTTCAGTATTTCTTTAGGTGTTTTTAGGCCATTCAATATTCCTCTATTGAGAATTCTCTGTTTAGCTCTATACCTCATTTTTTAATTGGGTGACTTGATTTGTTGCTGTTTAACTTCTTGAGTTCTTTATATATTCTGGATATTAGCCCTCTGCCAGATATAGGGTTGGTGAAAATCCTTTCCCATTCTGTAGGCTGTCATTTTGTACTGACGACAGTGTCCTTTGCTTTACAGAAGCTTTTCAGTTTCATGAGGTCCCATTTATTGATTTTTCATCTTAGAGCCTGTGCTGTTGGTGTTCTGTTCAGGAAGTTGTCTCCTGTGCCAATGAGTTCAAGGCTCTACCCACTTTTTCTGCTAACCGATTTAGTGTGTCTGGTTTTATGTTGATGTCTTTGATCCACTTGGACTTTAGTTTTGTGTAGGGTGATAAGTATGGATCTATTTGCAGTTTTCTACATGTAGACATCCAGTTAGACCAGCACCATTTGTTGAACATGCTATCTTTTTTCCATTGTATGGCTTTGGCATCTTTGTCAAAGATCAAGAGTCCATAGTGTTTATTATGGGTTTATTTCAGAGTCTTCTCTTCAATTCCATTGATCTACTAGTCGGTTTCTATGCCAGTACCATGCAGTTTTTAGTATTTTTTTTTCTCTATAGCACAGCCTGAGATCAGAGATAGAGAAACCTCAAGAAAATCTAGGAATAGTGCTTCCTCAAGATCCAGCTATACCACTCCTAGGAATATATCCAAAGGACACTCAAGTATACAACAAGGACATTTGGTCAACCATGTTTACAGCAGCTGTATCTGTAATAGCCAGAAGCTGGAAACAACCGTGATGCCCCTCAGCTGAGGAATGGATACAGAAATTTTGGTACATCTACACAATGGAATACTACTCAGCAATAAAAAACAAGGGAATCATGAAATTTGCAGGCAAATGGTAGGAACTGGTAAAGATCATCCTGAGTGAGGTATCCCAGAAGAAGAATATATAGGGTATATACTCACTCATAAGTGAATATTAGACATATAACATAGGATAAACCTCCTAAAATCTGTACACCTAAAGAAACTAATCAAGAAGGAGGACTCTGGCTAAAATGTTCAATCCCCATTCAGAAAGGCAAAGAGGATAGATATCAGAAGAGGGAGAAAACAGGGAACAGGACAGGAGCCTGACACAGAGGGCTTCTGAAAGGCTCTACCCTGCAGGGTATCAAAGCAGATGCTGAGACTTATGGCCAATCTTTGGGCAGAGTGCAGGGAGTCTTATGAAAGAAGTAGGAAATAGTAAGACCTGGAGAGGACAGGAGCTCCACAAGGAGAGCAACAGAACCAAAAAAAAATCTGGGCACAGGGGTCTTTTCTGAGACTAATACTCCAACCAAGGACCATTCATGCAGATAACCTAGAACCCCTGTACAGATGTTGCCCATGGCAGTTCAGTGTCCAAGTGGGTTCAATAGTAATGGGAACAGGGACTGTTTCTGACAGGAGCTGATTGGCCTGCTCTTTGATCAGCTCCCCCTGAAGGAGGAGCAGCCATACCAGGACACAGAGGACAACATTGCAGCCACTCTTGATGAGACCTGATAGACTAGGGGAGAAAGGGGAGAAAGACCTTCCCTATCAGTGGACTGGGAGAGGGGCATGGGTGGAGAAGGGGAAGGAAGGATGGGATTGGAAGGGGAGGAGGGAGAGAGCTACAGGGGGGATACAAAGTGAGTAAATTGTAATTAATAAAAAAATTTAAAAAGTTCATTTGATATAGTTTCTTTGAGGAGAGATTAAAGTGTAAGTTGGAAAAGCTGCTATTGTCAATCTAGCCCTGAGGTTTTTAACCTATCAAATAATCTTACTTTGTGTTAACTTCCCTAATTTCTAAAGTTGTACTATTAATTAATATCAGAGACTTTTAGAGAAAGTTAGAAAAGTTATAAAAGACCTGTTACATATAATAATTAATAAAAATACCTAGTGTGTAGTTAACAACTATTATTCTTACAACCCGTTGTTTTGAGATTTTTTTATTTTATCTTAAAATATGTGCATCTGTGTTTTTCAGTATCTGCTTTTCTATGTTTATGTGAGCAGATATGGCCATGGAGAGCCAGAAACAACAGGTCCTTCTACATGTGAAGTTCCAGGCAATTTTGTGTTCACAATATATGCCTTGAACCCATATAGTATTCCCTGGAGGAGCATCAATTGTTCCCAAGCCCTTAGTCACCTCTCCAGCCCCTACTCTCAGTATTCTAAAGCTCATTTCTTTTCAAATTCTATAAATATAGTGGAGTAAATGTTCACACTCCTAAATATGAAGGCTTTGCATTCATATCTGCTTCTAAAATTCACAATTTTTCCTCTTCCCTGTATTGTCTTTTTTAAAACAAAGGAGATAAACCTCAGAGCAAAGCCAAAAGCAAATTTTTTTTTATATTTATTTTACTGCCATTCCAAACAAATCATTCCAGGGTGGCATATCACTTTTTAAATGTATGTTTTAAAAAGAATTAAAAAAATAGCTGTGATAACCACCAACTGTCTGCAGTGTAAATTATGCCAACCTCTCTGCTCCCCATTTGCAAACATATTTGGATTACATCTGGAACAAAATCATTAGTGGCAGGAAGACAGATGTTCCTCAAAGTTCTGGTTGTGCATGTAGACATCGAATATTGATGGACGTGTTATTTACTCATTTGATTTTTTACTCTTTTCCAAAAAGATGGATGTCAAGCTTTTCCAAGATTTATTTCTTCTTTCTTTAGTTCCCAAGGTGACAAATCAAAGTTCACCACAGGAACTTTCAAAGTCTATCATAGGTAGGAGATATCCGTCAGACACGGGATCATATTAATAACAGGCCTTGTGCGGTTGTCAGGGAGAATAGTCTTTTCTCAGAAGTGATTATGAATCTGCTCCAAGCCAAAGCAGTGTGTGAGTGGCAGCAAAAGCACACACTGCTATTAATAGATTGATTAATATAGCAAAATTTACTCAAAATTTTATTTTTAATAAACCATTACAAATCCCCGAAATCATCATGTTTATTTTGAAGGGAGATGTTTAAGAGGAGAAATGCATGTGATCTTGAGACGAGGTAGAAAAAAAAGGAAATATGGGTAATGAGAAGTGAATGATTCTTGCGCATCTTAGAGTCAGATTAAAGCCTCTTGCTATCTGAGAAGAGATAATATAGCACTGTTAACAACATTGTTGTGAAGACTATTAATGTAAGACTAATATTCTTTTCATATATAGATATTCTAAACTTGGAGCATTTATTAATTTATCTCTCTGAGTGTTTTGCTAACATATATGTATATGTACCTCTTGTTTGGTTGGCTCCCACAGAGTTTATAAGAGGGTGTTTCATATCCTAGAACTGGGGTTATAGACTGTTATGATACACAATGTGGATCATGGGAATTGAACCCAGTTATCCAGCAAAAACAAGTTCCTTTAACCACTCTTTAAGCGCTGAGCCATTTATCCAACCATGTAGCTACTCTATGTTAAAGTAAAAAGGAACTAGGCTTAATGTAAAAATGTAGTCTGCCTTGGGTAGGGCTTCATTGCTTTCACATCCTTTGAGAATCAAGAAAAATCCATGAAGGAAGGAAGGAAGGAAGGAAGGAAGGAAGGAAGGAAGGAAGGAA